>NC_079189.1:115070660-115670660 GCF_029499605.1 Hyla sarda | reverse complement strand
TGCTATGGGCGACTGGGTAACTTTTACCTCTGGATGAGTTTTGATAAATCTCTCCATGTGTCTGTTTTTTTTTCCACAGCAGGGTACCATAAAAAGCTAGTATGTAAACCGCCAACTGATTGTGCCCCTTCTTTGACTGGCTTTTTTCTGGAACCTACAAATACATAAGCAGTGTAGCCATCACCTGCTCCTGAGCTGACATACCGGCAGGCCTATATCAGGGACATATTTTGTATGTTTTGGCCCTACTTTGGCTTGGCTCTTTATTTCTGACTGTGACACCATCACCCACCTGCTCTGTGCTCACTTCAGAGCAGTGAGGGTTGCTACTATCAGTAGCCAGACACTCACTGCTAATGGCAGATATCAGTGTTCCTGGCGCTGCCCATCATGAACATTTTAGAAGCTGGGATCAATGCCAATCATGGCATCTAAAGTGAAACTAAGAGTTGCTGGTAGCTCAATGCACTTCATTGCAACCTTGTGACGTGATTGTGAGGGTTTATTGAGCTAAAATGGCGGCAGAGGGTCCCCTTACCTACCTCTTGCTGCCAATCACTGAGTCAGTAATGCAGCCTGGCTTAGCCAGGCTGTATCAGTTTATTGGCGATCACACTGTGTAATGCTATGCCATAGGCATAGCATTATACGGTAAATGCAACCTAATGATTAATATAAAACTTCCCTATGGTAACTTCAAATGTGTGAAATAAAAGATAAAAACCCACTCAAAAATACAATCACCCCATTTTACAAAAAAATAAATAAAAAACAATTACCATATTTGGTATCACCGTGTGCATAATTGTCAAAATTATTAAAATCTAATGTGTACAATCCCACATGGTAAACTGTTAAAACATAAAAAATACCAATTTTTCATCGCATCATATATCAGCAAAAAAATATTCAAGAGCAATCAAAAAGTTCCATCAAAACAAAAATGATACTGATAAAAACTACAGATCACTGCACAAAAATTAAGCCCTCATACAACCCCACCTATGGAAAAAAAAATGTAAAGGGTTCAGAATTTTTTTTTATGAATACCAATTTTGTTAAAAAAGGTTACATATTTTAAAGTAGTTCAGTGATAGAAAATCAATATAAATTGGGTATCCTTTTAATTGAATTGACTTAGAGAATATGTAACTTTTACCATAAAATGCACTGCCAATTGCAGTATATTTTATGGTAAAATGAAAGGTGTCATTACAAAGCACAATTAGTTGTGCAAAAAACCCTCATATGGGTTTATAGGTGGAAAAATAACAGTTATACCTATTAAAAAGTTCCGGCACCAGCACGTCTATACCTGTCCTTGGTTCTCGTGGGTGCTGCGCAGTGCACCCACGAGATCGCGGCGGGCACTCGGCTGTAACAAACAGCCGGGACCCTGCAGCACTACCGGGAATGAAGTAAACTTTGGTCCAGGCAGTTTAACCCTTACAGCCGCGGTCGGAAGTTACAGCGAGCTGTAAGGAGTTTTGACAGAGGGATGGGGCTCCCTCTGTCTCTCTCCTGTACCACCCCGCAACTATCGCTGGGTGCTGCTGCTTACCTGGGCAGCCAGGGGTCTTTACTAGGACCCCCAGGTCTGCCCCCGGTTATTGCCTGTGAGGACGTGAGGACGTGCCAGAGTGTAAAACTAGCAGGCAGCATATATCTGCAATGCTTTGGAATACTAAGCATTCCAAAGCATTAAAAAAGTGTAAAAAAATAAAAATACATTTATTAAATAAATATAAATAAAAATAAAAATGTATGTGTAGGATCACACAAAGCACATCCGCAGCATATTACGTGCTGCGGATGCCCGCCGACAGTCACAATAATGAGCTCCCTGCTGCAGTTTGGTAGCTTTGTGTGTCCACTCATAGCGGCAGATTTCCCGCTGGCAGTCATGAGCGGACACACTGAGCTACCCAGCCACAGCAGTGATCTCGCCCTTGTGACTGCTGGGGGGCTTCCGCAGTGTGAAATATGCTGCGGATGCGCTCTATGTGACCCTACACTGCGTCCCATTCATACTGCGTTTCCACAGTGTTAGAGGTATCCGTCAGCATCATGTCAAAAAGAGTGATGCTGACGTATACTGTAGCTGCTCCATTCATTTCTGAATGAGACGGTACAATATACATTGGCATCTCTTTTACGGACACCTATACTGCAGAAACGCAGTATGAATGGGGACAATTCATACAATGATGCCCTGAAAGCCAAAGGGGGCTTCTCTCATTTGGGGTACTACCATGCGGCCAAGGAACCAAATATGGCCTAAGGGGGGTATTTCCAAACACGGGCCAAGCAGCTTAATAAAATATAGGGTGCATTTATTGCAATATCAGAAGTGATGTACAAAAATATGCCCCACAAATGATGCATTTTTGAAAAATTGCAAATTTCGAATTTTTAACACTGACTTTGTCATAATTCCTGCCAAAAAAACTATGGTGTTAAAATACTCACTATACCCCCTAGTGAATACCTTGAGGGGTCTAGTTTTTAAAATGGTCATTTGGGGGGGGGGGGGTGTTCCTACGTTCTACCACCTTCCAATTACTGCAAACCTTGCATAGCACATAAAAAAATATGTACTTTTCAAATTTTCTAAATTTCAAGTTAAATTGCTTCTAATTAATTTAAAATGTTAATTAAAAACAAAAAAAATGCTGTCAAAATAAAGTAGACATCTGAAAGTATAAGTTTCACAAACTATTTGTAAAGGAAGTATAAATATATGCAACCTATTAGTGTTAAAATAGCAAATAAAATCAAATTTTTTTTTAAATTTCATGATTTTTTGCATTGTAAAAAAAAAAAAATAGAAATTATATCGGCTTACTTTTCCTATGTACATGAAGGACAACTTGTGACAAAAAAACAATGTCAGAATTATCCTGATTGGCAAAACGTTTATACTCTAATAAAGACAGACATCCCCGATGTGAAAAAAACAAGCCTGGTCTTTCAGGGGCATACAGGTTTACTTGTGCTGTTCCTTAAGGGGTTAAATCAACTGGTGCCAGAAAGTTTAACAGATTTTTTAATGACTTCTATTAAAAAATATTTACCCTTCCAGTACTTTTTAGCAGCTGTATGCTAAAGAGGAAATTATTTTCTTTTTGAATTTCTTTTTTGTCTTGTCCACAATGCTCTCTGCTGATACCTCTGTCCATGTCAGGAACTGTCCAGAGCAGCATAGGTTTGCAATGGGGATTTTCTCCTGCTTTGGATAGTTCATGGTACGGGCATCAAAAAAGAAATTCAAAAAGAAAAGAACTTCTTTTTAATAGAAGTAATTTACAAATCTGTTTAACTTTCTGGCATCAGTTGATTTAAAAAAAATGTTTTCCATTGGTGTACCCCTTTAAGGCAGAAATGGGCTGCTTATTTAAACCCTTGGGGACGGAGCCCATTATAACCCTAAGGACGGGAGCATTTTTTGCAAATCAGGCCACTGTCACTTTAAGCATTAATAACTCTGGGATGCTTTTACTTTTCATTTTGATTCCGAGATTGTTTTTTTGTGACATATTCTACTTTATGTTAGTGGTAAATTTGTGTCAATACTTGCATCATTTCTTGGTGAAAAATTTCAAAATATGATGAAAAAATTAAAAATTTAGCATTTTTCTAACTTTGAAGCTCTCTGCTTGTAAGGGAAACAGACATTCCAAATAAATGATATACTGATTCACAAATACAATATGTCTACTTTATGTTTGCATCATAAAGTTGACATGTTTTTACTTTTGGAAGACATCAGAGGGCTTCAACGTTCAGAAGTAATTTTACAATTTTTCACAAAATTTCCAAAATCTGAATTTTTCAGGGACCAGTTCAGTTTTTAAGTGGATTTGAAGGGCCTTCATATTAGAAATACCCCATAAATTACACCATTATAAAAACTGCACCCCTCAAAGTATTCAAAATGACATTCAAAAAGTTTGTTAACCCTTTAGGTGTTTCACAGGAATAGCAGCAAAGTGAAGGAGAAAATTTTAAATCTTCATTTTTTACACTCGCATGTTCTTGTAGACCCAGTTTTTGAAACTTTACAAGGGGTAATAGGAGAAAAAGCCCCACAAAATTTGTAACCCAATTTCTCTCGAGTAGGGAAATACCTCATATGTGTATGTCAAGTGTTCGGCGGGCGCCGTAGAGGGCTCAGAAGGGAAGGAGCAACAACGGGATTTTGGAGAGTGAATTTTGCTGAAATGGTTTTTGGGGGCATGTCAAATTTAGGAAGCCCCTATCGTGCCAGAACAGCAAAAAAAAAAACGCCATGGCATACTATTTTAGAAACTAAACCCCTCAAGGCACTTAACAAGGGGTCCGGTGAGCCTTAACACCCCACAGGTGTTTGACGACTTTTCGTTAAATTCGGATATGTAAATGAAAAGAAAAAATTTTCACTAAAGTGCAGGTTTTTTTCCAAAATTTACCATTTCTACAAAGGGTAATGGGAGAAAAATCCCCCCAAAATTTGTAACGCAATTTCTCCCGAGTACGGAGATACCCCATATGTGGCCCTAAACTGTTGCCTTGAAATACGACAGGGCTCTGAAGTGAGAGAGCGCCATACGCATTTGAGGCCTAAATTAGGAATTTGCAATAGGGGTGGGCCCGGTTACAAGGATGGGGCTTGTCTCCACCAAAACCCTACAGCAGTGTTTCCCAAACAGGGTGCCACCAGCTGTTGCAAGCCTCCCAGCCTCCCAGGACAGTCTATGGCTGTCTGGCAACACTGGGAGTTGTGGTTTTGCAACAGCTGGAGGCGCCGTTTAGCAAACACTGCTGTATGAGATGTTTTTCATTTTTATTTCGGGGGGGGGGGGGTCGACGTGTAAGGGGGTGTATGTGTAGTGTTTAACTTTTTATTATTTGTTTTTGTAGTTTTGCAACAGCTGGAGGCCCCCTGGTAGGGAAACACTGACTTTTAGTATTTTTCTTTACCTGCTCTGGCCGGCCCGCGCCACGGGAGCTGACCAGAGCAGATAATCGCATGTTTTCCCGGGGGGGCGCATCGCTATATCGCATTGCTTTTGCGATATATCGTGCAGCCCAGCCGGCAACTCTGCAATTCTACCCCGAGCATGACTATCACCGTGACTATTACTGATCCTGGCAGGGAAAATTAACCCCAAGTCAGGCTCGGGATTACCGCTCAGGAGGTTAATGCAGGTACTACGGCACCCAGCATGGAGCAGTGTGCGCTCCATGTTGGGAGTAGTAATAACTGCAGTAAGGGCCAGATCACAGCGGATGTCACTCCTCCTGACACCTGCTGCAATCCTCCTGAAGTGACTGTGGGGATCAGCTGTTCTCACCGCTAGAGAGCCGGGAGAACAGCTGATCCTGAGCAATAAGATATACATTGTGTACCTATTGCCCAGCAAGAACTTACAGTGAGCCTGCAATGTGTATACAGTATACACATTGCTGGCTCACTCAATCCCTTGCTGAGCTGAGCGCTGTGCGCAAGCCCGGCAAGGAAAGAGTTAACTTACACTGCTGGACAGTGTAGGTTAACCCTTTGGGTGGTATACAGTATATACAGCTATCTACAGATAGCTGTATATAGTGTATACAGAAGATGAAGAAGTCCCCTTACCTCCCTCCAGTCTCCGCGGGTTTGTGTAGCTCCGCCCCTAGTGATGATGTCATTAGGGGGTGGAGCTACAGACGCGAGTCAGGCTAGTAAGGCTCTGTGAAGCTCTGTTCCCATTGTCCGTTTTGTATAATGTGAACAGACCCTTATGGCAGTGTCTTCCCAGATAGGGGAAGGCCAAAGGCTGTCTGGGCATGCTGGGAGCTGTAGTTTTGCACCAAATGGAGGTTCCCTGTTTGGGAAGACATTGCATAATGGGCGCTCTCCCCTGCGGAGAGCGCAAAAAATGTCCTAACCCATTTTTTTGTTTTTTTTTCCTTCTCCTTTCAGATCCGTGTATGCAGAGGATTACAACAGATTCGATGGATTCCAACGGATGAACTGGATTTTTTTTCTTTCAATAAAATGGTTAACGAGGGCTGTGAGCTGGAGTTTCCCTATCTGGAAAGACACTGCCAGAAGGGTCTGTTCACATTATACAAAACGGACAATGTGAACAGAGCTTCACAGAGCCTTACTAGCCTGACTCCCGTCTGTAGCTCCGCCCCTAATGATGTCATCACTAGGTGGTGGAGCTACACTGACCCGACGGGGACAGGGAGCGAGGAAGGTAAGTGGACCTCCTGTTCTGTATACACTATATACAGCTATCTATAGATAGCTGTATATTCTGTATACCGCTCAAAGGTGCTATAGGAGCAGGGAGTCCTGTCAGTCTAGTGGGGAACAAATTTGGCTGTTTCCACACACCAGGAAAAATGGCAGAAAAAACGCCAGAAAAACTGCCAAAATGCAGGAAAAATCTGTGGCAGTTTTTCTGGCGTTTTTTTAGGTGTACAAAAAAAGACAAGTGGAAACCTAGCCTAAGAATGCACTTTTTTCATGCAAGAAGCATATTCCTGGCATTGTGCCTGTAGCTTCCTACTCCTGCATCAACAAAACAGTTTTGCTATTCTTGTTAGACATGTGCAGAACCAAAAATTTAGTTTCTTTTCGTTTAGTTCGTTTTCGTTTTCAAAAATTTTCGGTTCTGTGAATATTCGGAATGCAGTTAATTCGTTATATTCGGTTTTCGGATGCATAGGCTAAAAATTTTTTTTCGTTTTTGGATGCATTCGTTGATAACATCGAATGCATTCGTTATTTGGATCTTTCATTATACCTGCAATATTCGTTAAATTTAGCATTCGTTACTAAACGAAGTGCACATTAGTTTCACTTACTGATCCTCTTTTGTAATAAATAGCAGGTGTTACCTTAGGATTCTTGTTGTTTTCACCTTTATTTGCAGTTTTCTCTGTGTAGGAAGGCAAGTTTTCCTCAGGTAAACCCAATGAAAAAAATCTAATTCATTCCTTACATTCAGTTTACTGATAACGAATGCATTCGTTATTCATTAACATGCATTATTCATTATGCGTTATTTAACTAATGCATTCGTTAACTGTATATTCGTATTATTTTTCAGAAATATTCGATTTTTTTTTTCATGCATTCGGATTGTAACGAACACCCGAAAACGGGAAATTTCGTTAAGTTTAGTATTCGTTCCGAAACGAATTGCACATGTCTAATTCTTGTCTGGTTAAGACTTCACTTATATTTTTGAATTATACAGCTGCCTATGGATGTGGATCAGTGTATTATCCTCTGATATTGACTCAATATTTGCTATTGACATTTGTACTGTGTAACATATATATTAAATAACCCTATTAGAGCTCATCTCAAAGATGAAGGAAAGAGCTGCAATAACTATCCAGCAATTACACGTGTGGCACTTTCTACTCTGTGGCAGAGGCATGTAAAGGCTATTTAAAGGGTACCTCTCATCAAAAAAACTTTTGATATATAATAGATTAATGTATACAGAATAACTTTACAATTGCATGTTATTAAAAAATATGCTTCTTTCTATTTAATTTTGCACTTTGAAGAAATGACCACTAGGGGTCTCCCTACCAGTCCTGGCAGCAAGCATCTCAGACTCATGCTGGAGTCCTAAACACTACTAGCTGCCAGTCTGCTTTGTTCACAAAGGAGAACACTCAGAGCTGCCAGCCTGCTTTGCTCACAGCCTGTTTGGCTGTGAACAAAGCAGGCTGACAGCTCTGAGTGTTTAGGACTCCAGCATGAGTCAGAAATGCTTGCTGACAGGACTGATCGGGAAAAATACAATAGAGAGAAGCATATTTTTCATTAACATGCTATTGGAAAGTTATTCAACATTCATTAATCTAAAATTTTTCAGAAGTTTATTTGATGAGAGGTACCCTTTAAAGGGGTACTCCGGTGGAAAACATTTATTTTGCTGACATGTTTGTTAATGTCAGGAACTGTCCAGAGCAGGAGCAAATCCCCATAGCAAAGCTCTCCTGCCCTTGATAGTTCCTGACATGAACAAACCTCTCCTGCCCTTGATAGTTCCTGACATGAACAAACCTCTCCTGCCCTGGATAGTTCCTGACATGAACAAACCTCTCCTGCTCTAGATAGCTCCTGACAGGTGTCAGCAGAGAGTACAGACAGAAAATAAATTCAGAAAGAAAAGAACTTCCTCTGGAGCATACAGCATCTGAAGGATTAAGATTTTTTAATAGAAGTAATTTACAAATCTGTTTAACTTTCTGGCACCAGTTTAAAAAAATTCCACTGGAGTACCCCTTTAAACTATTACCAAGAACAGCGCTTGTTACCAGGACGTGCACAACAGGCTTAATTTAGCCCTTAACTCTCTACATGGTTATAAAGGAACAACTGTTGTGTGCCTTTAGTGACTATTGCAATTTCTGCTTCTATTTTCACATGAAGAGAGAGAAACCTTTTAGTCTATTTATATATCTTTGTACCTGTAAAACAGTCAATGTCGAGATATACTGTATAACTAAACAAGAAGTATGCTATGTTAGCTTATAGCAAAAATATATTGATCAGAAAACAAAAGTATTGCTGGGGTTTAAAAATCTACAGTTTGTCAATATGTTGCTTCCTTGTGTGTTCTCACAGCATTCATCATTATTTTTTTTTAGCCTTCTGTCTGCTGTCATCTAGTCCATTAACTTGCAACCTGATTGCAGTCAGCAAAACAGTAAGGTGTTCTTTGTAGTCATCAGTTTCTATTAGCAATCATGGCGGATGCTTTGAAAGATGTCACATCATTATAGTGAAAATAAATCAAATGCTGTCTTTAAAATGACTATACACATATTTATAGAACTACTGCATTTCAGTAGGGAAAAATACATGATACATTAGTTATATTTCAGTAAATATTGTGAAAGATAGATTAGCCATGCATAGAAACTCTGTCACTCAAATAAATGATATTATTCTGATAAGAGTAAATGACAGTAAAATATATAGTACTATTTAAAGTTAGAAAAATACTCCACTACTGTACTCAAATAATACCCGAAAGCAATGGTTCACCTATCCTTACCCCTGCATGCTTTATCCTCCTGGTTTGTTTGAAAGGGTTATCAAAGGAGAAGGGGGAGGTTAAGAACAAAGACCATACTACAGTACATGAAAAAATAAATATGTACTTACCTCAAGTGTTCCCCCAGTTTATATGTGTCCTACTCGGGTCCCTGTGATCCTCTTACTGAGCGATTGCATGGCGCCTGGGCCCTTAGTAACACTGGGGCCCAGAATGTCTTACTGCCGCTCAGCCAATTACTGGCCACAGCAATGTTCTGCCTTGGCCAGTGATTAACTGAGAAGCAGTATGACACACTGGGCCCCAATGTTACTCTGGGCCCAAGCGCAACACTTTCACTTTTAGGAAGAGCTTTGATGCCTGGGAATGTAGCAGGGCACTGTGGGAGCACTGGAGGTAAGTACAGGTTTAAATATTATATTGTTTTGGAAAAAATGAACCCTCCCGCCAGATAATCCTTTTAAATGATTATTTCAAATAGCTATGTAGGTTGCAATGTTTATTCTCAAATGTATTTGGCAAAAATATAAAGAAAACTAACAATGTATGGGGAAGGACAGATGTTGATATCTACCTACAGGAATCAGGACATTTTTCAACACAAATAATGCTTGTGTGCAGTAAAATTTATTGCTAAAAGGTCTCTTAAAAACAACTAAAAATAGAAATCACTCATATTTTTGTAAATATTTTATTATATCTTTTCATGTGACATCACTGAAGAAATATATACAAAACCTTTGAGGGTAATCCCCCTCGGAATAAGCCCTTCTTTTGATAGCCCACTTATAAAAAAAAAAAAAAAATCTTTATTGATATACCTTAAAAAGAAACCAAATGTGTATTTATTATTAATGCCTATATGGGCTTTTAGATAATCTGAGCTATGTATAGAAGTACTCTCTCTTACCGTCTGCTGTTTAAAACATAGCAGACAGCCTCCCTGACGTTTTTGGCTTCAAGGGCTTGAGGCTAAACACTTTATTGTCATACACTATCATTTGGTTTCTTTTTAAGGCATATCAATAAAGATTTTTTTTATAAGGGGGAGTATCAAATAGAAGGGCTTATCCTGAAGGGGGTTACCCCAAGGATTTTGTATATATTATTAAGATGCCTGAACAATTTCTTGGGGATTTTTTGTCAATCACTGAAGAAATTACACCCTGCTCACCAGTAGTGATGCCACAGCCTGTATAACAGCGTTTAATGTTGTGTCTTCTTAAAGTAACTCAACACACAGCCATTAATGTCTAAACCCTGGAAACCAAAGTGAGTATGCCCCTAAGTAGTAATGTCGAATTAGCCATTTTCCTTCCTCGATGTCATGTGACCCATTAGTGTTACAATGTCTCAGGTGTAAAAGGGAAGCAGTTGTCCTAAATTTGGTGTTATCAATCTCATACTCTTTAATAATGATCAATGACACATCATGGCAAAGAACTCTATGAGGTTCTAAAAAAAACGAACTGTAACTCTAAATAAAGATGACCTAGGCTTTAGGAAGATTGCCAAGACCCTGAAATTGAGCTGCAGCATGAGAGGCAAGACCAAACAGTGGTCTTACAGGATGGGTTCTACTAGAATGGGCCTTGCTATGGTTGACCAAAGAAGTTGAATGGACATGCTAAGCTTCATTTCCAGTGGTTGTCTATGGGAAATTGAGTTGCAGCAGAGGTTGAAGGAGTGGTGATAATGGCAGTGGTGGTGGTGTGGGGGGGGGGGGGGATGGGGGGCTTGGGCATTTCAGCCTGTCTGTGCTCAAACCATATGCCACACACTGCATCCCATAAAGCACACAAACAGTTTGAGGGAACCATGAATGCCAACATGTACTTGCCATGCTAAAGCAGAACATGATTCCTTTCCTTCAGAGACTGGGACAGTATTTCAATATGCTAACGACCGCACGCACACCTCCAATATGACCACTGCCTTTCTAAGGAAATTAAGGGTAAAGGTGATGGATGGTCCAAGCTCTGGTGAATTCCATGCCCAAGCAGCCACACAGAATATTATCACTTTGGGCCCAAATTGCACATTTTCACATTAAACACTGTTATACAGGCTGTGCACCCACTGCGTTGCACACACACACACACACACACTCACACACACAAATATATATATATAAAAAAAAGTATATATATATATATATATATATATATATATATATATGTATATTGTGGGAAGTAGCTGCACAAATGGTAGGCAAACAAGAGAGATGTTGGTGCAAAAACAAAGGGGTTTATTAAAAGCAGAAGCTTAACATCAGCCGTTAAACTCAGAACAAACAAGTCCGTACATGACCATGTAGTGGTGGTTGTTCCTGGTGCAGAGACGTCAGCCTATCTCCGTCCTGATTCCCAGGGCCCCTTTGTGTGCTCCAGCTTGTAGCACAATGTGGAAGAAATGGCAAACAATAGTTTTGAAACATCTGGAAGGACACAGTTTGGAGACCACTATACAGTGGTATCCAAACATTAGCCCTCCAGATGTTGCAAAACTTCAACTCCAAGCATGCCGAGACTGTCCAGGCATGCTGAGAGTTGTAGTTTGGCAACATCTGGCCCTTCAGATGTTGCCAAACTACAACTCCAAGGAAGCGTGGGCAGTCTGGGCATGCTTGGAGTTTAAGTTTTGCAACATCTGGAGGGATACAGTTTGGACACCACTACACAGTGGTCTCCAAACTGCTCTCCTCCAGTTGGGGCATAATTACAACTCCCAACATGCCCTTCGGCTGTCTGGGTATGCTGGGAGTTGTAGTTTTGCAACAACTGGAGGCACACTGGTTGGGAAACATTGTCTGTTTCCTAACTCAGTGTTTCCCAACATGTGTGCCTCCAGCTGTTGCAAAACTCCCAGAGATGCTGTTAAGTAACAAACTCTCAGTGTTTGGCAACCTGTGTGCCTCCAGCTGTAGCATAACTACAACCCCAAGTATGCACGGACAGCCAAAGTGCATGCTGGGAGTTGTAGTTTTGCAACAGCTGGATGTTTGCCCCCCCCCCCCCCCCCATGTGCATGTGAATGTACAGGGTACATTCACATGGGCGGGGGTTTACAGTGAGTTTCTCGCTGGAAGTTTGAGATGCAGCAAATTTTCCGCTGCAGCTCAAATTCCAAGTGGGAAACTCGCTGTGGACCCCACTCATGTGAATATACTCTAAAAACACTACACTACACCTACACAAAATAAAGGCTAAAACACTGCACATACAGTACAGACCAAAAGTTTGGAAACACCTTGCCATTCAGAGTTTTCTTTATTTTCATGACTATGAAAATTGTAGATTCACACTGAAGGCATCAAAACTATGAATTAACACATGTGGAATTATATACATAACAAAAATGTGTGAAACAACTGAAAATATGTCATATTCTAGGTTCTTCAAAGTAGCCACCTTTTGCTTTGATTACTACTTTGCACACTCATTCTCTTGATGAGCTTCAAGAGGTAGTCACCTGAAATGGTCTTCCAACAGTCTTGAAGGAGTTCCCAGAGATGTTTAGCACTTGTTGGCCCTTTTGCCTTCACTCTGCGGTCCAGCTCACCCCAAACCATCTTGATTGGGTTCAGGTCCGGTGACTGTGGAGGCCAAGTCATCTGGTGCAGCACCCCATCACTCTCCTTCTTAGTCAAATAGCCCTTACACAGCCTGGAGGTGTGTTTGGGGTCATTGTCCTGTTGAAAAATAAATGATGGTCCAACTAAACGCAAACCCGATGGAATAGCATGCCGCTGCAAGATGCTGTGGTAGACATGCTGGTTCAGTATGCCTTCAATTTTGAATAAATCTCTAACAGTGTCAACAGCAAAGCACCCCCACACCATCACACCTCCTTTTCCACACCAGCACACCTGTGAAGTGAAAACCATTTCAGGTGACTACCTCTTAAAGCTCAACAAGAGAATGTCAAGAGTGTGCAAAGCAGTAATCAAAGCAAAAGGTGGATACTTTGAAGAACCTAGAATATGATATATTTTCAGTTGTTTCACACTTTTTTGCTATGTCTATTATTCTACATGTGTTAATTCATAGTTTTGATGCCTTCAATGTGAATCTACAATTTTCATAGTCATGAAAATAAAGAAAATTGAATGAGAAGGTGTGTCCAAACTTTTGGTCTGTACTGTACATATATCCCTACATATTTACCCCTCCCCCTCAATAAAAATGAAAAACGTCTCATAGGACTCTTTTTCCAAAAACTGAGCCTCTAGCTGTTGCAAAGCAAACTCCTTGTATTGCCGGACAGCCATTGACTGTCCAGGCATGCTGGGAGTTTAGCAACAGCTGGAGGCACCCTGTTTCAGAAACATTCCTGTAGTAATTCTTGCATCCTGGTCTGTCCCTATGCAAATCCCTAATTTAGGACTCATATGCGCATGTCGCTCCCTCACTTCGGAGCCCTGCCATATTTCAAGGCAAGAGTTTAGGGTTATGGGGTATCCCCGTACTCGTGAGAAATTGTCTAACAAATTTTGGTGGGCTTTTTCTCCTTTTACCCCTTATGAAAAGGTGAAGTTGGAGTCTACTCTAGCATGTTATTGTAATTTTTTTTTTAATTTTTTACACTAACATGCTGGTGTTGCCCAATACTTTTCATTTTCACAAAAGGTAAAAGGAGAAAAAGACCCCCAAAATTTGTAACACAATTTCTTCTGAGTATGGAAATACCCCATATGTGGATGTAAAATGCTCTGTGGGTGCACAACAAGGCTCAGGAGTGAGAGCAGCATGTACATTTGAGGTGATTTGCACAAGGGGGATTTGCACAAGGGTGGCAGATTGTTACAGCGGTTCTAAATGCAAAATGCAACAAAAAAAACTACCACATGTGACCCCATTTTGGAAACTACACCCCTCATGGAACATAACATTTTTTTTCACTAAAATGCTGGTGTTATCCCAAATTTTTCATTTTCACAAGAGGTAATAGGAAAGAAGCCCCCCAAAATGTGTTATACCATTTCTTCTGAGTATATAAATACCCCATATGTGGAGTTAAAGTGCTTTGCTGGCACATTACAATGCTCAGAAGAGAATACATTGGACTTTTGGAGAGTGTGTCTGAAATTGAAAGCCATGTGCATTTACAAAGCCCACATGGTGCCAGAACAGTGTCCCCCCCACTTGTGACCCCATTTTGGAAACTAAACCCCTCACAGATAGTAATAAGGGGTGCAGTGAGCATTTACACCCCACAGGTGTCTGACAGATTTTTGTAACATTGGTCGATGAAAATAAAAAATGTAATTTTTCATTTGCACAGCGCACTGTTCCAAAGATCTGTCAAACGCCAGTGGGGTGTAAATGCTCATAGCACCCCTTATTACATTCCGAGGTGTAGTTTCCAAAATGGGGTCAAATGTGTTCTGGTAGCATGTGGGTCTTGTAAACGCACATGGTCCCTAAATTCCAATCCAAATTATCTCTCCAAAACCTCAATGGCGCTCCTTCTATTCTGAGCACTGTAGTTCGCCCTCAGAGCACTTTACATCCACACATGGGGTATTTGCAAGAAATGTGGCAAAAATTTTGGAAGGCTTTTTCTCCTATAACCCCTTGTGATAATGAAAAATTTGGGGTAACACCAGCATTTTAGTGAAAAAAAATCTAATTTTTCATTTTCACGTCCAACTGTACCCCTTGTTACGTTCCTTGAGGGTTGGTATTTCCCAAATAGTGTGCCATGTGGGGCATTTTTTTTTTGCTGTTATGGCAACACAGTGACTTCCCCCAAAAAAACATTTAAGCAAAATTTGCTTTCCAAAAGCCAAATGTGACTCCTTCTCTTCCGAGCATTGTAGTTCACCCGCAGTGCACTTGATGTCCACACATGGGGTATTTCCATACTCTGAAGAGATGGGGTTAAAAATTTTGGGGGGCATTTTTTTCCTATTACCCCTTGTAAAAATGGAAAATTTTGGGTCTAAAAAGAACATGTTAATGTAAAAAAAAATGAAGATTTTGAATTTTTGCTACTAATCCTGTGAAACACCTAAAGGGTTAACACACTTACTGGATGTCATTTTGAATACCTTGAGGGGTGCAGTTTTTATAATGGGGTCATTTATGGGGTATTTGTAATATGAAGGCTCTTCAAATCCACTTAAAAACTGAACTGGTCCCTGAAAAATTCCAATTTAGAATTTTTTTGTGGAAAATTGCTGCTGAACTTTGAAGCCCTCTGATGTCTTGCAAAAGTAAAAACATATCAACTTTATGATGCAAACATAAAGTAGACATATTGTATATGTGAATCAATATATAATTTATTTGGTGTGTCTATTTTCCTTACATAGAGAGAGCTTCAAAGTTAGAAAGTGCTAAATTTTTCACCAAGAAATTATGAAAGTATCGGCAAAAATTTGCCAATTTGTTAAAGTAAAATATGTCATGAAAAAACAATCTTGGAATCAAATTCATAAGTAAAAGCATGCCAGAGTTATTAATGCTTAAATGGGCACTGTCAGATACAAAACGTTGATATGTTGTAAAGCATGTTGGATCTCACGGGTACTCTTTAAAGTGACAGTGGTTAGATGTGCAAAAAATGCTCTGGTCCTTAAGGTGAAAATGGTCTGGGTCCTTAAGGGGTTAAAGGTATTATTGATACACTGCACTATTCGCCGCTCTGTTCGGTGTGGAGGCTCCTTAGTTGAGCGTCGGACGCGGACTGGCACAGACTGGCGTCCGGCCTGATGCTAGCGGTGCCCTTTGGAGGATGCCCTGAGCAGTCATGGCTGGGGCTCTCTGTGTGGTAAAAGCGGTGATCTCCAGTAAGGTGTTGTGGCCGCGGTTTGGCACAGATGGCAGCCGGCCTCAGAGATAGTGATGTCTGCAACTAAATGTTATCAGATCGTGTGGATGCGCTGTGATGCCGGCATCCACTTGTGTCAGAGTCTTTTCAGTGCGCGGGCTGTTACAGTGGTATTGAAACAAGAGGGTTCCAGCTGTTGTGAGTGGTTAACCCCTTAAGGACTCAGCCCATTTTGGCCTTAAGGACTCAGACAATTAAATTTTTACGTTTTCATTTTTTCCTCCTCGCCTTCTAAAAATCATAACTCTTTTATATTTTCAGCCACAGACTAGTATGAGGGCTTGTTTTTTGCGCGACCAGTTGTCCTTTGTAATGACATCACTCATTATATCATAAAATGTATGGCGCAACCAAAAAACACTATTTTTGTGGGGAAATTAAAACGAAAAACGCAATTTTGCTAATTTTGGAAGGTTTCGTTTTCACGCCGTACAATTTATGGTAAAAATTACATGTGTTCTTTATTCTGATGGTCAATACGATTAAAATGATACCCATTATTATATACTTTTATATTATTGTTGCGCTTAAAAAAAATCACAAACTTTTTTCGTTCACGCCGTTCACCGTACGGGATCATTAACATTTTATTTTCATAGTTCGGACATTTACGCACGCGGCGATACCAAATATGTCTATAAAAAAATGTTTTTTACGCTTTTTGGGGGTAAAATAGGAAAAAACGGACGTTTTACTTTTTTATTGGGGGAGGGGATTTTTCACTTTTTTTTACTTTTACTTTGAAATTTTTTTACATTTTTTTTACACTTGAATAGTCCCCATAGGACCAATACCATGATTGCTAATACTGATCTGTTCTATGTATAGGACATAGAACAGATCAGTATTATCGGTCATCTTCTGCTCTGGTCTGCTCGATCACAGACCAGAGCAGGAGACGCCGGGAGCCGGACGGAGGAAGGAGAGGAGACCTCCGTGCGGCGTTATGAATGATCGGATCCCCGCAGCAGCGCTGCTCGTGATCCGATCATTCATTCAAATCGCGCACTGCCGCAGATGCCGGGATCTGTATTGATCCTGGCACCTGAGGGATTAATGGCGGACGCCCGCGAGATCGCGGGCGTCGGCCATTGCCGGCGGGTCCCTGGCTGTCCATGCATGCTGGGGTTTGAAGTTATGCAACAGCTGGAGGCACACTGGTTGCAAAACACAGAGTTTGTTACTTAACTAAGTGTTTCGCAACCAGTGTGCCTCCAGCTGTTGCAAAACTACAACTCCCTGCATGTACGGTCTATCAGTGCATGCTGGGAGTTATAGTTTGCAACAGCTGGAGGCACACTGGTTGCGAAACACCGTGTTAGGTAACAAACTTCACAACCAGTGTGCATTCAGCCGTTGCAAAAACGACAACTCTCAGCATGCAGCGACAACTGAGGGCATGCTGGGACTTGTAGTTATGCAACAGCTGGAGGCATACTACTAACACTCCCAGCATGCCCTTTGGCTGTCCGTGCATGCTGGGGGTTGTAGTTATGCAACCGCTGGAGGCACACTGGTTGCAAAACACTGAGTTTGTTACTTAACTCAGTGTTTCCCAAAAAGGGTGCCTCCAGCTGTTGAAAAACTACAACTCCCTGCATGCCCAGACCACCAAAAGACATGTTGGGAGTTAGTTTTGCAATATCTGGAGGGTCACAGTTTGGTGACCACTGTGCAGTGGTGTCCAAGCTGTAGCCCCTCAGATGTTGCAAAACTTCATCTCCAAGCATGCCCAGACTGTCAAGGCATGCTTGGAGTTGTAGTTCTGCAACATCTGAAGGGCCACATGTTACAGAACTACAACTCCCAGCATGCCTGGACTGTCTGGGCATGCTGGGAGTTGTAGTTTTGCAACATCTGTAAGAGCACAGTTTGGACACCACTGCACAGTGGTCTCCAAACTGTGGGCCTCCAGATGTTGCAAAACTACAACTCCCAGCATGGCCAGAAAGCCTTTGGCTGTCTGGGCTTGCTGGGAGTTGTAGTTTGGCAACTCCTGGAATGCAGCAGTGAAGATCACTTACCGCTGATCTTCACTGCTGTGTCCGCCGCTGCCTCCGCCGGTCCTGGGGTGTCTGTCCGGATACTGCCACGGGTCCCGACACGATCGCCGGTCCCGGGACATGATCGCTGGTCCCGGGACCATCCGCCATCTTCCCCCCGCTCTGCCCCGACATCCAGGGGCGGGGCAGAATGGAGATTTCACCTCTAACCTCCCGCCCCCCTCCTGTCATTGGTCGCTAGTCCTAACGACCAATGGCAGGGGTTTAGGAGCAAGGTGACAGCTGCCACCTCGCTCCTATCACTCAGGATGGATCGGAGCGGTCTCTGACTGCTCCGATCATCCATATTTTCCGGGCGATCGGATCACCAGAGACCCGATCAGCCCGGAACCCCGCAAGTCCTTGTCATTAGTCAGTGACTAACTGACTGACTAATGACAACGATCAGCAGCAGGGGACCAGTCTGATTGGTCCCCTGCTGCATAGTGTCATCGGTCAGCTGTCCAGAACAGCTGAGATGACGGTTCTAACACCATGCCAACGGACATGGTGATAGAAAATGTATTGGCTGTGTATACACGTCCATTTGTGGGAAGGGGTTCAGGGAAAGCATCAACTGGATTTACTTCACCTGTTGATTTACTTCACCTGTGGTATAAATAAAGTTTGTACAACATAATAGACATATTAGTACAGGATCTAATAGGACAGAAAGGGAAAGAAGTATGATGTAGACTAGTGTATTACACACACACACACATATATATATATATATATATATATATATATATATACATATGTGTGTGTGTGTGCATGATCATAATAACATAATTAGTCTGAAAAAAAGTTTTTTATTAATGACATTTTAATAAAAACATTTTTTATTTATTTAGTTTTTTATTAAAGAAATTTTAATAAAAAACTTTTTAATAACATTTTTAATAAAAAATGTTATTAAAGAAAATTAAATTAAATAGTATTTTTTTTAATTTTGTTTTTTATTAAAGAAATTTTTCTCAATACAAGAAAAGCAATTCGTTCATTCACTTTAGCACTACAGATGGAAGTAGCACATTGCGCTTTTGAATGTTACATGTAAAACACAGGGTATATCCACGTGTACATTACCATCATGTACATGAATTTACACAGAAAACAAAAATGAGGGAAAAATAAAAATAAAAGAGAAAAGATGGCCGAAGCCAACAGTTAAGAAAAGAGCCACAGAGTAATAAAGCACAGTTATCATAGCGTCTCAATCTGTCATCATTCCATAACTTTGTAAATCCAAAAGGTCATGGTCTACTTAGCGGGAATTACATGTCGATGTGTGGTCATTCAATGAAAATGTTTAAGCTAGAACAGGCTAACGAGTTCAAATGTCCTTACAATATATAGACGAGAACCAGCATTTCCATCTACGTTGGAAAAAATGATACGCCCCAGAGCCCCTCGCTATGATTTTCTCAAAAGAGTAGGTCATGTTAATTTTGTTAAACAAAATATCTAAGCTAGGAATAGTCACTGTTTTCCAGTTGCCCACTATAGTTATTTTTGCTAATATACATACAATACAGTAGAGATCTCTGAGATGGCGAGGAAGTACTTGAAAATTTAAGAATAATAATACCGCTTGCAGTTGCCAGGGAATATGGCTACCCATCAACTCTGTCAACAGTTTTCTACAGGAGGTCCAGAAGGGTCTAATCGCTGGGCATTCCCATAAAATGTGGTATAGGGTACCCCGGGAACCACAATTACGCCAGCAGTTATCTGGTACACCATCATAAATTTTAGCCAACCTATCTGGGTTATAAGACCACCTAAGTAGGGTCTCTAGTCCAGATTCCACATGCGATGAGCATTGAAAGGCTGTATGTAATGTCTTGAAAGCCTGTTTCCACTCTTCGCACGTGAAGGTTAGACCCAAGTCCCTCTCCCACATCCTTAGTGGATATATTTTAGTAAAGGTTTTTGTGTGCATTAGATTTGAATAAATAAGCTTTAACCCCTTAATCGGGGAAGACAGCTGAGTCAGTAAAAGGCTGTCCGCGGCTGTATCTGAGGGTGTCAATCCCTGTAAAAAGTGTTGAATTCTTAGAAATTTGTAAAAGTCATGTTTAGATAAATCATAGTTATCTCGAAAAAGCTGAAATTTCTGCAGAGATGTTGAAGTATATAGATCTCCTACTGTGATGACCTCCCTAGATATCCAATCTCTCAGCTCTATGTATGGGATCGAGGCTTGTAAGAGGGTCATCGGTATCTTTCCCCTGTCTAGAACCCTGGGAGTCTGCGAGTGTGTGACATAGTATACCCAGGCATCATATGAAGCCTTGACCAAAGGATTATTTAGTGGTGGCAGTGGTAGATTCCAAAAGGGTATGTATAATATATCTTTAACAGAGAAGGGGTGTACAAATTAGTTTTCTATTGTTACCCATGGAAGGTCCGTCCGGTTGCGCCGCCAATGCCTTGTCATTGTAACCAAAGTGGCAGTATAATAATGTTTTATATCGGGGGAACTCAAACCACCTGTAAATTTGGTTTTTGATAGAATGGCCCCGGATAGTCTGGGTTTACTCCCTGCCCAAACAAATGATGAGAGGATTCGTTGAGCTGAACGAAAGAAAGAGGGGGGAAGAGAGATAGGAAGAGTGCGGAAAAGATATGGTAGTTTAGGCAGAAGAAACATCTTAAAGTAGCTATTCTACCCACCCAAGATATGTCCGACTTAACAAAGTTATCAGCTTCGTTAGATAAGGAGCGCAGTAGGGGTTCATAGTTTTCTTTGTATAGAGTTTTATGTGGATATGATAACTTAATCCCTAAATATTTGAGATGCGTTGACTGCCAGTCAAACTTATAATGATTTTTGAGCTGGGTTAGCACCGTGTCGCTCAGGTTTATGGGAAGGGCTTGAGTTTTATTTTTGTTTAATTGATAATAAGAGAGCCCACCATAGGAGGTTATGTTGTCCATGACCGCCGGCAGCGACACAGAGGGATTAGTCAACATAAGAATGACGTCATCCGCGTACAACGATAAGACATGAGCCTTTTTCCCTATTGTGATACCCGTAATCGTGTTATCCAACCTGATCGCCTGTGCCAGCGGCTCCATGGACAAGATATTAGATAAGAGGGGACAGAGGGCATCCTTGTCTGGAGCCATTGGTGATAGAGAATGATTCAGAGAGTGAACCGTTCGCAAGTACCCTCGCTGACGGGTCCCATCTGTCCCATCTGTCCCATCTGTTGTAAAACCGAGAAGGCGAACGACTACCGGAGGCGATCGAACGCCTTCTTGGCGTCCAACGCCATCACCAAGGCAGATCCCCCCGTTTGTTCAAGATAGAAAAATATGTTAAGGAGTCTCCTCGTATTATCTGAGGTTTGGCGTCCCGCAATAAATCCAGACTGATCAGAGACTATCAATGATGGTAGGAATAGTGAAATGCGGGAGGCCAAAAGTTTCACAAACATTTTTATGTCCTGATTCAATAGCGATATAGGCCTAAAGTTTTGAGGTACATCAGGCGTTTTCCCCCGGTTTAGGGAGTGTTACTATGGTAGCTAACAAGTTTTCTGCCGGCAATACACCAGAGGCAGCTGCCTCTTGACAAAACGCACGTAAATGGGGGGTTAAAATGTCTTTAAGCTTGTTATAATAAGAGGAAATAAAACCATCAGGTCCCAGTGCTTTTTCAGATGGGAGTGATTGAATTACTTTTAATACCTCCCCACACGAGATCTCCTCATTGAGAGCCTTCAATTGATCGGCAGTCAGGCAAGGCAGACCAAGGCGAGCAAGATAAGTATTAGTAAGGTAATTAATGTCTGTGGGGGAGGTTATGGTATCTTTCAAATTATATAGTTGAGAATAAAAGACTTTAAAGCCGTTAGCAATGTCTTCAGAGGTATACAATTTTCGTTTGGTGAGGGGATGTAACAAATAAGGAATACAGGATTTTTGCTGGCATTTTTTCAATCGGTTGGCCAAAAGTTTGCCTGCCTTGTTATTTTGGGAATAGTATTTAGTTTGTAATTTCCTATAGTATTTTTCATAAGTCGATAACATAAGGCATTGTAAATCTCTCCTAAGCTCTACTACCTTTGAAGCTGCTTCATTAGAAGGATTAACCCTATTAGTTGTTTCTGCAATCTGCAATGAAGTCAGAACATCATCAATCTGCTTTTCCCTTTCCTTCTTTAGTATGGCTCCATATTTGATATAACTGCCTCTGAAAACTGCCTTATGGCAGTTCCATAAGATGATAGGGTTAGACACTGATCTTTCGTTGATCCTAAAGTATTCACCAATATCTCTTCTAAGATAGTCAGCGTACACAGGGTGGGACCACAAAAAAGGGTTGCTCTTCCATGAGTAGGCAGGCTTGGATGATGCATTGTCTGACTGTTAGGTCACCGCCGCGTGATCCGACCATTTAATCTAGTCTATCTTAGATTGCTCTGATTTACACAAGAGTGATCTATCTAAGAGGAACATGTCTATTCGGGTAAATATGTTATGGACACCAGAGTGAAAGGTGTAATCTTTTTCTGAGTCATGTTGTATCCTCCATACATCGTACAGATCCTCTTCCTGTAAGATAGAAGAAAGGCTAGCAGAAGGAAAGCGAGAAAGAGAGGTACTATCAAGGACAGGGTCAGAGATCATGTTAAAATCTCTGCACACTATCAGGGAACCCCAGACTGATCCACGAATCTTACCAAGCAAACGTTTTAGAAATCTGATTTGACCCTTATTGGGGGCATACACTGATATCAATGTTAGATGGGTGGCATTGATAGTACACTGGAGAATGACATACCTTCCATTTTTGTCTGAGATACAGTCTTGTAAGGAAAAGGCGACAGTATTTTTTGATAGCGATGGCGACCCCTATGGACTTCCTGCTGTAATGGGGATGAAAAATATGTGAGAAAGCAGAATGTTTCAAACGCTCAGCATCTTTGGATAGTAGGTGAGTCTCTTGTGTGCAGAGAATGTCGCACTTCAAGGACTGAGCCTCCCTCCACAGATGGGACCTTCTATGTGGGGCATTCAAACCATTTACATTAAGGCTAGCAATTGTTATGGCCATTTATGAACCATGTGAGATGCTATAAAAAATAGTTGCAATACATATATCAATGGGGGACAGAACGCACCTCCCAGCCAGCATGCGTCTGTCTGGATGTTGTAGACCATGTACCAAAGACCCGTACATTTTTTGGCTCTAGAAAAAAAGTTAAACAGCACACAAACCAGTACAGTTGTCAGTAACCATAACAGAACCAATAGTGAAAATGGTGTCATGTCTCCAGAGGAGACAACCAAGGTTGGCCGGGGGTCAGAGTCCACTCTGATACCAGAGACTCTGAACACGCAGTCAGAACCTGCCACAGAAATATGAGCAAATGATGTCACCAGATTAGCGATCACGCTGTCGACCAGTCTTTATTCCTCCTAGACGGGTGAGTAAGTGGCCACGGCCCAGACGGTGGAATTTAGTAGAGTAATTCCTTCTTCCAAAGATTTAACCACATGTGTAGAGTCATCCTTTCTGACAAGCAGACGAACAGGAAAGCCCCATTGATATGCAATATTTGCTGACCGCAAAGCAGTAGTAATGGGAAGCAAGTTTCGACGGGCTTGTAAGGTTGCGGCTGAAAGATCTGCGTATACTGAAACATGGTGGTAAGGAGCCTGTAGGCCATCATTACATCTGGCAAATTCTAGTAATTTCTCGTTGGTTGTGAAAAAAATGTATACTGGCCAATACATCCCTTGGAACCGAGTCGTCCAGATGTTTAGGTTTTGGGACCCTATGGGCCCTATCTATTTCCAACTCTTGTGGGCTGCAGGACGGAAGAACAGCTTTTAATAAATCTTTGACATAAACAGGTATTTCAGAGGGAGATACAGTTTCAGGTTTACCTCTCAGTTTAACATTGTTCCTCCTACTCCTATCTTCCAAATCTGCAACTTTTGCTTTTAAGTAGGAGATTTCGGTTTCCATAGCATTATGGGAGTCAATTAGATCATTGTGTGAGTCTGCAAACTCACCAAACTTATTTTCAATGTTGTCAATACGGCCTCCCATATCATGAATGGAGGTCCGTAAGGGGCTAACTATTCTTTGCATGTCCTGTAAGAAGGTACTACGCAGCATAATCAGCATCTCCTTCATTGCTGTGTCTGTGAGAGACTGATCGTTCACTGTAATGGTGGCCAGGGGGTCAGTTCCTTCATCTAGCTCTGCAGTGTCCTTTTCCCAGCAGTCTGTCCTGTTACCCGCTGGTATTGTGGAAATGTGTGCTTTATGTCTAACTGGGCTGGTGGAGGGGGAGTCAGCAAGATGGTCCAGAACCAGCCCCAAGTGAGGAACAGGCGCTGCGTGGTCTCAAAGATCCCCCTGCCTCCTCACTCCCTGTGGCAGAGGGATCGATCGTTCCGAACTGTACCTTAACCACTGCTGCAGGCAAGTGGAGCCCGGAGTCCGATTTAGACCTGCGGCGGGCAGTCGCATGCGAAGAGGCGCTTCCTCCATCTCTCAGGGAGTTGTTACCTCGCGGCCGAGTGCTGTGCGCGCGGTCAGCGCCATTTTGTATCGGGGCCTTGCGCGGCTGGAAACCGAATCGTGCCAGAGAGCCACGGCGAACCCGCTTCTTTCTGCATCTAGGCATGCTCGGGTTTTTGGAGAGCAGGTCAGAGGAGGAATCCGTGCTGTTTGCAGGGTGACTTGCAGTAATTTCGTCGCTTCTAGAGGAGTCTGTAGCAGAGCTCCTCTAAAGCGCATCCATCCGCTCTGGCAGCCAGGCCACGCCCTCTAAATGAAATAGTATTAAATATGTGTGATACATATGTATAGTGCTGTGGTTAGGAAGTGTGGGTAAATAAATGAAAATAATGATAGTAAAGATAGAAATTAAAATAATAATGATGATGAATGAAGGTATCAAGAATAAAAATAAAGATAATAATGCTGAAAATGAATAAATAAAAGTGATGTGAATTCAAGTAGAGGAAAGAGACATGGTCGCACATCCACATTTTGTTTTTTGATCTACTTGCTTCTCAGCATAAATTCAAAAACAGTTTGTTAGTATACATTTTGATCAAAAAGTTCAAGCCCACTCGTCACGTCAAGGCCACCTATTAAGAATGGGTCCCTAATGTCCCTAGCATAAAATGGCACAGCACTGGGTGGCGACCACCACCGCCGCAACACCAGTGCCCACAGGGGGAACGACCCACTGGCATAGAAATAATATTAATGATGATAGAAGTAAATTAAAAAAAAATATATATAAATATATATATATATATATATATATATATATATATATATATATATATATACACACATACATATAATAATAATAAAAATAAAATAATAAAAAATATAAAATAAAAAAAACTAAATAAAATTAAAAATAAATGAAAATACAAATAAATAAAAATAAAAATGAAATTAATATGGTGTCATATTGACTGTAACAATGATAATACAACTAACAATATGAAAATTGCGAATAGATATGGAAATCGCTATATATAAGAATTAGTTAGATGAACATAGATATGATCAATGAAAAGCTTGAGTGGGATCAGCCACAGGATCCATCATTGCGTCAGTTGACGACCTGCCGGTGACGTATAAAGGGGAAGAGTCCAACCACAAATAGATTAAAGAAAACCAAACACTTCTAATTCAGCAATAAGCCCTCTAGGTATTAGCGTATCGAATTCAAACATTTTCTTAGCTTCGACCCTTGACATTGGTGAAATCATTGGTGTAGTCTCCTCCTCTCCAGCACCTCTTGACACTCTGGATGGCTACAAAGAAAAGGGTTTTGGTTATGATGTTCCATAAAGTGGAGGGATAAAGGATGTGTTTTAATTCCTTTTTAATATTGAATATATGTTCTGATATATATGTATTTTTAGTTGCCTCTTAGTGCGGCCTAAATACTGTTAACTGAATTTACACTGACTCATGTAGAAGACTCCTTTGCTGTGACAGTTAAGACATTCAGATATTTTATGTATTCAATTGTTTGTCATAGATGACATTTCGGTTATTTTTCTAGGTAAATCTGTAACTTTGCAGCTGGAACAAGAGCCGCATCTGTGGAATCTCTTCGTCTGTAGCCATGTTGAAGGTGAGTGGAAGAAGAATGGATTTTTTTTTTTTTTTTTGTGAGAGCGACTATAATTCCCAGATTTGGTGTTTTGTATAAACAATTGGTGGGTTGATGGGAATATCCTGTCCAATCAATATATCTTTCTTTAAAAAGTGCCAGTACTTTTTTATGATAGTTTCTATTTGTTTATAATTTTTGTTAAAATGTAAAACTATTTTGAGGTCCTGGCTCTGTGTTACTGGCTCCTCAGAGTCAGGGACAAAAAAGGATGATCTGTCTATTTTATGTACTTTATCAATTGATTGGGCTAAGACATTCTGAGGATAATCCTTCTCCAGGAACTATTCTGTAAGTGAATGTTTCTTCTTCAAATTGTGAATCGACAGTGCAGTTTCTTTTGAGCCTGCAATATTGTCCCATAAGAACATTTAGAAGCCATCTTGGTAGGTTGCAGCTGTTAAAACGGAGAAAACTATTTTTTGAGACTGGTTTGTAGTATGTACTACAGATAAGTCTGGGAGGTTTTGCAGTAATTAAAGTGACCGCGGGCTGTAAGTGTTAAGACAGAGGGAGCTCCCTCTGTTACCCCTGCAGCACCCCGCAGTGCGATCGTGGAGTGCTGTGTGTAATCCCCGGTGGGCGGGGACCTGCGTTACTGCTGGGACAGAAGAAAACTTCGGTCCCTGCAGCTTAACGCGGAAGCGACCGCGAGCTGTAAGGAGTTTTGACAGAGGGAGGGGGCTCCCTCTGTCTCTCTCCTGTAGCACCCCACAACGATCACGGGGTGCTGCTTCATACCTGGGCAGCCGGTAGTCTTTACTAGGACCCCCAGGTCTGCCCCTGTTATTGCCTGTGAGGACGTGCCAAAGGCACGTCCTCATATGCTGCCTGCTAGTGTAAAACTAGCAGGCAACATATAACTGCAATGCTTTGGAATACTAAGTATTCCAAAGCATAAAAAAAGTGAAAAAAATATAAAATAAATTAAAGTGTAACAGCAATAAGTATAAAAAAAAGTGTAAAAAATTAAATAAAAATACATTTATTAAATAAATATCGTGATCGGCAAAACGTTACCAGAGTTATTCTCTAATAAAGACAGACATCCCCGATTTGAAAAAACAGGCCTGGTCTTTCAGGGGCGTCCAGTTTTTTTTTTTGTATTGGTCCTTAAGGGGTTAAGCGTACTGGATCGCATTGTCCTCCCCTCATAAGTGCATACCACATACGTACATCTAAGTGTTGTACTATTTTGTTCCTTTTAAAGTCTTAAGGGCCTAGATACTGTGAAAGGTCAGCCAAAAGTACACAACTGCTGGTGTTGTAGACAAATACTGTTTTAAGCGTAGTGAAGCGTATTGTACTCCCCTCATATACACACTCAGTATGTCAGGCAGAGAAGTGCCAGGACGTGCACAGAAGAAAGGTAGAGGCAAAAGTTTATCAGGCAGAGGTCGCAGCAGACTAGGGGCGAGTGGCAGCAGGAGTCGCAGCAAGAGGCTTGAGCTCCCGGTATCAGCTAGCGGTTGTATCTCGACCAGCAACCTATCTGCCATCATCAATTGGTTAGCACAGTCATCCACTTAATCACAAGTGATATCTGACACCTCCAGTCAACAGTCAGTGGGTTCCTCAGACACAAGCATCAGTTGGCATGGCTTGGGAGCCATCCCTGTCCTCCCATTGCCTCGGTCCTATGCTGTTCCCTCCCCCACAGAAGTATCTTATGCTGTGGGTTAAGCTCCACTATTTAGTGAGGACAATAAACTAGAGGAAAGTCAGCAGCTACTGTCTAGCCAAGAAGTGGAGGAGATATCTCCCGCTTCCTCCACTAGGTGAGCAAGTAGTAATAAGGAGAGTGGTGTGGGATGTGGTGTTGCGAGTGTTCAGGCTCCTGAAGCAGACACTGTTGAGGAACCTGAGGAGGACATCAGTGACGTGCAGACACAACTTGCTGATGATTAAGCCGATCGCACTTGGGAGCCGGGTGCAGAAGTGGCTTCATCATCATCAGGAGAAGAGGGTTGCAGGTTGCCCGTGAGGCAGCAGCTGAGCCAGCAAGGTGGTAGCATGGTTGGCAGTCAGCATGGTGGCAGAAGTGGAAAGTCTGGAGACAAACGTGCCCGGGGTAGACCACCTGCTTCTCGGCAGCCTACCTTCCCGGGAGTCGGCGCCTGTTTCAGCCAGCCAAGGCTCCACCACTTCAGACGAAGGGAGCTGTGTGTTATACCCATCTTCTGTTGGTCCAGGTGCTCCTGCTACTCCTACTTCAAGTCAGTCATTCAGCCAGCAATCCATCGGTGAAGCCATGTCCAAGAGACAATAGTATGCCCCCACTCATCCAATGACGCAGAAGCATAATATGCTCCTGTCCAAGTTGCTGGTGATGTAGTCCCTCCCTCTTCAAGTGGTAGACTCTGCACCTTTCAGAGAACTGATGGCTTGTTCCAAGCCGAGGTGAAGAGTTCCAAGCCGTCATTTCTTTGCAAAGAAGGCAGTACCAGTCCTGTACAATTTTGTGGAACAGAAGGTGGGCCAGTCCTTTTGCCTGTCGGTGTGTACCAAAGTGCACAGCAGCGCCGACATGTGGAGCTGTAACTAAGGTCAGGCACAATACATGTCCTTTATGGTCCATTGGGTGAATGTGGTTCCTGCACAGACACAGCAGCAACTAGAACAGGTAACGCCACTTCCGCCTCCATGCTTTCAGGCCATTAGACATCCGCCTCCTCATCCTCCACCATGTCCTCAGCCTCCACTGCACGGACAAGTATCAGTGCCCCTACAGCATACCATGTGTGCAGGGCACGGTGGTGTCACCCTGTTCTTCACATGGTTTGCCTTGGCAAACGGAGTTATACAGGGGAGGAACTGCTAAAAATCATTCATCAAGAAATCGAATCATGGCTTACTCCACGAAAACTGGAAATGGAAACCATGGTGACCGACAATGGGAAGAACATCTTGTCTGCGCTGCGACAAGAAAGCCTGAGACATGTGCCCTGCATGGCACATGTGTTCAATCTGGTTGTCAAGCGGTTCCTGATGTGTTCTTCCCCATCTGCAAGACATCCTAACAATGAGAAGGAAACTTTGCGTGCACTTCAGCCACTTGTACACCGCAAAGCACACCCTCCTTGAGCTGCAGCATCAAAACGGTATCCCCCAAAATAGTCTGATTTGTGACGTTTCCACACATTGGAACTCCACCCTCCATATGTTGGACCAACTATACTTACAGCGAAAAGCCATCACTGATTTATTGATGATCCCAGCGGATAGGGGGACTCCCCTGTGTAACTTCAATGTCAACCAGTAGCAGCTCATATGTGACACCTGCCGTTTGCTCAGGCCTTTTGAGGAAGCCACATTATTAGTCAGTCGCCAAGATTATGGGATGAACAACGTCATTCCACTACTTAATTTACTACAACACGTGTTGGAAATGATGGCTGGTCAGGGCACTGGAGACATGGCACCTACATCTCACGGCCACATGAGCCCTTTGGGGGCTGAACTGGAGGAGGAGAAGGAGGGGGAGGGGCACAGAGGAGCACAGTTTAAGTTTCACAGGCTTATCTAGTCATCTGACAGGAGAGGAGGAACAGGAGCAACTAGAGGAGCTAGAGGATTATGAGGAATGCTAGACAGAGGACCCAGACACACCCTGGCAGTATGCAGTGGAGATGGAGACTGGGAGTCCCTCCGAATTACTTGCACAAATGGCACAATGCATGCTCACTTGCTTGCGTAGTGACCGCCGAATTGTCACCATTCGGCAGCCGGATGACTTCTGACTCTGCACCTTATTGGACCCTCGCTACCTTCACAAAATGGGGGCCATTTTTACACTGAGGGGGATGATAAACTGACCTACTACAGAGACATCCTACATAGTCAGTTGGCCAATGCCTATCTGTGCCATCGTCCATCCTCTCGCAGGTCTGACTCAGTGACTCAGGGGCCCTCTGCACTCACCTTCCACTGCCATGGCTGCTGGGGACGGGGGGGGGGGGGGGGGTGGCAGAAGCAGTACAAGCTCCATCAGCAGCAGCCTGTGTCTACAGTCGCTGATGAGTAGCTTTCTTCACCCGCATAGTGAAGCAACTCATCAGCAGCAGTAGACTTGGAGCAGGACCTGAACCAGCAGGTGGTGGCATACCTTGACATGACCATGCCAACATGTCAAGATCCACTGGACTTCTAGGCAGCCAAACTTGATTTGTGGCCACAACTAGTAGAGTTTGCCATCAAAGCTGATGTTTAGTGCAGCGGGGGCAATATTAACCCCAAGAAGAACTCGTCTGTCCACGAAAAATGTGGAGAGACTGACCTTTGTGAAGATGAATCAGGCATGGATCAGCCAGGATTCCCACCCACCAATGCCTGATGCATCAGAGTAGATTGACCATGGTGCCACACCAACACTTCACAAATATGGATAGTGCAAAATCTGTTTAAGGTGCTGCTCCCTAGTTACAGACATTCCTGGAGGTGGAAAGGTGTAAGGCCCTACTCTCGCATTATTAATTCCCTTCTTGGCAAGTGTTACTTGCCCTAAAAAGGGCAGTCCCACACAGGAACCTCTCCATATTTCCACCCACAAACACTGCCATTTTCCAGGGTTTTTAGTAAAAAAATCGGGAGAGTTTCCTGTGTGGGTCCGCCCTTTTTAGGGCAAGTAACACTTGCCAAGAAGGGAATTAATAGGTCAAGAGTAGGGCCTTACAGGGGAATTTTTTACCCCACCTGCTACAATGGACAATTGTTCCCTTCCACCTTTCCAGGGAAAATGTTTCTCGTCTTAAAAAGTGTGGCCCCACACAGCAACATCTCCATATTTCCACCTAAAAACCCTGGGAAATGGCAGTGTTTGCCAAGAACGGAATTAATAATGTGAGAGTAGAGCCTTACAGGGGAAGTTTTTACCCCCACCAGTTACAATGGATCATATGTTGTTCCCTTACACCTTTTAGAGGTCTTTGCATCACATCAATACTTGGTGATGTAGGTGGCACATAGTGTTTTTTGCACACCTTGCCTATTGTTTGATTTAAAAAAAATTGTGGGTACATAACTTTCAATAATATTCATAGGATAAAATATACATTTTTATTTAAAATCTACATTTTACGGGGGCGTGGCTTGGCTCGCCGAGGATGCACAGCGTGGCGTGAGAGCTACGGCAGGGCCGACAGCATCTAGGGCACAATCCTCTACTATGGGAGGCAGGAGAAGCCACAGGTCTAAGAAAACTACAGCCCCTGCACACGGAGAACAACCGGGCAGCATTGCAATCTATTTCGCTGCCGCACACGCCTTACCTCCACCATCGCGGCCCACTCCTGAATGGCAGCCATCTTCTCTGGGCCCAGGTCCTTCTCTTCCGACCGGCTCCGTGATGTCATCAGGAGAGCTCGCCATGGAGACCCCTCACCTGCTGCAACAGCCGCCGCTGACCGACCGCACACCCAGGTCACAGACACATCCCGCTCCAGGACCGGACACTGCCTGCGGCACCTCACTGCCATCACTCAACCCTACAGAGAGGAGATGCAGGTATGAGAAGGAAGGGACAACTGCAACCCCGTCACTACCTCCCGATCCACAGCTCAAAAGCGGTAACTTCCAGGAACCGCAGCCCTCAGCTATGACTGCCCCCCCCCTCACCTCCCCAGACCTCACTGATGGGACCTGATACCCAGCGAGCTATACAGCAGAGCCAGCCAGCAACTCTACCACAGAGAGCCACATGTATGGCCCCTGCAGGCCCCTCCTTGCCGCCATTGCTGGGCCCTGATGCTCCCACCTATCCTTACATGCTCCTCTCCTTGCTGGCACCCCCTTCTCATAATCCTACTGCAATTTCCTCTTATGCCTCTGCAGTGACGGCAACACTGCCACCACCTACTGAGAAAAGGCAAAGGGAGCCAGCTCCTCCTCATCAGCACCCTGCACCCATCGGCTCTGCTTCTGGCCAAAGGGGACCCCAGTCCGCCAACACCCCACCTTCTGCACCAGTCCAGGGCCCTCCGGCCCGTGATGTGATGGACTGGTCGGTGGATATGGAATATGACTCTGCAGAGGGCTCACAGGATTCTGTGGGAGCCAGTCCGCCAGCCCAAAAAACCTTATTCAAGATGCCTCGCAAACTGAACCCCTCGGGTATCTCGAGACAAGATTACTCCTCATCTGAGTATACCCCGACTGAATCAGGGAGGTCTCATCGCCGCCCGTGGGTTTCAAAACGCTCGCCTGCTCTACCTGTCACACTGCTGGGTACCTCTCTACCTTCACCTGAGGCGGCCACCAACACCAACACCAACACCAACAAAAACTTTCCTGAGTTTCAGGCGTTGCTGGCCCTGTCACCAACTAAAAATGACCTACTGTCCTTATCCTCAGACCTCCGAAAGGCATGCGCCAGGACTTGCATCCAGTAAAAGAAGATGTCTCCCAACTAAAGCACAAGTGCAAGTGCAAGATTTAGAGGAATGTTGCTCCTCCACCACTGCCCAAGTACATTCCCTGAATGATAACACGTATCTACATCAATCCTCCATGCTAGATCACCTGGACAATTTAGATAACAGAAACAGGAGGGACAACATAAGAATTAAAGGCCTCCCGGAGTCAGTCCTTCCGCAGAATCTACCTGACACCCTACTGAAGATTTTTAATGAACTCATCCAAAAAAAAAAACAACTCCAAAATTGAGCTAGATAGGGAACAACGGGCCCTCAAACCCAAAAACCCTGATCCAGCAAAACCACGCGATGTTATCTGTCGAGTTCACCATTACCTGCTGAAAGAGGAAATTATGCGCAAAGCAAGAAACTTGAACCACCTGACCTATAACGGATCCGCCATACACTTTTATACAGACCTCTCTTTCAGGACCATCAAGCTGAGGGCGACTCTTAACTGCCCTCTTTATGAGGACCTAATAACTTATCATATATCAAGGCCCTGTAGCTTTGACCTATTGTTTGTTTGAATGCTTTGTTTTGCACTTCAGACCATTACTATGGCATTGTCCTTCCTGGACGACCCTTGCACGTTTACCCCCACTAGTGCTGTGATTGGGCTGGACCCAATCCTCACTCTGACCCTTAAGGTCCCTCTACTTAGACCCCTAGCTCCCATTCCCTTATGGAAGCCCTTCTCCTTTCCGGACTCTTCATATACCCCTCTCTTTCTCACTACTCTGCTTACCTTCTGCTTGTTTTCCAGGACTGTACATCCTCCACCTCTACTAGCCTGCGGACTGGATGCGCCGGACCACTGTGAAGCGCCTGGTGAGAGATTTACATACCCCACACATCAACATGGCAGCTGACATTAGGCTTACCACCCTGAATGTTCAGGGTTTCAATACCCCGGAGAAGCGAGCACAGCTACTCTATACTTTTCACAAAAAAAAAAAAAAAAACACACATAGTGGCCCTTCAAGAAACACATTTCAAGACAGGACATGTCCCCAACATCCCTGCCAAGTACTATGCCTCCTTGGTCCACAGTACCAACCCTAACTCCAGATATCCAAGGGGGTTTCCCTCGCCTTCCACAAATCCCTGCCCATCAAATTACTCTCTTCAGTCCCAGACCCACAAGCTAGATTTGTTTTTGTCAACTGTGAAATCTCCAATCACCCCCTTACCATCGCATCCATATATGCCCCTAATAGAAACCAAATCTCCTTCCTAATGCGGACCCTGAAGACATTAACAGCCTTTGCCACTGGCCCGATCCTCCTCTGTGGAGACTTTAATCTTCCCCTGTTTCCCAGACTTGACACATCCGCCTTACTATCCCACAATAAGCTGAAGGCTCTCAGAAAGATGTTACACTCTATGCAGCTCAGTGATACGTGGAGATCCTACCACCCGCATACAAAAGATTACTCATTCTACTCCTTTCCATGTCACACTTATAGTCGAATAGACTACATATTTTGCCCCCATCACCTGTTGCCAGCTGTCACCTCAACATCAATAAGCCTAAGAATACTTTCTGATCACGCTCCAGTCACCTGCACGCTGGCGCTTCCCTCTCTGTCAAGACCCCTATCCAATTGGAGGCTCAATGAGTCTTTACTCAGAAATCAATTGTGCCTTCAAGAACTCAAGTCTTCCATCCAGAACTTTATAGGAGATCATACTTCTGATGACTCCCCTCCATTGACGAAATGGGAGGCACTGAAATGTGTCCTTAGTGGTGTATTGATCAAGCACGGTTCTCGACTGAAGAGAGAGGCGTCAGCAAGACTCTCCAACCTTTACCGCACATTACAGGCCTTAGAATCGCAACATAAACAGTCCCAACTAGACTCAGTGATGCGTGAACTCATCCACACACGCAGTGAAATTCTTGAACACCTCTCCTCACAACACAGACATTATAGACAGGTAACGGGCCACATTTCTATGAATAGAGCAATAAATCTGACAGACTCCTGGCCTCAGCTCTCAAGAACAAGAATTCCTCTTTATTCGTATCCTCTGTCAAGTCCAAAACGGGTACATTGTGCACCCTGACACCAGATATTCTAGAAGCCTTTAGGCATTAGTATGTCTCCCTATACAACCAACAGCGCCCTCAAACCTCTTCCCCGGCCGACTCTTCATCTGTCTCACTGCCCCAATACATAGCTAATACAGCCCTACCGAGTCTAGACCAATCCACCATACAATCCTTGGAATCCCCATTCACGCCTGAGGAATTGGAGGCGGCCATCTCAACCATGCCCCCTGGCAAGAGTCCTGGGCCTGATGGTTACATGGCCAAATTTTATAAACTACTCCGAACTGACCTTTCCGGGTGCTCTTGGCCGCCTTCAATTGCATATCCGTGGACTCGCCACCCTCCCCCTCCTTCCTGCGGGCATTTGTGACCGGCATACCAAAGGAGGGTAAGGACCCATTACTATGTTCTAGCTATCACCCTATATCTCTCATCAATACGGACACAAAACTATTTGCTAAACTCCTAGCCAACAGACTCTCCCCACACATGGGCTCCCTAGTCCACTAGGACAAAGTAGGTTTTATACCAAATAGAGAGGCGAGAGACAACACCCTGCACACTTTTTCCCTGATACATCATGCTCACAGGACTAATACTCCGATGTTTCTCCTCTCACTAGATGCCGAAAAGGCTTTTGACCAGGTGGACTGGGGATTCCTCTCTGCTACACTATCACAGATAGGGTTAGGTAGGGGAATGATATCTAGAATAATGGCTTTATATTGTAGACCACAGGCCCAAATTAGAGTCAAATGTCGTTTGTCCCGCCCCTTGGATAGTCACAATGGTACCCGCCAGGGATGCCCCTTATCTCCTCTCTTGTTCGTACTCTGCATGGAGCACTTGCTGACAGCTATCAGACAGCAACCTGACATCAGGGGTGTATCCCTGGGGACGCGCCATAGCAAATGTGCAGCTTTCGCGGACGACCTACTGCTATATCTGTCTTCACCGCTCACCTCTCTCCCCTCCCTCCTACAAACAATTTGACAATACTCCTACTATAGCAACTACTAACTGAATCCTTCCAAATGCGAGGCCCTTAACATCTCCCTCCCGACGTCCATAGTAACCCATCTCCGCTCTTCCTACCCCTTTAATTGGCAAGCCTCCTCACTTACCTATCTGGGTATACAAGTTCCCTCTAAATTGTCGGACACGTACCGCCTTAACTTCCCGCCCCTACTACATGCACTGAAACAAGATCTAGCTAGGTGGGAGAGAAAAGACTTCTCCTGGCTGGGAAGAGTCAATATCTTCAAAATGAATATTCTTCCCCAATTACTATACCTCTTCTCCGTATGCCTCGCTCTTTTTTTGGAGAAGTCTCTTCCCTCCAGAAGGACTTTATCTGGGCAGGTAAACACTCCACCCTCCATCACGAACTGGTTGTAGGAAGTGTTTTACATCCACAGAATGGAGGAACTAACAGCCGACACATAAAATCAACAATCTCGATACCTAGCAACGTGGCACCCGTGGGCTACCTTCCTTAACTCCCGGGACTTTCTTAATTTACACTTATCCCAGTGAATCCCCTCACTCCCTCTCTCGTGTGCCACGACTTATTTCCGTTCTCTTCTTAGACCTCAATGCTCGAACCTCCACATTCGCGATAGTTGTGCTTGGGGATACAGTACAAAATTATGCTATTGGGGAATTCTAACCCCCCCACACACACACACTTTACGTTGTTTTGGATCTCTGTCTTACTAGATCTCTGTCTTTGTATTACTAGATGTATACATATTTGAAAAACCTTTTCAATAAATTTTGACTTTGGAAAAAAAAATACATTTTACATATTGCATATCCTCAATATTTACTTGTGTACACTGTGAGAAGGTGAAAGGTATCCTGGTGGATGGGCGATATGTGTCACCAAGGCTCTTGGCTTAGGTAAAGTAAGAGCCGGTATTCATTCAGTGTCTGTGCTGTGATGCAGACTGACACTATGGCCATAGTATGGCTGGATGGCCAATGCGGGACAGCTCTTACTGGGAATGACCAAGTGCAGGGTGGGGGTCATTCCCCACAATCCAGGCCACCTTTTGTTGGCCTTAAAGGCAACCTGTTTCACCAGCTGAGGGGGATTTGCAACTCACACTACCAGAGAGAGCTAAGAGCGCAGTTCTTACATACTTTTAATATCACCGAAAAAACAGTAACACTTAACTTTTAATGTATATAGCTTAAAAGGGATCCAAAAAATAGGTCCCGAACCATCAATTACAAAACTAACAAAGAAAAAAGACCAAGCTTAATAACAAAAAAAGTGTCACCACTGTAATCACATGATAAAAGCCTAATAATACACATCAAGATCAGTGATTTTAATAGTCTGCAACTCACTACAATACTATATTCACTCAATATTATTATTAATAATAAAACAATAAAAGTTAAATTTAAGGGGTGGGGATTCAATAAAGTATTTTTTTATGACCCTGGGAATCCCAGGTTCAAAGAATGTATGATTGATTTGACCTTTATCCATCCTAATGTTCTTTTTTTTTTTTTGCAGTAATATCATATATGAGTTGACACTGGTTGACATTGAAGTAATCATCGGTGATGGCTTTTCTCTGTTTGTATAGTCGCAAATCAGACTATGTTGGAGGATGCCATTCTGAGCATGCAGCTCAAGGAGGGTGTGCTTTGCGGTGTACGAGTGGCTGAAGTGCATGCAAAGTTTTTTTCCCATTGTTAGGATGTCTTGCAGATTGGGGGAACACTTCAGGAACCGCTCGTCAACCAGATTGAACACATGTGGCATGCAGGGCGCATGGCTCAGGCTTCCTTGTCACAGCACAGACAAGATGTTCTTCCCATTGTCGGTCACCATGGTTCCCATTTCCAGTTTTCGTGGAGTAAGCCATGAATCGATTTCCTTATGAATGACTTCGCCAAGGCAAACTATGTGAAAACAGGGTGACACCGCCGTGCCCAGTGCCCATTGTCCTCTTGACAAAGCTGCGTTTAGCGGTGAAACATGTCGTGGGGAGCTGAGGATTGATTTGAAGCACAGTGTACACTCCTATCCCGCATTGCACACTGCAGGTGCATATGGGGTATACAGATAACAGTATTAGGTGGCCAGATAGGCACCATACTAACATACAGTTAGTTATAATGGAGTGGTGAACACTGGAGTTTTAATCTTTTATTTTTGTGTGAATTATAATAATAAAGATTTAGCGTTATATGTAGGAAATAGGGTATTTTTGGATCACTTAGGTGATCTATAGGTTTATATTGTTGTGCGTACCCGCCATATATATTGGTCTCTAGTATATTGAACCGCCGTGCCCTGCACACATGGTATGCTGGAGGTGCACGGAGCTGAGACTTGTCTGTACAGTGAAGGCTTAGGACACTGTGGAGGATGAGGAGGCGGAGTCGCACACTGTCACAGGACCAACAGCTTGAGAGCGTGGAGGCGGAAACAGCGAGACCTTTCCAAGTTGCTGTTGTGGCTGTGCAGGAAACACGTTCACCCAGTGAGCCTTAAAGGACATGTATTGTCCTTGACCGTAGTTACAGCTCTACACATCGGCACTGCCGTGCACTTTGGTATACACCGACAGGCTCAAGGACTGGCCCAACTTCTGTCCCACAAAATTGTGCAGGACTGGTACTGCCTTCTTTGCAAAGAAATGATGACTTCGGATTCTCCACCTACCTCAGCTCGGCAAAAGCCATCAGTTTTCTGAAAGGTGCAGAGTCCACCATTTGAAAAGGGAGGGACTGCAGCACCAGCAGCTTGGACAGGAGTGCATTCAACTTCTGCGCCGTTGGATGAGTGGGCGCCTACTGTTGTCTCTTGGACATGGCTTAGCCGATGGATTGCTGATGGAATGACTGACTCAAAGTAGAAGGAGCATCTGGAGCGACAAAAGATGGGTATAACACACAGCTCCCTTCAGCTGAGGTGATGGAGCCTTGGCTGGCTGAAACAGGGAGCGGCGTGCAACTGGGTGATGCAGCAGGCTGGACCACCACATCAGAGCCACGGTTCTCCCAGGCCGCTTTATGGTGACTCTGCATATGTTGACACAGGGCCATGGTGCCAACATTGGGACCCTGGCCACGCTTCACCTTGTGCAAACACATCTTGCATGTGGCCATATTAACCTTCTCAGGATGCTTGATGAAAAACTGCTGCTCCGCGGAGTAGCTGATTTTCCCACCAACAGTCCGCACTCATTGACTGCTACTGCTGCCGACTCGAGGTACCCGTTTCACTACCTCTCGGGAAGGTAGGCTGCCGCAAAGCAGGTGGTCTCCCCCGGGCACGTTTGTCTCCAGACTTTCCACTTCGGCCACCTTGCTGACTGCCAACCATGTTACCATCTTGCTGGCTCAGCTGCTGCCTCATGGGCAACCTGCAACCCTCTTCTCCTGATGATAATGAAGCCCCTTCTGTAACAGGCTCCCAAATGCGATCGGCTTCCTCCTCAGGTTCCTCAATAGTGTCTGCTTGTGGAGCCTGAACACTTGCAACACCACCTCCCACGCCACTGACATTTGTAACAAATTTGGATTCATCAGATTCAATTTTCTCATCCCTTACACGTGTATATTCATTTTTTGACCTACCATTGTTCTCTATGATTGTCCTTACCTACTGTAGGATGCAGATCCATTGATATCACCTTTTTGTCGTTCCTTGATTTCCTTCTTGTTATACATACAATTCTCCCATTTTAATTGCATTTGATACATTTTTTCCTTTCCTTTTTCTGTGTTAATTCTTAGCAAAATATTGCAATAAAAAAAAAAATAGTCCTATGAAAGTGTTGCAAAATAGAAGTGAAAAACCAAGAAATGAATGAATATTACTTACATTCACATCACTTACATTGCATTATGCTGACTTAGTGAAAAACGTCAGAGGCAAAAAGATCCAAAGATATGCTTCCAAGAATGCAATGCTATGTCCTACAAAGAATTACAACTGATTATTATCTTGCCTGTGTTAGTGAAAGAAGCTTTACTTGGATGCCTTAAAATAATAACTTTTTCATAGAGCAATGGAGGACAAAATTAATATAAGCAAGCAAATTACATTTGATATTTTGGATCTCTTGAAACCGGATTAACAAATAAATTGCACAGGTAACTTGAAAGCACATTTGTTACACTTAGTTTAATGTGAAATATATATGTCCAGTGGGATGATACATGTAAACTTGGCAGATGTGTCAAGTAACATTTTTTATAATAGTCATATACAATTAAGATTAAAGATTTAGCTCACCTTCTCTAAAGCATTTAGTCTTAAAGTATTTAACCAGAAGGTAACACCTGCCTGAAAATAGTCTTTCCAGATGGTGAGATGTATCCCTATTAATGAAATGGAAAAAAAACTATTTCCTGAACATCAGGTAGCTTTTACTTATGTAATTGCTAATTACCAGTTAATTTATGTGTAAGCAATTAATTAGCTTGCAAAAGTTTAACTTACCAATTAGAGAAAAATGTTCATAGATTAAGGAAATTTGGCATTATAATTGCCTAGTAATGTACACAATTAAAGGAAATAAGCAATTAACTACTCATGTTTCTTAGGGTCTGGAAAGGGGTAGAATTACTTTAATAATTGCATTCAAATTATAGTTCTTAGCCTGAACTTAAAGTAATTGGAAATATTGTACAATATAATAAAAGCACCTTGAGATTTAAGTAAAACTTCTTATAATTGGTGCTAAAAAAAATTATTTTCAAAATTAAAACAGAATCATTCTATCTTCAAAAATGGTTACAGTTGGCTGTTTTTGAAATAATTGTTGACTTTTTTTGACACAATTCATATTTTTTTAAAGAACCCTTCGAATTATTTAAAGTAGTTTTTTCTAAAACATATTGAACCTCTAAGACATGAAATTGATATGGTATCCATAATTGATAACAGTAAGATCTGTTTTCGATCTTTCCTTTAAGGGGTACTCTGTCCATAGACATCTTATCCCCTATCCAAAGGATAGGGGATAAGATGTCTGATCGCGGGGGTCCCGTCGCTGGGAACCCCAGCGATCTTTCCTGCTGCACCCCTGTCATCTGGTGCACGGAGCGAGCTTCGCTCCGTGCCTGATGACTGGCGATGAAGGGGCCAGAGGATCGTAATTTCACGGCCCCACCCCCTCATGCCATCACGCCTCGCCCCTCAATGGAAGCCTATGGCAGGGGTGTGATGGCCATCACATCCCCTCCCATAGACTTTTATTGAGGGGCGGGGCGTGACAGCATGAGGGGGTGTGATGTCACAATCCTCCAGCCCTTGCATCGTCAGTCATATTGCTAAGCTCGCTCCGTGCACCAGGTAACAGGGGTGCTGCAGGAGAGGTTTCCAGCGGCAGGACCCCCATCATCAGACATCTTATCCCCTATTTTCTGGATAGGGGAAAAGATGTCTAAGGAAGGAGTACCCCTTTAACCTGCTGGGGACCACGGGCGTATGCGTGCTTACGCCGCTAGCCGGACGGGGATCGGAACAGGATGCCTGCTGAAATCATTCAGCAGGCATCCCGTGCAAATGCCTGGGGGGGGGGGGGGTCCTGAGACCGCAAATCACCGATCAATTCAGATCGGCGATTTGCAACTTTTCCAAGCTGATCGGGTCTCTGATGACCCAATAGCCTGGAAAACAGGGATGATCGGAGCTGTCAGAGACAGCCACGATCATCCTAGAGGATAGGAGCGAGGTGGCTGTTTGTCACCTCCTCCTATCCCCTGCGATTGGCCGATGCAGACAATCGGCAAGTTGGATGTCGGGGGAGAGCCCCTGGATGTTGGGGGAGAGCAGGGGAAGATGGCGGCGGAGTGCGGGGGCCGTTGCGGGGACCGCCGGTTACCTGGGTTCACGCGGCGACTGAGGACCAAGGGCTGTCTGACAGGAGGCGCAGGCAAGTGGAGGCGGCGGAGGCGGCGGCTTCCTAGATACAGCTGTGAAGATCGTCATAAAGTGATCTTCACTGCTGTATCTGGGAGTTTTAAAACTTCAACTTCCAGCATGCCCAGACAGCTTTTGGCTGTCTGGGCATGCTGGGAGTTGCAGTTTTGCACCATCTGGACGGCTACAGTTCTGAGACCACTGTCCTTCCAGATGTTGCAAAACTACAACTTTCAGCATGCCCAGACTGTCCAGCATGCCCATGCTGGGAGCTGTAGTTCTGTAACATCTGGCCCTTCAGATGTTGCCGAACTACAACTCCAAGCATGTCTGGGCAGTCTGGGCATGCTTGGAGTTAAAGTCTTGCAACATCTGGAAGGGCACTGTTTGGAGACCACTATGAAGTGGTCTCCAAACTGTTCTCCAGTTGTTGCATAAGTACAACTTCCAACATGTCCTTCAGCTGTCTGGGCATGCTGGGAGATATAGTATTGCAACAACTGGAGGCGCACTAGTTGGGAAACATTTTCTGTTTCCTAACTCAGTGTTTCCCAACCTATGTGCCTCCTGCTGTTGCAAAACAGACCGCGCTGACAGACTATGCATGCTGGGAGTTGTAATTTTTCAACAGCAAGAGGCACATGGGTTGGGAAACACTGAGTTAGGAAACAGACAGTGGTGCAGAAACACTGCGGTAGTCTGTTACCTAACTCAGTGGTTCCCAATCCCCACCAGTGTGCCTCCAGCTGTTGCATAACTACAACTCCCAGCATGCATGGTCTGCATGCTGGGAGATGTAGTTTTGCTCCCCCACGTGAATGTACAGGGTATATTCATGCGGGCGGGTTTAGAGTAAGTCTCCCGCTTCAAGTTTGAGATGCGGCTAATTTTCTGCTGCTGCGGGAAACTCACTGTAAATTTCTGCCGGTGTGAATGTACCCTAAAAACACTACGCTTCACTACACTAACCCTAAATAAAGAGTAAAAACACTACATATACACTACCCCCTTACACTGTCGCCACCCCCGCCCAATAAAAATAAAAAACATCTTGTACGCCAGTTTTTTTCAGAATGGAGCCTCCAGCTGTTGCAAAATAACAACTCCCAGTATTGCCAGACAGCCATTACTGTCCATGCATGTTGGGAGTTTTGCAACAGCTGGAGGCACCCTGTTAGGGGAAAACTGGCGTACAGTATTTTTGGTGGAGGAGGCAAGTGTAACGCTTTCATCCGGGTACACCCCTATGAAAATCCCTAATTTAGGCCTCAAATGCGCTTGGCGCTCTCTCATTTTAGAGCCCTGTCGTATTTCAAGGCAACAGTGTAGGACCACATATGGGGTATCTCCGTACTCTGGAGAAATTGCGCTACAAATTTTGGGAGGGCTTTTTCTCTTTTTGCTCCTTATGAAAAGGTAAAGTTGGGTACAGAAGCATGGTAGTGTAAAAATTTTTTTTTTTTTTTACTCTAACATGCTGGTGTTTTCCCATTCTTTTCATTTTCATAAAAGGTAAAAGGAAAAAAGACCCCCAAAATTTGTAACACAATTTCTCCCAAGTAGGGAAATACCCCATATGTAGACGTAAAATGCTCTTCGGGCGCACAACAAGGCTCAGGAGTGAGAGAGCTCCATGTACATTTGAGGCCTAAACTGGTGATTTGCACAGGGTGGCTAACAAGGGATACAGTGAGTATTTACACCCCAACAGATTTTTAAAACAGTGGTCCATGAAAATGAAGAATATAATTTTTCATTTGCACAGCCCACTGTTACAAAGATCTGTCAAATGCCAGTGGGGGTGTAAATGCTCACTGCACCCCTTGTTATGTTCCTTGAGGGGGTAGTATCCCAAATAGTGTGCCATGTGGGGTGTTTTTTGTTGTTCTGGCACCATGGTGGCTTCCTACATGTGACATGTCCCCCAAAAAACCATTTCACCAAAATTCGCTTTCCAAAAGCCCAATGTTGCTCCTTCCCTTGTGAGCCCTCCAGTGCCCCCGCAAATCACTTTACATCCACATATGAGGTATTTCCTAACTCGAGAGAAATGGGGTTTCAAATTTTGGGAGTAAATGAAGAAAGGTAGTCCAGCAGTCCCTTAAAAACATAGATCCTTTATTGAACTTGTTCTTTAAAAATACAGAGCACACACCATGCACCTTCACCTGGTCAGCAAACTACTCCTATGGACGCGTTTCGAACGCATGCTCGTTCTTGATTGCCACACCACCTGTGTGTTCCTCACCTCTTAAATGCTGAGTTCAAGAGGGAGGAGCACTTACTTCAAGAAGACTTATATAAACACCCTTCGTGTACCTTAAAACTTCTTACAAGAACAGGTTATATTTAAAACTTACTATTGCATGAATAAAGTCTTTATTGTCTGTTTCCGCTCGGTTTGTTTGTGAATCAAACTGTTGGGTTGCATGTATTCTACACCGACAGCGGAATCAGCAATAAACACATAATGTGTACTGGTTCTGAGAAATCATTGCGATTACATTCTTGAAAGTTCCACATTAGATGTTAAAGAAATTAATAATCAAGACAGTGTTGTAGACACATTAACTACTGGAACATAAAATGGCAGCTTCAAGTATGTTCAATGGGAAATATTTTCAGTAATGTAACATTAGTTCCTTCCATATGTTCAAACCGTGCGGTATTCTGGTGCGCAGAGTGTACTGCCAGAAGGCTTCACGGTTGAACAATTTTCTTTGTATGTCACCACCTCTTGTGGGCTTCTTAACTTTCTCAATGCCATATGCTACAAAATTCTTTATGTTTCCATTGTGAGCCTGTGCAAAATGTATGGATGCACCCGATTTGTTTCTATTACTTTTTACTTTGACCGCATCATATAAATGCTCGTGGATCCTAATCTTTAATGGACGTGAAGTGCATCCCACATATTTTAGGCTACAAGCAGTACATTCAATTGCATATACGACATTTGTCGCATTGCAATTTATGTACTGCTTAATGTCATATCTATGGTTTTCTGTACTATCAGCAAAATCTTTGCACACCTTGGCAACATCACATATTTTGCACCGATTTGCTCCACACTTAAAAAAACCTTTGTTTCTTAGCCACGTGTTCACACATTGAGTTTCTGAAATAACTAGGCTGGGGGATAAACTATCTTTTAAAGTACAAGCCTTTTTTGGCACCACTGCCACTCCATTTGCAGAAAGACCTGCCAAAATTTCATCCTCCTTTAGGAGGTACAAATTTTTGTAAATTAAACCACGGATGTTTTTGAAGTCTGAATTGTATGTGATTGCAAGTACTGGTCTTTGTGTTCTGTTATGCTTTGTATTGCACGTTGTTTTCTTTTGATTTGTCACAAGATTTTCTCGGCTTTTGTTTTGGCCAATTTTCATGGCTCTATTGAATTGTTTGTGACTGTAGCCCCTTTTTATGAGCCTGTCCTTTAGTTGTTTTGCCTCTTCCAGGAATGTGGAATGTGATGTACAATTACGTTTCAACCTAGTAAGTTCTCCAACTGGAATGGCTCTTATGGTTTTTATGGGATGGTTGCTATTAGCCCGTAAAATGGTGTTTCCTGATATGGGTTTGCGATATGTGGAACTATGTATATGTATTGTCTGTCCTGGTATACCTGTGAGCTGTAAATCCAGAAAATTAACTGTGACTAAATCAACTTGCTGTGTGAACCTTAGATTGAACTGGTTGTCGTTCAAATATTCCATGTACAGTGGAATGGAAGACATATCTCCTCTCCAAATAAGGAGAAGGTCATCTATGAATCTTCCATACCACTGTACATGGGTGGCAAAAGGATTGTGACTAGAGAAGATAGTGATTTCTTCCCAGTAGGACATTGTGAGGTTAGCCAATGAGGGGGAATGTCTCGCCCCCATTGACACCCCACTGCTCTGAATGTAAAATTGACTGTCAAAACTGAAAAAATGATGTGACATTAAAAACCATGTGACCTGTTTAATAAATTCACATAAATCACTTGTGTAGTTGCTGTGACAATCTAGGTGGTGTTCTAAGGCTCTCATGGCTACCGGCCAGGGTATGCAAGTATATAACGATACAACGTCACAGGTGAGCCAACACCACCCAGACTGCCACTGCAAATCACTCAAATATGCAATACATCTCTGGAGTCTTGCAGGTACCCCGGTACACGGCGGACAAGTGGCTGAAGCATTTGGTCCAGCCAAAGAGATAATCTCTCTAACAAGGACCCCCGGCTGGACACAATGGGGCGCATCGGGGGTGGCAACACCCCCTTATGCGTTTTAGGTAAGGTGTACAGGATAGGCATGACAGGACTATCACCCAAAAGATACTCTTTTTCTCTCTCAATAAGCACATTTAAAGCTACTCCCTCACTTAGGAGGATGTTTAACTCCTTGGTAAATTTGGCAGTTGGATCTGCACCTAATTTACCATATGTTTGATCATCAGATAGCATTTCTTGTATTTGTGTTATGTAATCCTTTTTGTTCATAACAGTTACCATACCCCCCTTATCTGACATTCGAATGACAATCGATTTGTCTTCTTGGAGGTCTTTTAAAGCTAATCTGTGTGCTTTACTTAAATTATTGTGCTTATGACTGTTCGTGTTTAGTTCTGTTTGTAAGTCCGTAAGTTCTCTTTCTATGGCCTCTTGGAATTTGTCCATTCCCTCTGTTCTCGCCTGTACCGGATAAAAATACAATATACAATACAATATAAATAAAAATTTTGGGATGTTTGTTTTTCTCAATGTCCCTTGTTTGCTCTTTGTTTTCCATGTTGAGATCCTCAAGTGCCTTTAGTGCCAACTGTTCTGAAAACATTAGTGTGGAATATGAGTTGCTGGTTCGTTGGTCCTGTACCATGTTTGGTTCCTCTTCTGGATTGTGAAAATGAAGTTTGACTGCTAAGTTCCGGACGAATTTATTTATTTCTGTTAGAGTGTGAAAGACATCAAACTTATTGGTTGGTGCAAAATTAAAACCAAGGGCTAATATTTCGACGTGTTCTGGACTTAAATCCTTTGATGACAGATTTAGGATGCTGCTTTTTTCACCCTGCTCCGGGTCTGCAGCGTTTGCTCCACGGTTTCTCCCTCTATGTTTTCGTCCGGCCCTTCTGTTTTTTTTTCCTCTTTTGTCCTTCCAGTTTTTTGATTTGTGTTGATAAGAGGTATTTCTTTTGGGTTGTGACGTTGAACTTTTTGAGCCTGTGCTTTCCGCATCATCTGTATCTACCTCTGTAGAGCTGAAGGTCACTTTGGGATGATTACGTGGCTTCCTCCTAAAGGAGGATGACATTTTGGCAGGTGTGGCAGTGGTGCCAAAAAAGGCTTGTACTTTAAAAGATAGTTTATCCCCCAGCCTAGTTATTTCAGAAACTCAATGTGTGAACACGTGGCTAAGAAACAAAGGTTTTTTTAAGTGTGGAGCAAATCGTTGCAAATGATGTGATATTGCCAAGGTGTGCAAAGATTTTGCTGATAGTACAGAAAACCATAGATATGACATTAAGCAGCACATAAATTGCAATGTGACAAATGTTGTATATGCAATTGAATGTGCTGCTTGTAGCCTAAATGTGGGATGCACTTCACGTCCATTAAAGATTACCAGAATACCGCACGGTTTGAACATACGGAAGGAATTAATGTTACATTACTGAAAATATTTCCCATTGAACATACTTGAAGTTGCCATTTTATGTTCCAGTAGTTAATGTGTCTACAGCACTGTCTTGATTATTAATTTCTTTAACATCTAATGTGGAACTTTCAAGAATGTCATCGCAATGATTTCTCAGAACCAGTACACATTATGCGTTTATTGCTGATTCCGCTGTCGGTGTAGAATACATGCAACTCAACAGTTTGATTCACAAACAAACCGAGCGGAAACAGACAATAAAGACTTTTTTCATGCAATAGTAAGTTTTAAATATAACCTGTTCTTGTAAGAAGTTTTAAGGTACACTAAGGGTGTTTATATAAGCCTTCTTGAAGTAAGTGCTCCTCCCTCTTGAACTCAGCATTTAAGAGGTGAGGAACACACAGGTGGTGTGGTGATCAAGAACGTGCATGCGTTCGAAACGCGTCCATAGGAGTAGTTTGCTGACCAAGTGAAGGTGCACGGTGTGTGCTCTGTATTTTTAAATAACAAGTTCAATAAAGGATCTACGTTTTTAAGGGACTGCTGGACTACCTTTCTTTATTTACTCACAAGTACCAAGCCTGGCCGGGCTCGAGTCCTTGCAGACCGTGGAGGAGATGAGCTGAGAGAACTTTATTTCTTAATCTTTCAAATTTTGGGGACATTTTCACCTATTACCCCTTGTGAAAATGAAAAATTTGGGGTAACATCAGCATTTTAGTGAAAAAAATAAAATTTTTCATTTTCACGTCCAACTTTATTGAAAATCCGTCAAACATCTGTGAGTTTGGGTGTAGTTTCCCAAATAGTATGCCATGTGGGGTGTTTTTTCGCTGTTCTGGCACCGTAGGGGCTTCCTATATGCAACATGCCCCCAAAAACCATTTCAGCAAAATTCGCTCTCCAAAATCCCATTCTCACTCCTTCTCTTCTGAGCCCACTATTGCACCCACAGAGCACTTTACATCCACATATGAGTTATTTTCTTACTTAAGAGAAATTGGGTTACACATTTTGGGGGGATTTTTCTCCTTTTACCCCTTGTAAAAATAAGAAAATATGGGTCTACAAGAACATGTTAGTGTAAAAAATGAAGATTTTGACTTTTTGCCTCCACTTTGCTGCTATTCCTGTGAAACACCTAAAGGGTTAACAAACTTTCTGAATGCCATTTTGAATACGTTGAGGGGTGCAGTTTTCATAATGGGGTCCATCATAGGGTATTTCTAACATAAAGACCCTCAAATTCAGATTTTGAAATTTACTTGAAAAATGGAAAAATTGCTGCTGAGCTTTGAAGCCCTCTGATGTCTTCAAAAAGTAAAAACATGTCAACTCTATGATGCCAACATAAAGTAAACATATTGTATATGTGAATCAATATATCATTTATTTGGTATGTCTATTTTCCTTACAAGCAGAGAGCTTCAAAGTTATAAAAATGCAAAATGTTCAAATTTTTGATGAAATTTGGGAATTTTTCACCAAGAAATGATGCAAGTATCAATGAAAATTTACTACTAACATAAAGTAGAATATGTCACGAAAAAACTATCTCTGAATCAAATTCAGTAGTACAAGCATCCCAGAGTTATTAAGGTTTAAAGTGACAGTGGTCAGAATTGCAAAAAATTCTCTCGTCCTTAGGGTCAACATGGGCTCGGTCCCCAAGCGGTTAAGTCCCTTTACGCTAAGTCCTTGTTGCTAAGCTTGTGCCAAGCGTGACATGAAGTGGTAAAAAGTTAAAACATTTTGTGGAAAACAGGGTTGAGTTCAAAATTTGCCACTTTGTAACTTCAGTAAACTGGTGTGCCTTCTTTATAATTTATTCCCTTAGTTAACTCGTCATTAATTCATGTATATGTCTGTTTTTGTTGGCTAACTAGTCATGTGGGTGGTTCCACTCAGTACTGCATATATACAAGTTAGCTGTCAATCACTGAGTAGGACCGCCCACATGACTACTTATCCCAGAATTAGCAGACATTTACATGAATTAATTGCAATTTATTCTTAACCTTCACCACAAAATTGTATATCAATCTGCTAAGTACCTTCTGCTCTATAAGATGATGCCTGCAGACTGGATTACATTTTCATGGTGACATGTTCCCACAACATATTGGTAAAATGTGGTGATTTATGGTAACAGAAATTTCTGAACACAGCCCAAAAATCATACTTTCTGATAATTATATTTTATTTGAATATGCTAAAGGGGCTGTAAAATTAGTAGTGTCTGTACCTGTGTTTGATCTGTACCTATGTGATTTTTGCCCAGATGTTTACTTTTAACAGCATACAAAATGAGTGTCGTCTCAGGTTTTCCCAGGTTTCAGTGCATCCAGAGACATTACATCAATAGTCAAGTGTTCAAATGGAACCTGTCTGCTTTAATGGGTGAAGCGTCTGGTGGATGGGGGAGGGATATCATTCTCCACAGGGCTTCAGCTGTACTGCAATGAGTAAGGCGGCAGATGTGTGGGAAGAAGAAAAAGGACCTCACACTTAAAAACAAGGCATCCTTGGACTTGTAATTGGAGGAAGGGAACTCCAATAGGAAATAGGCATTTCATAAAAAGAAATTAGCAGTGTTATAGTGGACTCACAACACCATTTAGCCCGAAAACAAGCACAGATCTTGCGACAGAGGATTCTCAAATTAAAAGATCTTTTGATTAAAACATCACTGATACCTCTCATGTTTTTAGAGTTCTCCATATATAGACAGTGTGTGTATATATATATATATATATATATATATATATATATATATGTATATATATAAGAAGATATAGCAAAAAGTAGCACACCTTATAGAAAATATCTCTGGTGCAAGCAACCAAATGGACCCTGGTCCCTGGTCCCCAATGTAGAAGGCAAAAAGCGGCTGCAGCACACAAAATAAGTGAAAAAATGGTGGTAGCTTTAATCCATTATAAATACAGATGCATACATATACATATGTAACTTTTTTTTTACTTATTTTTCTTTGTATTTCTATAGGTTAATGTTTATTTATTTGTTTTCGTTTTTATTTTTCTTGCAGGCTAGATTATACTTGCTGCATCCAGCACCACAAAATTGTAAGTATCTGTCTAATCTCTTATCTAATGATAAGAAATTTTATACATGTTCAGATCTAGCAAAATTAGATTGTACAACTTTACAGCTGGTAAAGAAGCAAATAATGGCAGCTATATTGCAAACTGTGACTTTCCTATGTATCTAAACCTCTCACATTTTTATAAATATTTTACAACACTGAAAGAAATGACAGTCTGCTGCAATGTAAAGTAGTGAAAGTACAGCCTGTATAACTTAACACACAGACATTTATGTCTAAATCTTGGTAACAATAGTTAGTATACATGTGAAAGTGGAAATGTCCAAATTGGGCCCAATCAGCCATTTTTTCTTCCCAATGTCATGTGACTCATAAGTGTTACAAGGTTTCAGTTGTGAATGGGAGTAGGTGTCTTACAATTAGTGTAATTGCTCTCATACTCTCTAATACTGGTCACTGGAAGTTCAATATGGCACCTAATGGCAATAAACTGATAAATATCACCAAGATTCTCAGAAGATTGCCTTATGTCCTATGGTTTAATGAGACCAAGATAAACATATTTGATTCAAATAGTGTCAAGCATGTGTAGCAACAACTAAGTGAGGAGTACAGAGACATTTGTGTCTTTCCTACAGTCAAGCATGGTGGTGGCGGTGTCATGGCTGCACGAGTTCTGCTGATACTAGGGAGCCATAGTTCATTGAGGGAACTACAACTGGCCTCATGTACTGTGACATACTGAAGCAGAGCATGATCCCTTTCCTTTGGAGACCGGGCTGCAGGGCAATATTTAAATATGATAGCAACCCCACACACATTCAAGATGACCACTGCTTTGCTAAAGTTGAGGGTAAAGGTTACAGACTGGCCAAGCATGTCTCAAGACATTAACCCTATTGAGCCTCTGTTGGGCATCCTGAGATGGAAGGTGGGAGAGATCAAGGTCAACAACCACCAGGAAGAGGACTCCAATGGCAACCTTTGAAACTCTGGTGAACTCCATGCCCAAGAAGCTTAAGCAGTACTGGAAAATGATGGTGGTCACACAAAATATTGACATTTTGCATCCAAATTGGACATTTATACTTGGTGTTTATTCACTTTTGTTGCCCAGGTTTAGACATTATTGGCTGTGTGTTGAGTTATTTTAAGTGGACAGCAAAAGTAACGACTGTTATACAGGCTATGCACTCACCATTTCTTCATGTGTCATTTCTTCAGTGTTGTCACATGAATAGATATAATAAAACATTTACAAAAATGTGAGAGGTGTACTTAGGTATGTGAGATAATTTGCTTTAATACTGTTTATACACAAAACCACATCAAGAGAGCTTAGTCCAGTGGTCTTTGTATGCAACAGAAATACAGGCTGGTGCAGTCTACTTCCTAAATAGCTCTCAGGTGACACATTGGAATATGTTTTAATGACTATATTTAAGCAGTTTATTGTAAATATGAATACATTTTTTATAAACACAATGTTTAAAATGTACAATGTAAGTATTCCAAGGTCTATTCTACCTCTATACTGTGTTTTCTCAATATAGCATATACTCTTTTGTTCATTTGGTGTGTTTCTATGTTGCATCTTGAGACAGTGCCGCTAATGGAAAATTGGTGATAGACAAGTATTTGTGATGTACTCGTATACTTTTAACTGGTAAACCATAGTCTATAGGGTAAAGTTATATAATAGTTATATAATAATATAATAGTTATAATAGTTATAATAATATAATATAATAGTTATAATAATATAATAGTTATATAATAAAAGTTATATGTTATATAATACAGTTATAGAAATATTGTGTGACAGTAGGTGTTGTAATATCAAGTCCCTTGCCAGTCATTGGGGATTTATGTACGTTTACTTGTATTTTGTTTTCTATATCCTTTTTATTTTTTTTATTTTTTTTTAGAAATGGGGTAGTTTGGTTTTCTAATCTTGTTTATAAATACATAATGTTTTTAAGAAAAAATGGCTAATTGTTGAGTATGAGTTGACTTTTTAGACTACGTTCAGATGAAATGTTTTAATAGGTACATCCAATGACCCACTAAATTATTGTGGATTACAGCTAAGGGACACAAAAGGTGATAACATCTTTTTCAGTAATTGGTTTTCTGTGTATTCCCTTTGCTCAGCAGTTAAAAATACATCAACAAATATTTAGTTACTTTATTGCAGATTTCTTGTTATATGATATTATATGTATACCAATTTTGTATTTGTTCAGTTACATGATTCTCAATAAGATTTGAAGACAATTGTCATATTGTTACTTAAAAACTTGATTAACAAAACGTTTTATTTCTTTTACAATATATTTAAAAAATTTTAAAACATTAATGATAATCTGACCAACTCTCCATTTTACTTAGAAAAACATGAAAAAAAGGAGTGTGTCTGCTAGGGAAAGGGGGGGAAGGAGGTTCTTCTGAAAAAAAAGTGTGTCCTCTGCATTTTCGAAAAATACTAACATATTTGATAATGTTCTCACATAAAATATGTGGGATTTGAGCTCTGAAAAACCCGGACAGCTCAGAGCAGTTGCAAAAAAAGAGAAACATAGGGAAAAGCACCGAATTAGGAAAAACCATTGAAAAACACCTGTCAGGAAAAAAACTCAAAAAGAAACCTACAATCCTCTCTTAGTAAATCAGGGCAAATAATGTTTTAGAATGCAAAATTTATTGTTCTATATCCTCTACAATTTTGATTGAAGTCTGTTGATTGATTTCTGAATAAAAAAAAAAAATGTGTACTTACTACTTCATAGAAAGGGAAATATGTTTATATGCTGCCTACTTAGAACAAGGTTCATATGATAGTGACATGCTATTCCTGGGGCTTTTTGTTGTAGACCATTGTTCACATATTCAGAATCAACTGTTTTAATGAGCATATTATGTTTGTCTTTTTTGTTTTTGTTTTTTATATAATAGATTTATAGAAAAGTAACATGTGTGAGTAATCATTTGGATGCGTTTCACTGGGGTTGTTGCACAGTATTAGTATTAGCATGCATTTTTTAGTTTAATTGCTGCCTATGACTAAGCTCCTCTAAGGATCAAGCACATAAGCCTATTACCTGCTATTTATGTGATTACTTTTATCTGAATAAGTAAAACATTTGCCTTTATAAAGAATCTGCACTGGACCTTCTCCATTTGCTATTTACTGTTTTTATACCGACTTGTTTTAGGGTTGATACATAGCTTTAGAGAAGTTGAAGTAATGTTCAAATGTTTTATGCTATCAAGTATTTATTCAGTTTGGACCACTATGGTGGAGTTATTTTGACACTAAGCCGAGAAAATTTGAATCCAGTCTGAAGAACCAAACCAGAGAGGCATAAGAAATTTCCGAGGTTTAGAGGTACAATAGAAATGCAAAACATAATGCATACAAACATTATACTGATAATTTACTATTACAGTATTTTCTATTCAAAACCAATAATCCTACTTAATAAATATGCCTCTATTTCATCAACATAATTGTGTAATCAAGTACAAATAACAAATAGATACCTTGTCAAAATATAGTATCTCAACAACGAGTCAGATGTTCAAAAATATAACATTATTTTATGACGATATATCTGTCATGTAGAACATACCAATTCATGCGCCACCTAAAACATGCAATTATGAAAGCATAGAAAGATTTTTAAAAGTCTGCCTTTATAGATTAACACAATACAAAATGTAACAATCACATGACATAAGGACGTGACTGCACTACACAAAGGATATAAGCATAAGGACATATGTATGTCATAGATTGGTTTCCCTTTGTGGGCTACTGGAAAGCCACTGAATTATTGTCCCAGCTTGTCCTTTTCACAGCCATCTCCTGTCTGTTTGGGGTGGCCAGATGTGGCTGTAAAAGCTGGAAGCAGCCAAAGTGGGGAAGTTTGTGTAACTCACATTGACTTTAATGTGCCAATCAGCTAAATGTAAACCAGCCTGTCTCCTGTATTGAGCAGTAATACCACACTCTCTCTCACTTTAACTATAAGTCCACTGGCTGTCACTTTGTAATGCTTTATTTTACAAACACTGAGTTCATAACTAACTTCAAATGTCCCTTTTACACTTGTTTTTTTCCCCTTAGCTCCCTGGCTTGCTCCTTAGTAGCTATAGGACAGGCCAACTCTCTGTAAAAATCAATTTGTTCTTACCTCCTAATGTTGTGGTGCAGTTTTTAGTGCCTCGATGCACACTATCACACCTTAAATTGCAGGATTGTTCCCACTGATGGTGACACCTCCTATGATAAGCTGCTATCAAGAAAACCTAATTTCCTCATAGTGTCCGCTCTTCATTTTCTTTATCACAAGTCCATACAACGGTGGTGTCATAGGCAAACAGACTCTGGAGGGCAAAAAGCTTTGGAGTACAAACATGGTGTAAAAATGCAGAAATATTAATGAACATACAGTCATATATGAACAAATTTACTTAAGATGGGTAGCAATAGAGTTTAAGTATACATTCTGTTACAAAAGTTATACTATTTTCAAATTCATTAAAATCCACTGTAAACATTCAAAGAATGTATTCCATAAATTTCGAACAACCTAGTAAAAGGAATGCAAGACGTGTCTAGAGAAGACAAAGAAAATAGGTAAATGTTTCCCAGCAGTTTTACTATTTCTCATCTATAAATGTAACAGATGATTATAATTTACCATATTAGCTTTGGCAGATTTCCTTTCATCACTAATAAAGCGAGATGATTCCCCCATTAGCCATTAAGAATGATGTTCTGTCTGCAAATGGATTAAGCATTTAGACATATTTAATTGCTTACCAACAGCCACAGCACAGTTGAAAAATCATCTTATAGTTTTAAAATGATAAATTCAGTAATGATTCATTTTGGAATATTTAAAAAAAAAAAGGCTCTACATGTCGACTTCTTGCAATCTGTATGTGGCAATACCATTGTCCTGAAAGTGTGAACAACAATGTTTAGGTAGGGGGTAAAGTGTATGTCAAAGTAACATCCACATGGACATCTTTAGGGTGTGCCTTATTCCCATAATGCATCTTAATGCCATCCTATTTCACTGGGAAGTGATGCACTCACACTATCCCATATGCATGATGTAAAAAAATGATTTAATTTTTTTCCATTGTTTTATGGTCCAACCCTGACACTCACACAAACACTGTGAATGTTTTTAATGTGTGACAAGCCAATGTTTACAGCCAGTGTTGCCCTAGGCACTTGGACTCAGTACACCCCATAGGGTGATTCAACAGGCATTATTTTTTATTTCTATTTGAAAAATGGGTTAATGAGATGTGTTTTTATTTTAATAATTTTTTTGAACCTTGCGTAGTTGTCTTGTCTATACATAATAGAAAGCATTCATTACTAAGCAAGAGCTTAGTGTTGGTCTATAAAATGGCTAGCGATAAACCCCATTATTACCTTGATATCTGCTGGCACCAGGCCCAGGGGAGTAAAAGAATAAAGTCTAAAACTGGGTGGTAGCAGGTTGTTTATCTAAGATTGGAAATGGAATTAAATGCCCCTTGCCACCCTTGCAAAACATGGCTGTTTCTGATTGGCTTTGTACCTTGCTGGTTATGAGGCGGGGGGCACACATTTGTTGTCCCAGTACCCCTGCTCTCAGTGAGTATTGGGTTACTAAGCGGAAAGTAAGTTAAAAACAAAAGAAGAACTTTACTGAAACAAAACACACCTGGTTTTTTCCTTTCTAAACAAAGAAAAAAGTTAAAAAAAATAAATACAGAAAAACCTTTCTTTCCTCTCCCCTCTAGAATCGCCTGTGCTTACTGCCATGGCATAAATCTACAAACTTTCTGAGTCTATGTGCGAAAACCCAGTGGTGATCAACAGTTTTCAGCAAACCAACGCTGTGTACAGCAGCATTGGCTTGCTGTGTAGTGTGAGAAAATAATCCCCATGGTCGGGAAATCTATTAAAAGTAATATAAACAATATAAAGTAAAATCCTATACTAACAAAACAAGTTCTCTCAAACCAAACCTTTTGTTGACATTTGTCAAAAGTGATTAAACCAAATATTTGAAAAGTTTGCTTATCTTTTGCTTTGACTGATTGGTCCATGTTAAATAACTTTTATTATTTGATAAATGCATAAAAAGGTATGTACACACACTCATAGTATTGAAGAAAGTATTTGTTTTTAGGTTTTTGGTAGCTTATGCTTCTGGAGAAAAGGAGGAAAAAGTCACTTTGGATATTATTAATAAAGCTTGGAAATTGTTTAAATTAGCACTCTAAGGCTAAGTTCAGACTACAGAATTTCCGCCTGCAATTCCGCTTTGAAATTGCAGGGGGAAATTCCACTTGATAAAATGTATAGTGAACGGAATTTGTGAGCGGAATTTGTGAACGGAAAATCCGCTTTGAAATTGCCGCTTGAAGAACGGCGTTGCTCTTTCTTCAGGTGGAAATACTCGCGGAACACATTGCAGTCTATTGGAGACTGCAGTGTCCGCGCTGGCCGCACTCGGAATCTCCGGGCGGAAGCTTTTTCATATGATGTTGGAATGAGTTGAAATGCAAATGTACTAGAGAGGGGTTCACAGGGAGATAGCAATGAAAATAACAATAAAATTACCATATCAAATCACAATAGTATTGATATGGTGGCATCCTGGGATAACTTGTTTAATAAGTATTAAATGTATAAATTGGTGATAAGAAAATCGAATGGTTAAAATCAATGAATTCTACAAAATACCTAAATGCTCAACAATTATTATCTGTTGACTTGCTGAATTCGCTATATTTACTTGTAACAGAATTAAGGAACAAACACAGACAACGTTCTGTAAAATCTATGTTTCAGGATACAGGTGGTCCACTATTCCAGAGCACATATCTGCTCAGAACTGCTTGTGGTTTGATACTTTAAGCATAAACATTTGATTTCATTTGAGGGTTGCCCCCCCCCCTTTTGTTTTAAGTCATATTCAAATATTTGCTTCCTAAATAAAGCTAGAGCATGGTTTGATTTACAACCTTGTGTATGTGTGGTCATTCAGTGTAACCTCAGACTGGTCTTATTAATTTGAAACCACATCTGAGATCAATACCTGAGATATTTCTCTGTCAAATTGGTGCCAAAACCCGGGACTGGAACCGCTAAGAGTGCGGACCCTCAGACCAAAGGGAGGGGACTCCCTGGACTGCCACTTTAAGCAAATCGGAAACACACTGCAGTAAGTTGAACCCTTGAGTTCAACCTTCCTTTGCACCAAGGCTGGCCTCCAGGGGACTCCCTTAGGACTGAGGTAAGCATAATATTTATATATCTCCAGTCCTATATTGTATAGTGAACAACCAGGTTCTCAGTGTGGTGTTGTGCTATTTAATTTGTTGTTCTGCTTTTCTCCTCTTCTATTCTACCTTATGGGTATTTGAAGACTCTTGAAATAATTGTGATTGTTTATACTATCTTTTTGATACTGGGATTCATTGGAGTTGTGTTGATAGAGACACGGAGTGTTGTAGCCAGTGGAGACAGCCCCAACCCAAGGAAGGCCCAAGGAAGGCAGGGAATAAAACGTGTGAAGAAACACATATAGCAAGTAATACCATAATCTGACTATGGGGAATTTATGTGGTAATTGCTCGCTGAACATTGATGAATATACTCCCTGTGATATAGTTCGGGAGAGGGAAGGGGTGGAGGTGGTTAAGAGAATGAGAAAAGTGTTCAAACAAGCAGGAATTCCGTCAGACGGCAGACTGCATGTAGAAGAATGGGAAGATTTTGCACAAACAAGAGAGGATGGGTACGAGATCAGGATATGGTGGAACATGTAGCCACGTGGCAAAAGGTTTCAAGATAGATAAAGAGATTGGGAAAATGTGATGTGGAGGACATTTACCGCAATGGTCAATATGTATATAAAATTAGCAAAAAAAAGTGTGTGAAGATCACGCAGTCAAATTGAATCCAAAAATGCCTGTAGCTACTAGCCCAACAGCGCCTCCACCCAATGCTGGTCCTGGCTCAGGATGGACATGCTGGAATTGTGGTGAACAAAATCTGGACTGGCAAGATACGTGTGCAGCATGTGGAGCTCCTAAACACAAGTCAGCTACACTAAAAGCACTAGGAAATAGCAGCCCATTCTGTGCTCTCCGTAGACAGATTTATCTGGATCTTACTTATCTAAGAACCCTTAAGCAGTAAGGGGGGGGGGGGGCATCATCAGACGCAGCAGAGGATGAAACTTCTTTTGTTGATATTGGTGCTGCTAAATCAGGTCAGGCTGCGCAACCACCACCTTCTAATACTTCTGTACCTCAGAGGAGTTTACTAAGGTAATTTCCGACATACCTACCGCTAGCATTACCAGTGAATACAGGTAGTGTAAAACTTGACAGTCTGGGATCGCCTCTTGCTCAACCCTAGCCTCTAATGTTTCCTTCTGACCCCCCCCCCCAAATGTCTGTACAAATCCATCATGGAACTCAAACTCAGTTGTTTAAACCAAACCCTATAGGGATGATGACAACTACGTCCTCAAAAACCCAGTCTCTGGTCAAATTTACTGCCATTGCCATTATTCCTCCTCCTCCAAACAATAATGTGCAAAAGGAAATAACAAATAGGAACACCAGGCCTTTGTCTGCAAAGATTCATGATTCTAAAAACCTTCTTGTCAAATGTGTACTCTGTTAGAATAGCTAGTGTTTTGGAAGTTGTTATTGTGGTATATACTCTGGTCTTAGTGGGAAGTGTAACTTGTTGTTGGTTGAAAACAGAGGGCTACTACAGAAAAAGGAGGTGAGGCAATCCTGAGGAAGATATTGCAGGTGGTAGAAACAAGAAAAAAAATTCTGTATGTACAGTGGATAAAGAGGGACAAGGAACCTGATCAGTTTCTGAAAGTTTTGATTAGATGAAAGTTCTGTTCTGGAAAATATTTGAGCAAAATGTTAGATTTGCTCTGGAAAACTGATCAATACCATTCGAGAAAGAATGGGGAATTTGTTCAGTAATGGGGCCAAGGATGGGCTCCATTCCACCTGCGATATAGTAAGTGTTGGAGGAGGTAAATATGCTGTGAAGGGAATGAGGAAAGTTTTTTTCTTAAGACAGCAGGTGTGCCCTCTGGAGGTAGATTGTAGAAGTGAGTGAAGCTGCAGCTGCAGGGCAGAAGGTATCGTTAGAGGTAGGAAAATGTGAAAGTGTTTAGGGGTAGAGAAGGATGTAGAAGAGACCAAAAAGTTTGTTGGAACTGTAGAAAATGTTAATACCTTGCTCAAGAATGTACTGGGGGAGTCGCGGGAGGGTGCCAAAGGGTCCTCTGGAACCAATTAATAGAATAATAGTAGTGAATTTTAAAAATGTTAGTGTAAATAAAATAGCAAAAAGCTAAATAAAATCCATGTGGTATTAATTGAATTTTATGTGAATATATTTGCATCATTTTATTTATGTGAATGTATGATGTTGTGAAATCTGTCATGTTATACAGTACCTACTATATCTAACATGTTATATTTTTAAATGAGTATTGCATTTCTAGGGTGATGAAGGACTTAAAGTAAAACTTCTCTTTCCTATCTCTTATATGAGATATGATATCTGTTTTAACTTTGTTGTATAGAAAGAAAAAAATTCCAAAGTAAAGTGCCATGTCTACAAAATGGCAATCAGGGACTAGCCAACGCCCAAGCATTTTAAAAGGAGGGGCTAGCATGTTAGATAGACAAAAAAAAATGTGTAATTAACATAGCAGGAGCATTAGTAAATGGTTTAGTAATCTTTTACATAATTTCATGTAAAAGTTGACAGATTAGTGGGAATTCTGGAGTATGCAATATCTGGTTTAACCCCTTAAGGACCAAGGGCGTACAGGTACGCCCTTGGACCTGCTCTCCTGATATAACGCGGGGTTACACAGTAACCCCGCGTCATATCACGGCGGGCCCGGCGTCATAGTGAAGCCGGGACCCGCCTCTAATAGCGCGCAGTGCCGATCGTGGCACCGCGCGCTATTAACCCTTTAGCCGCGCGCTCAGAGCTGAGCCGCGCGGCTAAAAGTGAAACCGAAAGTGGCCGGCTAGCTCAGTCGGGCTGTTCGGGATAGCCGCGGCTAATCGCGGCATCCCGAACAGCTGACAGGACAGCGGGAGGGCCCCTACCTGCCTCCTCGCTGTCCGATCGCCGAATGACTGCTCAGTGCCTGAGATCCGTTGATCACTGGTTTCTTATGAGAAACCAGTGATCAGCATAGAAGATCAGTGTGTGCAGTGTTATAGGTCCCTATGGGACCTATAACACTGCAAAAAAAAAGTGAAAAAAAAGTGAATAAAGATCATTTAACTCCTCCCCTATTAAAAGTTTGAATCACCCCCCTTTTCCAATAAAAAAAAAACACAATGTAAATAAAAAGAAAAATGAACATATATGGTATCACCGCGTGCGTAAATGTCCGAATTATAAAAATATATCATTAATTAAACCGCTCGGTCAATGGCGTGCGCGCAAAAAAATTCCAAAGTCCAAAATAGTGCATTTTTGGTCACTTTTTATATCATTTAAAAATGAATAAAAAGCGATCAATAAGTCCTATCAATGAAAAAATTGTACCGTTAAAAACTTCAGATCATGGCGCAAAAAATAAGCCCTCATACCGCCCCATACACGGAAAAATAAAAAAGTTATAGGGGTCAGAAGATGACAATTTTAAACGTATTAATTTTCCTGCATGTAGTTATGATTTTTTCCAGAAGTCCGAAAAAATCAAATCTATATAAGTAGGGTATCATTTTAATCGTATGAACCTACAGAATAAAGATAAGGTGTCATTTTTACCGAAAAATTTACTACGTAGAAACGGAAGCCCCCAAAAGTTACAAAACTGCGTTTTTTTTTTCAATTTTGTTGGACAATGATTTTTTTTTCCGTTTCACCGTAGATTTTTGGGCAAAATGACTGACGTCATTACAAATAAGAATTGGTGGCGCAAAAAATAAGCCATCATATGGATTTTTAGGTGCAAAATTGAAAGAGTTATGATTTTTTAAAGGCAAGGAGCAAAAAATGAAAATGCAAAAACGGAAAAAACCCCGGTCCTTAAGGGGTTAATAGTGGTACCTGAATTTAATTTATCTGAATACAATTGCCTACTGTATATTAGTCCTAATATCATATTTTGATAAATCTGTTTATTGCTAATGGACTGGTGCCCAGATGTCATTTTTAGGGTTGACTTCTCCCTGCACTAAATCAAGACAAGTACGGTTTCTTCTCTGTTTTTCTCAGAGTTCTGTGTTAGAGTGGTATTCATAGTTTTTAGGAAAAAAAAGAAAAAAAAATGAAAATTACCAATAATCCATTACATTGCTTTCTGGTGAAGAATGTCCTCTTTTGTTAAATACATTACTGCTTAGAATGTATGTCACAAGAGACAGCAGGGTTCTCCCATGTAAGAGACACCATTACAAAACTCACACTTGAAGTTCTTTGTAGATGGGAGCAGATGTCCAGAGGATGGCAGATTCTTCACTGGGTATTCAGTAAATACATTACACCAAGTAGTCAAAGCTGAACCACTCCTACCTTATTGCCCAGAGTAAAAAGTAGAGTTGGCTTCACTAACTGAGGCCTGCAGACTGGCTGGGGGTAAAACTGCTAACATTTACATAGACTTATCTGGTAGGCTTTTCTCACCTCTTTCGGCAAACCAATCAAAAATGCAGAGAGAATCAGAGTACTCATGGAGGTGCTGTTACTGCCAGAGGAGGTGGGAATTGTCAAAATCAAAGCTCATACAAAAGTAAATTCAGAAGAAAGAGGCAATGACATGGCTGGCAAGGCCGCAAAAGCAGCAGCAAAGATGCCTAGGGTAAAGAGGCAGAATGTTTCTCCCACAGTACTGCGGAAGCCGGTCTTATTAATGTGGAACCATACCTGAGATCAATACCTGAGATATTTCTCTGTCATTGGTCATGGTCAACTGTGTAGAGAAAAATAAGTTTGATAAGGGGATGGGCATTTAGAGTAGTTCTCATTTAAATGATTGTTTTTATTTCCTTCTTACCATTGAAAGGGGGACATATGAAGGGTTGATGGGTAAACTCTGAATGGAATTTGCACATGATATATAATAATTCTTTGTTTCCATGTGTAAACTAATATTTTATTTATAATAAAATTGTCTGTTAGAAAAAATAGATAAGAAAATACAACAGGGGGAAAAAAAGATACAAATGCTTGATAAATCCACCATTGTAGTATTTTAACCTGCTGAATTGAACAACATGTACTCCAGATTACCTTGTGACCTCATATTTCCTCAGTGCATTACTAATTCATACCTTTTAAATGACAGGGCTAGATTCATATACCTGTAAGATCCTTTAATAGTATCACTTCATACTAAGAGCACTAGAAGCCCACAAACAATATTAAATATGCATTAAAAGATTTGTGAAACTATCCAAAATAGCCTTAATTAGGTAAATTGTATCAGTATATCAGTCTAGGTTTTATTCAGTACAACTATCTAGGATGTGATTAGGAAAACTATATTCACAATGTATTTACTTAATATAAAGCATTTTTTTTGTAGACAATGTGAATGTTTATCATGTGCCATAAAATAATTGATATGATAGAAGAACTGGATGTATAAACAGAAAAAGCAGATAAGAGTTCTTGATGAGAATTAAGTGTCAATAAAAAATATTAACCTTATTTCAAGATTTAAAAAACAATCACAATGCCTTTATGTGCATTATATCTATCTAGCCTGTTTAAAATGGAAATGTATTTGAATATTGTATATTTAATCTTATAACAACGATTGATTTACATTTGGCATCATATTCAAAATTATTTAAAGGGGTACTCTGCCCACAGACATTTCATTCTTCTTTCGATAGGGGAAAAGATGTCTTATCGCGAGGGTCCCACTGCTGGGACCCCCCCACGATCTCCATGCAGCACCCAGCATTCTAAACAGTATGGGGGAGATTTATCATTATTTGTCTATTGTAGACTCAGTTCTACACCTTTACACTGCTTGTCTAATTTACACTCTTGCTCAGAATTTACAAAGGCTGTGTACTCCTTTGATAAATCTTGTGCAAATATAGAAACGCTCCCCTCACTCTACCGTGCACTCCTTCTCTACCTCACAGGAAAAGTCGACATAGGGATTTTGTTCTATTGCTTTGAGGTCGGATTCCATTGAGGTTTTTTTTGTCCATCAGCAAAAATGCCAGAAAAGCTGGCCCAGCTTTTTCCTGTGTTTTGTCAGTTTTTCTTTTTTTTTTTTCTTGCGTTTTTGCTGGTGTGTGGAAACAAAAACATTTGTTAAACTTTTTGTTGTTTTTTTTCGTCTAAATTTAGATACATGAATGCAGAGGACTATGTCAGATCTGGAGGATTGCGAGGATGAACAGAGTGTTTTTTAAATGTCAATAAAAGGGTTAACGAGGTCTGTGGGGGAGTGTTTTTTTAAATAATTTTTTTTCCGATGTGTTGTGTTTTTTTACAATAGAATTTTCAGGCTTAGTAGTGGAAGGCGTCCTGTAGACAGAATCTATTACTAGGCCGGGGCTTAGCAATAGCCCCCAAATCAGCTAGCGCTAACCCCCAATTATTACCCCGGTACCCACCGCCACAGGGGTTCCAAGAGGAATCGGTACAAACAGGCCAGTCAAAAATGGCACTCCTGGGCCTAGGCTGTAACAGGCTGGCATTATTTAGGCTGGGGAGGGCCAGTAACAACGGTCCTCACCCACCCTGGTAACGTCAGGCTGTTGCTGCTTGGTTGGTATCTGGCTTATACTGAAAAAATTAGGGAACCACACACTTTTTAAAATTTATTTATTTATATTTAGAAAAAAAAAACGCATCGAGTTCCCTCTATTTTCAGTATCAGCCAGATACCAACCAAGCAGCAACAGTCTGACGTTACCAGGGTGGGTGAGGACCATTGTTATTGGCCCTCCCTAGCCTAATTAACACCAGCCTGTTACCAACTAGGCCCAGGAGCGCCATTTTTGAAGCTCCGGGCCTGTTGGTAACGGCTCTTCCTGGAACCCCTGTGGCGGTGGGTACCGGGGGTAATAATTAGAGGTTAGCGTTAGCTGATTTTGGGGCTAACGCTAGGCCCCAGCTTAGTAATGGATTCCGTCTACATGACAGATTCCACTACTAACCCTGAAAATTCAGTTATAAAAACACAACACATTGACATTTTTTTTAATTTAATAACAACACTCCCCCACAGCCCTCGTTAACCATTTTATTGAAATAAAAAACGCTGATCATCGTCGTAGTCCACCGAATCTGATGTAGTCCTTTGCATTCAGGTATCTGAAATGAGAAGAAAAACAAGAAATATGGGTTAGTAAATTTTTTGCGCTCTCCCCTGGGAAGAGCGCACATAATGCAGCGTGTTCCTAAACAGGAAGCCTCCAATTGATGCTAAACTACAACTCCCATCATGGGGGGCTGAAGTTAAGCAACAGCTGGAGTCTCCCTGTTTGGGAATACACTGCCAGAAATGCTCTGTTCCCATTATGCAAAATGCATAATGTGAACAGAGATATGTCACTTTGCCCTTGAACTACTACTCCTATCATGGGACAGAGTCTGTCCTATGATGGGAGTAGTTGTAGTACCACGGAGCTGCTGAGGGATGGCACTTGCACATCCCCCTGCTACAGGACTTTTAGAACTACTACTCCCATCATGGACAGACTCTGCCCATGATGGGAGTTGTATCCCAGGGGCTGAGGTGCAGATCGCACCGGGTCATTCTCCAGAGACCCGCTGCGATCCGCATTTATTAACTGTAAAAGCCGGCGGCACATGCATCAACACTGCGCTCCCGCTGGCTCCTATAACCACTGTCATAATTCATAATCCCCGCCGCCGGGACATGGGAACTCTGATTGGTCAATAGCTATTCAGCAATCAGTGCTCCCTTTTCCCGGCGGTGATTATGAATTATAAGAGTTGGATATAGGAGCCCGTGGGCAGCGCCGTGTAGACACATGTACTGCCGGCTTGTATCGTTGATAAATGTGGATCGCAGCAGATCTTTAGAGAATGATCTGCTGCAATCTGCCTCTTTGCCCTTGGACTACTACTCCCATCATGGGACACTAGCACATCCCCCGGCTGTGGGACTTTTAGGACTACTACTCCCATCATGGACAGACTCTGCCCATGATGAGGTTGTAGTCCAGGGGCTGAGGTGCAGATCGCACCAGTTCATTCTGCAGAGACCCGCTGTGATCCGCATTTATTTACTGTAAAAGCCGGCGGCACATGCATCTACACTGCACACCCGCCAGCTTCTATATACAGCTGTCATAATTCATTATCCCTGCTGCTGGAACACGGGAGCTCTGATTGGTCAATAGCTATTCACCAATCAGAGCATGTTCTGGAGGCAGCAATTATGAATTATGACAATGTATATAGAAGCCGACGGGCAGCGCAGTGGAGACGCATGTACCTCTGGTTTGTATAGTTAATAAATGCGGATCCCAGCAGATCTCCGCATTTAAATTAAAAAGCCGGTGGTACATGCGTGTGAAGGAAACTGACTGCTATTATTTCACAGTCAAATTTCTAGTTTTTTTTTTAAATGTACACTACTGTTACACCAGATATGAGTTGCACTGGTGTGACACTGTGCCCTGGCAGTCCCTGAAACGCACATGTGTGAAGGAAACTGACTGCTATTATTTCACAGTCAATAAAGTGTTGTTTGTTTTAAATGTACATTACTGTTACAGCAGATATGAGTTGCACTGGTGTGACACTGTGCCCTGGCAGTCCCTGAAACGCACACGCGTGAAGGAAACTCACTGCTATTATTTCACATTTTAAAAAGTGTTGTTTTTTTTTAAATGTACACTACTGTTACACCAGATATGAGTTGCACTGGTGTGACACTGTGCCCTGGCAGGCCCTGAAACGCACACGTGTGAAGGAAACTGACTGCTCTTATATTACAGTTATTTTTTTTTTTTTAATGCAAGCTATTGTGACACCAGATATGAGTGGTGGCACTGGGCAAGTGGGCACAGTATACGTTGTGAGCCTGACCCACATTCTTGCAGGCAGGCAACTGCAATTAGATTACACAGGAAAAAAAGCAGACTGATGTTCTAGCCCTAAAAAGGGCTTTTCGGGGTGCTGTCCTTACAGCAGAGATCAGATGAGTCCTTCAGGACTGTAGTGGACACTGAATACACTAGCCTAGCTATCGATTTCCCTATTAAATCAGCAGCAGCTATACTGTCCCTCCTCTCACTAAGAATGCAGCTTCCGAATGAATCTAAAATGGATTCTGTCCAGGAGGTGGGAGGGTCTGGGAGGGAGGGTCTGATGCTGATTGGCTGGAATGTGTCTGCTGACTGTGAGGTACAGGGTCAAAGTTTTCTCAATGATGACGAATAGGGGGCGGACCGAACATCGCATATGTTCGCCAGCCGCGGCGAACACAAACAAGCTATGTTCACCGAGAACAATTTGCATTGTTCAAAATAACTTTTAAATATTTTTCAATACCAATAATTTGTCTGCTAAAGGAATTTTTGGATGGGCTAGAGAACAGAGCACCCCTGCCATATTCTCTGCCTGTAAGAATGTTGCTGCTTACCCGCCAGGTACACCACCTCTGGAAGTTTTTTTTTCTAAAGCCTTCAGATGCAGCAATGTTTCCATAACCTGAGCTGATACTAGAAATTGTTTTCTACCTTATCAGAAGCAGAAAATGTGGCACTTTGCTGTCTCTGCAAAAAAAAGTAAGCCATGCCCAGGGTTGAGGATAAGAACTACTGAGGAAATGTATCAAAACCTGTGCAGAGGAAAAGTGAAGCATTTGCCCATAGCAACCAATCAGATTGCTTCTTTTATTTTTTAAAGGCCTTTTAAAAATGAAAGAATCATTCTGATTCCAACTAATCCTCTGCACAGGTTTTGATAAATATCCTCACATGTCTCTATGTAGGCACGTGGAGCTTCACCTTCAAATCCCTGTCTAGCAACCTCCATGGATCTGCATCAGGTGGCTGTGTAGGACAGGCGAGGTGACCCACAATTGGAGGAAAACCTTGTCCCTGTAGCTTATGCTGCTCCTTCAATTACCTCTCATCTGTCTAGTAGCCAGGCCTCGTCCACAGGCAGCACATTTTCTGTTTGGTCCTCATCAGTGTTGTGTCCTCCTCCTCTATTTCTTCCATTATTTATGGACTAGTCTTTGCAAGGAGTACAAAGTTGAAGCTCTTAGGCAGTGTTATACATGTGTTTTATGGCTTAATTTATTAGCAGTTCACATAAAAGCTGTTTGTGGTAATATTAACGTTTTTGGAAAGTTTCAAAGCTTGATGAACCAAACTTTTGAAAAGTTTGCTTAACTCTAATGGTAAGTAACTTCAAAATATGTTTTATTGAAAGATATAAGCATGATAGCTCTGTATTGTTTTAAGTGCTCCATTTACTGTATCCGTTGTCTTCTAACATTATTGCAGTGTAATATCACACATGAGATTTACAATGCTTACGTATCCAACAAGTTAACTGATGACATTTGTGCTTTGTGGATTTGAGAAGATAGAATGTGCTAAATGAAAATATTGATTTTGTACTTCTTCATGTAACAATATTGGAAAGCCATCACATCAGCAATTCTTGCTTTATTCTTGATAATATGCCTATTATAAGCTCACCACATAAGAATCATTTCAGCGCTTCATGTAATATTCCACACTGTGATAATTTTGTATTTTTAAGCAACTAAAAAAAACTATTACCAGTCTACAATTAAAACATAATAATGTATTGATCTGGTTTTGTACCATGTAATAGAACATACCTCTACTATCATTATTAACTGTAAAAATGTGTGCTCTGTGCACAGCTCAGATTAACTTTTTTTTTTTTTTACTGAAAACAGACATTTTGTTTCAGATCTCAGACAATAAAAACAATTTCCCAGGAGGGTAAAAGCCACATGAGTACTGCTTAAAAAGTATTATGTGATCAGTCTGCTAAACTAAAAGATACATTGTGATACTAAAGGCAGTTAAAACTAAAGCATTACAAACTGAAAAAGGGACAATTTTGAGACGAAAACGCATAAAAGTTTTGTATTTATTCACACAGGAATATGAATGTTTTTTCATTCTCTTTCCTTTCCCTGTCTCTGTGTGGCTCTGTTTCCATCTATGACTCTACCAGAATAAACTCTTTCTGCATTATATCACCACTCACAAAAGAAGGATAATCTGAATTGGGCCAGTAAAGCTCCATTTAAAATATGGACTGTATGCCCATTTTTCTGCCAAGCTGCACCATGCACATTAAAGCCCTCTTGCCTGCTTATTACTTATACTCAAACATTAACTCAGTAGAACCCCATCCATCAAACTTACTAAGCATAACAATCCCTATATTGCCCTTTTAGATTCTGACCCACAAGACCCAGACTTATTTTTTCTATACTACCTCCAACCCACAGGATGGATTAATACACCAAGCAACTTCCAACTTAGAACAATTTTATTTTAATGGCGAAAGAGACAAGCAGCATGGACATCTTATATCAGGTGTTTAAGCCCTGCAAGATCACCACAATGCCACAAGGACTGACATCTCACAACTATAGACTTAACCTCTTAAGGACTCAGGGCGTACCTGTATGCCCTGAGCCCGCTCTCGGTGGGAAAAACGGGGTCACGCCGTGACCCCGCATCACACCGGGTCGGTCCCGACTGCTAACGATAGCCAGCTGGGATGCAGGCGGAGGTCTCCTTAACTCTCTCCGCGGCGTCAGATCGGGGTTTGATTGCTCTAAGCCTGAGCTACAGGCTTGAGCAATCTAGCCCCTATCTCGCTGATCCGTGCAAAGCTATGGCTTTGCAGGGATCAGCATAAGAGATCAGTGTGTGCAGTGCTATAGGTCCCTATGGGAGCTATAGCACTGCAAAAAAAAGTGATAAATAAGTTAACAAAGGTCATTTAACCCCTTCCCTAATCAAAGTTTGAATCACCCCCCTTTTCCCATAAAAAAACTGTGTAAATAAAAATTAACATATGTGGTATCCCCGCGTGCGTAAATGTCCGAACTATAAAATTATATAATTTATTAAACCGCACGGTCAATGGCGTACGCGCAAAAAAATTCCAAAGTCCAAAATAGAGTATTTTTGGTCACTTTTTATATAAAAAAAAAAATGAATAAAAAGCGATCAAAAAGTCAGATCAACACAAAAATGGTACCGATAAAAACTTCAGAACACGGGCCCTCATACCAGCCCGTACGCGGAAAAATAAAAAAGTTGCAGTGGTCAGAAGATGACAATTTTAACCTGTTCAGGACCCAAGACATATGCATACGTCTTGGGACCCTGGTACTTAAGGACCCAGGACGTATGCATACGCCCTGAGTCATTCCGGTCTCCACTGAGCGCCGGGCAGAGATCGGAACCGGATGCCTGCTGAAATTGTTCAGCAGGCATCCAGGGCAAACGCCGAGGGGGGCCATTCGACGCAAATCGCTGCTGAAATCACAACAGCGATCTGCGGCGATACCGGGCTGATCGGGTCTCTGGGACCCGACCTCCCGGTAATTTAGCATGATCCCGGTTGTCACAGACAGCCAGGACCATGCTGGAGGATAGGAGCGAGGTGGCAAGCCTGCCACCTCCTCCTATCCCCTGCGATTCTTCGGTTAGCTAACCGACCAATCAAAGGGGGGGGGGGGCGGTTACTTTCTACCGCCCTGCCCCTGGAAGTCCTGAGAGGACGGGAGGAAGACCGGAGGACGCGGCAGGGGACGGGGGAGTGCTGGGGACCGGCCCCGGTACTTACCTCGTCCCTGAAGACCCAGATCCGGGCGGCGGAGACGGCGGCGGAGGTGAGTGGATCTTCAGCCGCGGTCGGGCCCTTTACAGCAATGCACGTCGCCGTAAAGCAACATGCATTGCTGCAATGGGACCCTGTATACTACAACTCCCAGCATGCCCAGACAGCCCTTGGCATCTGGGCATGCTGGGAGTTGCAGTTTTGCAACATCTGGAGGTCCACAGTTTGGAGACCACTGTGCCCTTCCAGATGTTACAAAACTACACATCCTCAGCATGCCCTTACTGTCTAGGCATGCTGGGAGTTGTAGTTCTGTAACATCTGGCCCTTCAGATGTTGCAGAACTACAACTCCCAGCATGCCTGGACAGTTTTGGCATACTGGGAGTTGTAGTTTTGCAACATCTGGAAGGGCACAGATTGGGAACCACTGTATTAGTGGTCTGCAAACTGTAGTCCTCCAGATGTTGCAAAACTAAAACTCCAAGCAAGCTGGGAGTTGTAGTTCGGCAACATCTGGCTCTAAAGATGTCGCCAAACTACTACTTTCAGCATGCCTGAGAATGTTTGGGAGTTGTGATTTTGCAACAACTGAAGGCACACTGGTTGGGAAACTTTGCCTGTTTCCTAACTCAGTGTTTCCCAACCCGTGTGCATCCAGCTGTTGCAAAACTATAACTATCAGCATGCACTGATAGACTGTGCATGCTGGGAGTAGTAGTTTTGCAACAGCTGGAGATCCCCCCCCCCTGTGAATGTACAGGGTACATTCACATGGGCAGGGGCTTACAGTGAGTATCAGGCTGCAAGTTTGTGATACAGCAAATTTTGCGCAGCAGCTCAAACTCACAGCGGGAAACTCGCTGTAATCCCCCACCCGTGTGACTGTACCCTAAAAACACTACACTACACTAACACTAAATAAAATAAGTAAAAAACACTACATATACACATACCCCTACACAGCACAGTACGCCACTGTTTCCAAAATGGAGACTCCAGCTGTTGCAAAACAACAACTCCCAGTATTGCCGGACAGCCGTTGACTGTCCAAGCATGCTGGGAGTTTTGCAACAGCTGGAGGCACCCTGTTTGGAAATCACTGGTGTAGAATACCCCTATGTCCACCCCTATGCAAATCCCTAATTCAGGCCTCAAATGCACATGGCGCTCTCACTTTGGAGCCCTGTTGTATTTTAAGGCAACAGTTTAGGGCCACATATGGGGTATTGCCGTACTCGGGAGAAAATGCCTAACAAATTTTGGGTGGCATTTTCTCCTTTCACCCCTTATGAAAAGGTGAAGTTGGGGTCTACACCAGCATGTTAGTGTAAAAAAAAATTACACTAACATGCTGGTGTTGCCCTATACTTTTCATTTTGACAAGAGGTAAAAGGGAAAAAAGCCCCCCAAAATTTGTAATGCAGTTTCTCCTGACTACGAAGATACTCCATATTTGGGCGCAAAGTGCTCTGGGGGCGCACAACAAGGCCCAGAAGGGAGAGTGCACCATGTACATTTGAGGTGATTTGCACAGGGGTGGATGATTGTTACAGCGGTTTTGACAAACGCAAAAAAAAAAAAAACACATGTGACCCCATTTCAGAAACTACACCCCTCACAGAATGTAATGAGGGGTGCAGTGAGAATTTACACCCCACTGGTGTCTGACAGATCTTTGGAACAATGGGCTGTGCAAATTAAAAATGTTGTACAGCCCACTGTTCCAAAGATCTGACAGACCCCAGTGGGGGGTAAATGCTCACTTTACGCTTTGTTACGTTCCTCAAGGGGTCTAGTTTCCCCCAAAAAATGTTTACGTATGCAAAAGTCGTGAAACCCCTGTGGGGTATTAAGGCTCACTTAATTCCTTGTTACGTTCCTCAAGGGGTCTAGTTTCCAAAATGGTATGCCATGTGGGGTTTTTTTTTGCTGTCCTGGCACCATAGGGGCTTCCTAAATGCGACATGCCCCTAAGCAAAATTTGCTCTCAAAAAGCTCAGCCTTCTCTTCTGAGCATTGTAGTTCGCCCGCAGTGCACTTCAGGTCAACTTATGGGGTACCTCCATACTCAGAAGAGATGGGGTTACACATTTTGGGGGGTATTTTCTGCTATTAACCCTTGCAAAAATGTGAAATTTGGGGGGAAACACACATTTTAGTGAAACTTTATTTTTTTTTTTTTTTACATATGCAAAAGTCGTGAAACACCTGTGGGGTATTAATGCTCACTTAATTCCTTGTTACGTTCCTCAAGGGGTCTAGTTTCCAAAATGGTATGGCATGTGTTTTTTTTCTTTTGCTGTTCTGGCACCATAGGGGCTTCCTAAATGCAACATGCCCCCCAAAAACCATTTCTGAAAAACATACTCTTCAAAATCCCCTTGTCACTCCTTCGCTTCTGAGCCCTCTACTGCGTACACTTCACATAGACATATGAGGTATGTGCTTACTCGAGAGAAATTGGGCTACAAATACAAGTATAAATTTTCTCCTTTTACCCCTTGTAAAAATTCAAAAATTGGGTCTACAAGAAAATGCTAGTGTAAAAAATGAAGATTGTGAATTTTCTCCTTCACTTTGCTGCTATTCCTGTGAAACACCTAAAGGGTTAAAATGCTAACTGAATGTCATTTTGAATACTTTGGGGGGTGCAGTTTCTAAAATGGGGTCTTTTATAGGGTATTTCTAATATGAAGATCCTTCAAATCCACTTCAAACCTGAACTGGTCCCTGAAAAATAGTGAGTTTGAACATTTTGTGAAAAATTGGAAAATTGCTGCTGAACTTTGAAGCCCTCTTGTGTCTTCCAAAAGTAAAAACTTGTCTATTTTTTGATGCAATCATAAAGTAGTCATATTGTATATGTGGATAAAAATATTTTTTGGGGGAATATCCATTTTTCTTACAAGCAGAGAGCTTCAAAGTTAGAAAAATGCTAAATTTTAAAATTTTTCATCAAATTTTGGGATTTTTCACCAAGAAAGGATGCAAGGTACCACAAAATTTTACCACTATGTTTAAGTAGAATATATCACGAAAAAAAAATCTCGGAATCAGAATGGTAACTAAAAGCATTCCAGAGTTATTAAAGTGACAGTGGTCAGATGTGCAAAAAATGGCCGGGTCCTAAGGTGTAAAATGGCTGGGTCCTTTAAGGGTTAAACGTATAAATTTTCCTGCATGTAGTTATGATTTTTTCAGAAGTGCGACAAAATCAAACCTACATAAGTCGGGTATCATTTTATCCCCTTTAACCCCTTAAGGACCGAGCCCTTTTTCACCTTAAGGACCGGAGCGTTTTTTGCAATTCTGACCACTGTCACTTTAAACATTAATAACTCTGGAATGCTTTTAGTTATCATTCTGATTCCGAGATTGTTTTTTCGTGACATATTCTACTTTAACTTAGTGGTAAAATTTTATGGTAACTTGCATCCTTTCTTGGTGAAAAATCACCAAATTTGATGAAAAAAATGAAAATTTTGCATTTTTCTAACTTTGAAGCTCTCTGCTTGTAAGGAAAATGGATATTCAAAATATTTTTTTTTTTGGGTTCACATATACAATATGTCTACTTTATGTTTGCATCATAAAATTTATGAGTTTTTACTTTTGGAAGACACCAGAGGGCTTCAAAGTTCAGCAGCAATTTTGAAATTTTTCACAAAATTTTCAAACTCGCTATTTTTCATGGACCAGCTCACGCTTGAAGTGGATTTGAAGGGCCTTCATATTAGAAATGCCCCATAAAAGACCCCATTATAAAAACTACACCCTCCAAAGTATTCAAAATGACTTTCAATAAGTGTATTAACCCTTTAGGTGTTTCACAGGAATAGCAGCAAAGTGAAGGAGAAAATTCAAAATCTTCATTTTTTACACTCACATGTTCTTGTAGACCCAATTTTTGAATTTTTGCAAGGGGTAAAAAGGAGAAAATTTTTACTTGTATTTGAAACCCAATTTCTCTCGAGTAAGCACATACCTCATATGTCTATGTTAATTGTTCAGCGGGCGCAGTAGAGGGTTCAGAAGGGAAGGAGCGACAAATGGTTTTTGGGGGCATGTCACCTTTAGGAAGACCCTATGGTGCCAGAACAGCAAAAAAACACACATGGCATACCATTTTGGAAACTAGACCCCTCAGGGAACGTAACAAGGGGTAAAGTGAACCTTAATACCCCACAGGTGTTTCACGACTTTTGCATATGTAAAAAAAATTAAAAAAAATTTACCTAAAATGCTTGGTTTCCCAAAAATTTTACATTTTTTAAATGTGTAATAGCAGAAAATACCCCCCAAAATTTGAAACCCAATTTCTCCCGATTCAGAAAACACCCCATATGGGGGTGAAAATTGCTCTGCTGGCGCACTACAGGTCTCAGAAGAGAAGGAGTCACATTTGGCGTTTTGAAAGCAAATTTTGCTCTGGGGGCATGCCGCATTTAGGAAGCCCCTATGGTGCCAGAACAGCAAAAAAAACACATGGCATACCATTTTGGAAACTAGACCCCTCGGGTAAAGTAACAAGGGGTAATGTGAACCTTAATACCCTACAGGTGTTTCACGACTTTTGCATATGTAAAAAATTTTTTTTATTTTTTACCTAATATGCTTGGTTTCCCAAAATTTTTACATTTTTAAAAGGGAAATAGCAGGAAATACCCCCCAAAATTTGAAGCCCAATTTCTCCCGATTAAGAAAACACCCCATATGGGGGTGAAAAGTGCTCTGCTGGCGCACTACAGGTATCAGAAGAGAAGGAGTCACATTTGGCTTTTTGAAAGCAAATTTTGCTCTGGGGGCATGCCGCATTTAGGAAGCCCCTATGGTGCCAGAACAGCAAAAAAAAAAACACATGGCATACCATTTTGGAAACTAGACCCCTCGGGGAACGTAACAAGGGGTAATGTGAACCTTAATACCCTACAGGTGTTTCACGACTTTTGCATATGTGAACATTTTTTATTTTTTTTTTACCTAAAATGCTTGGTTTCCCAAAATTTTTACATTTTTAAAAAGGGTTATAGCAGAACCCCCCCCCCAAAATTTGAAGCCCAATTTCTCCCGATTCAGAAAACACCTCATATGGGGGTGAAAAGTGCTCTGCTGGCGCACTACAGGTCTCAGAAGAGAAGGAGTCACATTTGGCTTTTTGAAAGCAAATTTTGCTCTGGGGGCATGCCGCATTTAGGAAGCCCCTATGGTGCCAGGACAGCAATAAAAATAACACATGGCATACCATTTTGGAAACTAGACCCCTCGGGGAACGTAACAAGGGGTTAAGTGAACCTTTATACCCCACAGGTGTTTCATGACTTTTGTATATGTAAAAAAATAATTTTTTTTTACCTAAAATGCTTGTTTTCCCAAAAATTTTACATTTTTAAAAAAGGGTAATAACAGAAAATACCCCACAAAATTTGAAGCCCAATTTCTCCCGAGTACGGCGATACCCCATATGTGGCCCTAAACTGTTGCCTTGAAATACGACAGGGCTCCAAAGTGAGAGTGCCATGCGCATTTGAGGCCTAAATTAGGGATTGCATAGGGGTGGACATAGGGGTATTCTACGCCAGTGATTCCCAAACAGGGTGCCTCCAGCTGTTGTAAAACTCCCAGCATGCCTGGACAGTCAGTGGCTATCTGGCAATACTGGGAGTAGTTGTTTTGCAACAGCTGGAGGCTCCGTTCTGGAAACAGTGGCGTACCAGACGTTTTTCATTTTTATTGGGGAGGGGAGGGGGGCTGTGTAGGGGTATGTGTATATGTAGTGTTTTTTTACTTTTTATTTTATTTTGTGGTAGTGTAGTGTAGTGTTTTTAGGGTACAGTCGCACGGGCGGGGGGTTCACAGTAGTTTCTCGCTGGCAGTTTGAACTGCGGCAGAAAATTTGATGCAGCTCAAACTTGCAGCCGGATACTTACTGTAATCCTCCGCCCATGTGAGTGTACCCTGTACCTTCACATTGGGGGGGGGGGGGAACATCCAGCTTTTGCAAAACTACAACTCCCAGCATGTACGGTCTATCAGTGCATGCTGGGACTTGTAGTTTTGCAACCGCTGGAGGCTCCGTTTTGGAAACAGTGACGTACCAGACGTTTTTCATTTTTATTGGGGAGGGGAGGGGGGCTGTGTAGGGGTATGTGTATATGTAGTGTTTTTTACTTTTTATTTTGTGTTAGTGTAGTGTAGTGTTTTTAGGGTACAGTCACACGGGCAGGGGGTTCACAGTAGTTTCTCGCTGGCAGTTTGAGCTGCGACAGAAATTTTGCCGCACCTCAAACTTGCAGCCGGATACTTACTGTAATCCTCCGCCCATGTGAGTGTACCCTGTACGTTCACATTGGGGGGGGGGGGGGGGGAAACATCCAGCTGTTGCAAAACTTCAACTCCCAGCATGTACGGTCTATCAGTGCATGCTGGGAGTTGTAGTTTTGCAACAGCTGGAGACACACAGGTTGTGAAATACCGAGTTTGGTAACAAACTCAGTGTTTTGCAACCAGTGTGCCTTCAGCTGTTGCAAAAGCTACAACCCCCAGCATGTACGGACAGCGGAAGGGCATGCTGGGTCTTGTAGTTATGCAACAGCCGGAGGCATAATACATTGGCTGGGGATGCTGGGGATTGTAGTTATGCAACAGCTGGAGACACACTGGTTTACTACTTAACTCAGTGTGCCTTCAGCTGTGGCAAAACTACAACTCTCAGCAGTCACCGACAGCCAACGTGCATGCTGGGAGTTGTAGTTATGCAACCACCAGATGCACCACTACAACTCCCAGCATGCACTTTAGCTGATTGTGCAAGCTGGGAGTTGTAGTTACACAACAGCTGAAGGTATACTTTTACATAGAAAGAATGTGCCTCCAGCTGTTGCAAAACTACAAGTCCCAGCATGCCCATAAGGGCATGCTGGGAGTTGTGGTGGTCTGCCTCCTGCTGTTGCATAACTACAGCTCCCAGCATGCCCTTGTTGCATGCTGGGAGCTGTTGCTAAGCAACAGCAGGAGGCTGTCACTCACCTCCAACGATCCTCGCCGCACAGGTCAGTCCCTCGTCGTCTCCGCCGCCGCCGCTGCTCCTGGGGCCCCGATCCCAACAGGGACGCCGGGGATCGGGGTCCCCAGCACCGGGGGTCGTCTTCCCCCACCCGCTCACGTCCTCCGGAAGAGGGGCGGAGCGTGTTGCGGGAGTGACACCCGCAGCAGGCGCCCTGATGGGTCGGCCGGTAATCCGGCCGACGAATCAGGGCGATCGTGAGGTGGCACCAGTGCCACCTCACTCCTGCAGACTCTGGCTGTTCGGGGCCGTCTCTGACGGCCCCGATCAGCCAATAATTCCGGGTCATCGGGTCACTGGAGACCCGATTGACCCGGAATCCGCCGCAGATCGCTGGACTGAATTGTCCAGCAATCTGCGGCAATCGCCGACATGGGGGGACATAATGACCCCCCTGGGCGATATGCCGGGATGCCTGCTGAACGATTTCAGCAGGCATCCGGCTCCGGCTCCCCTCCGGCTAGCGGTGGGGGCCGGAAATGCTCAGGGCGTATCCATACGCCCTCGGTCCTTAAGGACTTGGAAACGGGGGCGTATGGACACGCCCTATGTCCTTAAGGGGTTAAGGACTCAGCGATTTTCCGTTTTTGTATTTTAATTTTTTCAGTCATCACCTTCTAAAAATCATAACACTTACAATTTTGTACCTAAAAATCCATATGATGGCTTATTTTTTGCACCACCAATTCTACCTTGCAGTGACATTAGTCATTTTACCAAAGAATCCACGGCAAAATGGAACAAAAAATCATTGTGCGACAAAAGTGAAGAACATTTTTTATTTTGTAACCTTTGGGGGCTTCCGTTTCTACGCAGTGCATTTTTTTGGTCAAAATTACACCTTATCTTTATTGTGTAGGTCCATACGGTTAAAATGATACCCTACTTATATAGGTTTGATTTTGTCGCACTACAGAAAAAAATCATAACTACATGCAGGAAAATTTATACGTTTAAAATTGTCCTTTTCTGACCCCTGTAACTTTTTTTTTTCTGCATATGAGCCGGTATGAGGGCTAATATTTTGCACCGTGTTCTGAAGTTTTTATCGGTATCATTTTTGTCTTGATTGGACTTTTTGATTGCTTTTTATTCATTTTTTTATGATATAAAAAGTGACTGAAAATACGCTATTTTGGACTTTGAAATTTTTTTGCGTGTAGGCCATTGACCATGCGGTTTAATTAATTATATAATTTTATAGTTTGGACATTTACGCACACGGCGAAAATGTTAATTTTTATTTTTATTTACACAGTTTTTTTATGGGAAAAGGGGGGTGATTCAAACTTTTATCAGGGAAGGGGTTTAATGACCTTTGTTCACTTTTTTTTTTCACTTTTTTTTTCACTGCAATATTGGTCCCCATAGGCCCCTATAGAACTGCACACACTGATCTCTTATGCTGATCCCTGCAAAGCCATAGCTTTGCATGGAACAGCGATATAGGGGCTCAATTGCTCAAGCCTATAGCTCAGGCTTGGAGCAATCAAACCCCGATCGGACGCTGCGGAGAGAGGTAAGGAGACCTCCGCCTGCGTCCCAGCTGATCGGAACATTACAATTTTATTGCAATGTCTCGATCAGCCCGACTCAGCTGCCGGGAAGCGTTTAATTTCGTTTTCAGACGCGGCTATCAACTTTGATCACCGCGTCTGCAGGGTTAACAGTACGCGGCACAACAATCGGTACCGCACGCTATTAGCCCAGGGTCCCGGCTATCGTTAGCAGCCGGGACCGACCCGGTGTGATGTGGGGTCACGGCGTGACCCCGTTTTTCACACCGGGACCGGGCTCAGGGCGTACGCCCTGAGTCCTTAAGAGGTTAACCGTATGGACCTACAGAATAAAGATAAGATGTAATTTTGACCCAAAAAATGCACTGCGTAGACATGGAAGCCCCCAAAAGTTACAAAATGAAATTTTTTTCTTCAATTTTGTCACACCATTTTTTTTTTCTGTTTCGCCATCGATTTTTTTGGGTAAAATTACTAATGTCACTGCAAAGTAGAATTGGTGGCACAAAAAAAATAAGCCATCATATGGATTAGGGGATAGGGGATAAGATGTCAGATCGCCGGGTCCCGCTGCTGGGGACCCCGGGGATCACTGCTGCAGCACCCCGCTATCATTACTGCTCAGAGTGAGATCGCTCTGCACGTAATGAGGGGCAATACAGGGGTCGGAGCATCGTTACGTCACAGCTCCGCCCCTCGTGATGTCACGGCCCGCCCCCGTCAATACAAGTCTATGGTAGGCAGTCACCACGCCCCCTGTCATAGACTTGCATTAAGGGGACGGGCCTGGATGTCATGAGGGGCGGAGCCATGACGTCACGCTGCTTCGGCCCCTGTATCGCCCGTCATTACGCACAGAGCAAACTCGCTCTGTGCAGTAATGATGGTGGGGTGCAGCAGCGGCGATCCCCGGGGTCCCCAGCAGCTGGACCGTGGCGATCTGACATCTTATCCCCTATCCTTTAGATAGGGGATAAGATGCCATGGGTGGAGTACCCCTTTAAGGGGTTAAATAATGTATCAAGAAACCAAGATGCTCCCCACATAAACATACTGTAGGTGATACTAAGAATTTAATTGAAATGACAGTACATTTCAATAAAGACACATCTGTAGCTGTATTATTACAGCAACCTGGTGGACTAGATCACTGCAGATACAACATTTAGCTTAGCACAAAAAAATGTTTCTTTAATCTAACAGTGGACTGCATAATTGCATCTATTACATTGTAGTCTACTACACTGCTCAAGTATCACAAAAGCAGATGTGTCTTTTCTTAAAATGTGCCTTTGTTTTTAGGTTACTATTCAAAATAACCTGTTATGTGTATATAGGAATCAGCTTGGTTGCTTGAGACATTATTTTAGTCTGTAGATGTCATCATGTAAAATGTGATCTAATACCTTGTGGAATTTTGAACTTTCCAGAGTTTCAACCAGTTATGTAAAGTGTTAAGCTACTGAGGAAGGTACAGGCTATGCCTCAAAACACATTTAGCTATCCTACAGCTATACAGACTAATACACACATTTGAAACAATAGCTGTTTTATTTGAAATTACATTCAGTGCCAGGTTCTGCAGTCTTTATTGCATCTGAACAGAACCTGCTGCCACTCGCCAATGCATCATATGAAATTGGTGTCTCCTATTCACACTATGCAGGTGTGGGCTCTGCAGGGTGAGGCTCTAAAGGGTCCCCACTGTCTTTCAGCTGCACAGAGTGACGATCGCTCTGTGGCTGATGACGGGCGGTGTAGGGGACACAGTATCTTGATGTCATGGCCTCGCCCTCATAACGTCACACCCCGCCCCCTCAGTGCAAGTCTATGGGAGGGGGTGTGACAGCCGTCACAATACTCCATCCCCTGCACTGCCCGTCATCTGCCACAGAGCAATCCTCGCTGCTACCACTCGCCAATGCATCATATGAAATCTGTGTCTCCTATTCACATTACACAGGTGTGGGCTCTGCGGGGTGTGCATGCAAGGAAGAAGGGTCCCCACTGCTTTTGGGCATGCCTTAGCAACATCAGTCAACTTCACCAGTGATGTAAGGCAGGATGCTAGGTCTTATTATTGTTAAGCAGTGCATAGCATCATCCTTGTTATTAACCCATCAATACTTTAAACTGCGAACCAGATTTTTTGGCATTACTTTATGGCACATTAAATGGGTACTCCGGCGCTTAACATCTTATCTCCTATCAAAAGGATGCCGCCGCTGGGGACCCCCGCAAACTCTCTTGCAGCATCCCTGTGTTTCATCTGCACAGAGTGACGATCGCTCTGTGGCTGATGACGCGTGGTGCAGGGGACACAGTACCTTGATGTCACTGCCACGCCCTCATAACACCATGCCCCACCCTCTCAATGCAAGTCTATGGAAGGGGGTGTGACAGCCGCCATGATACTCCGTCCCCTGCACTGCTCATCATCTGCCACAGAGCAATCCTCGCTCTGTGCAGCTGAAAAACGGGGGTGTTGTAGGAGAGATAGCGAGGGTCGAGGGGATAAGATGTTGAGCACCGGAGTACCTCTTTAACCTTATGATACACAAAGCTGGCAAATAAGTGAATGATTTTAAATTTACTTTACATTCATCTTTGGATCATTATTTAATAATTCATGAATCCTTTTGGACACTTTTACAGTTACATAGCTTGCAAGGTTAAAAAACAGACAAGAGTCCATTAATTTCAACGTAAAACTCTATTGGGGGAGATTTATCAAAAACTGTGAGGAGGAAAAGTTGCCCAGTTATCCATAGCAATCAATCGGATTGCTTCTTTCATTTTTTTGAGGTCTCTTTAAAAATGAAAGAAGCAAGCTGATTGGTTGCTGTGGGCAACTCCGCCAATTGTGTTTATTCAAAGGAAGGCCCCCCATAAGGATGATGCCAATTGCCCCATAACAAAGAAAAAATTCCTTACTGATTCCAATATGACAACTACAAAAAGTTCCTGAAGCAATGTTCTATCCACATAAATCTAATATTCATAACTTGTAATATGATAAAAAAAAAACAACAACCAGGCCCCCCTTAAACTCATTTATTGAGTCAGATATCCCAACATCATGTGGCAGTTATGTAGTCTCACTGCTCTTACAGTAAAAAGTTCCTGTGATCTCTGTGATGATGGTAAAACATTCTGTCCTCTATATGAAGAGGATGCCCACTTGTCGTGATTATTGGCCTAGGTATAAAAAGATCACTAGAAAGATCTCTCTGTACTGTCCACTCATTGTCATCAAATCGCCCCTTAGATGTCTTTTCTCCAAACTAAATAACACAAAGCTTTATAGCCTGTTTAGGTCCTGTAATCCTCCCATACCAGACCTTGAGAAAGGCTAAACAGGCGAAATGCATCGGTCCACGTTTTTAACCCCCTAACGACCACGGACGTAAATGTACATTCTGGTGCGGTGGTGCACCAGAACATACATTTAGGACTGCGAGCATTGGAGCGGTGTTCGCCTCATACACGGCAGGTTCCGGCTGCTAGCAGCAGCCGGGGACCTGCCGGTGATGGCTGACATCCACGATCGCACGGATGTCCACCATAAACCCCTCAGATGCCGTGATCAGTACAGATCACGGCATCTGCGGCAGTGCGCATGTTAAAATAGATGATCGGATCGCCCGTAGCGCTGCTGTGGGGATCCGATGATCTGTAATTGCGGACAGAGGTCCCCTAACTGCCTCCTTCTGTCTTCCGACGTCACCAGCTCTGGTCTGAGATCGAGCAGACCGAAGCAGAAGATGACGATAATACTGATCAGTGCTATGTCCTATGATTGGCACTGAACAGCGTTAGCAATCAAACGATTGCTATAGATAGTCCCCTATGGGGACATAACAAGTGTTAAAAAAAAGTTGAAAAATGTAAAAATAAAAAGTAAAAAAAAAGGGAAAAATCCCCTCCCCCAATAAAATGAAAATTGTCAATTTTTCCCATTTTACCCCAAAAATTATAATTTTTTTTAATAAACATATTTGGTATTGTGGGGTGCGTAAATGTCCAAACTATCTAAATATCATTTTAATGATCCCATACAGTGAATGGCGTAAAGGTAAAAAATAAAAAAAAGGCCAAAAATGTTGCTTATTAGTCACATTTTATTCCAAAATATACACAAATATGGTTTGGATAAAAAGTACAAATGATGGCGCAAAAAATTAGCCCTCATACCGCCCTATATACGGAAAAATGAAAAAGTTATAGGTGATAAAAATAGAGCGCATTTAGATTACTGATTTTGTACAAAAAGTTTTAGATTTCTTTTAAGCGGTACAAAAAAATAAAAGTATCTAGCCATGGGTATCATTTTAATTGTATTGACCCACAGATTAAAGAACACATGCAATTTTTACAGTAAAGTGTACAGTGTGAAAACGAAACCCTAAAACATTTGCAAAATTGTGGTTTTCATTAAAATTTCCTCCCTAAATTTTTTTTTGGGGGAGGTTCACTGTACATATTATGGTAAAATAAGAGGTTTCGGAGGGGGCGTGGTTTGCCATGCAGGAGTGAGGACGTGCTTCCTAGGAGCTCCGGTCCTGCACCCCTTTTCTGCCTAAGACCTCCATCTAATCCTATGGGGAACCAAAAAAAGAAGAAGCAGAGACTGGCCCGGTCCCGACCATCCTCTCCACCAAGGGATTTACAGGGGCTATTTTACCCGTTAACAGCCCCAGAGCAGCTCTGCAAGATGGCGGCTCCTCCCTCCTCCGCATCAGCTATGGGGCGAAGTCCTGCAGGACCAAGACCGCTTACCTTAGCGCTGGACCCGGCATCTGTTCCTCCGGTCCCCCTGGATCCTGCTGCTGCCTGGAATCCTCCGCCCTCGGCCTCCTGTGTGCCGAGCACCGCTGCGGCCCCGCTACTACAGGCCGGGGCCTCTCCTTCTATAAGGCCGCAACTGAAGGACCCCGGGGCTGCCCGCGCCGTGCCTGTCGCGAACGCAGCGCAGGCCCCGGCGACATGCGCTTCCTCAGTGGACGTCTGCAGCGGCGGAGAGACCGCATTGCCACCCCCTGGAATCGGACAGGTGAGCCGGGGATCTCCCCCATCTACAGTTATCAGTGGCTCCCTGTCCGGGAGCCCCACAGCGCCTACTCCTCAGAGTGAGAGCTGCCTTCCCCATCCGGTAGCCTCACCCCTTCATCTGCTGGCTCCCCTCTTCCCGGGGTCACCGTTTGGGCCACAGCAGGCCTCTGGCCCCATCGTAGTGCTGCCACCTGCATCCCCGTTGGTGGGGCTGCTGCTGGGGCCTCCTCATATGCCCATGGACTGGCCTCCACTACCAGGCCCTTGCTGTTCCCCCCTGGTGGCCTTTTATGCAGTGCCCCAGCCGGGCTCTGCCTCTCAGATGCCCCACCATCTCCCCAGTGGTCATCAGGCTCCTCTTGGGGGCCCCCAGCCCAACGCTCTCCCTCTGCCCTGTGTGGGGACGTCCACCTGCCTCCAAGTGAGGGACCCCTCCCCTAACGAAGACATGTTTATGGCCTCTCTGGCCCCTGTGGACCCACCCCTGAGTCTCTGGGGCATGCCACCCATACTTAGGGCCCCTTCACCGGGTTACTCAGCACTGACCCCAGCCATGGAGGTTCCTACTTCCTTTGCACCCTCTTCCCCTGCTGACGGGACTGACCGACCATTAACCCTGGCAGACCTACACTCTTTGATTACCTCTTTACCAACCAGAGAAGATTTCTCATCCATGGCTAAACAAATGGTGGCTGAATGTAAGCAAGAGTTTGTCCAACTCCACTCTGAAGTTTCCACTTTATCATCCAAAGTAGAAACTATTGCTTCTGCTCAAGACTCCTCCTCTGCAGCAATTCAATCTCTTCAGGAAAAGGTGCAGAAACACAGCGATCAACTTTTTCATTTGCAGCAACACCTGGACGATGTTGAAAACCACAACAGGCAGAATAACATTCGCATATGTGGTCTGCCTGAAGCTGTTGGCCCTGATGAATTGCATTCTGCTTTGCTCACGATCTTTAATGACCTGTTGGACCGTCCTGCTGACACCCATATTGAACTGGAGCGAGCCCACTGGGCCTTGAGGCCCCCATCACCAGATGACCGTCGCCCCAGGGATGTTATCTGTTGGGTGCATTTTTATACCATCCAGAAGGACATATTGCGATTGTCCCATTCCCGTCGTCGGATTTACTATAAGGACGTGGAAATTCAACTGTTCCCAGATTTATCCCGCCACACCCTGGCGCAACGTGCTGCCCTTCGTCCCTTGCTGGAAGTGCTTAGAGAGCAGGGCCTGTTGTACCATTGGGGCTTCCCCTTCACCCTCACGGTCCGGAAAGATGGCAGAGCTTACACTCTGCGCTCCCCAGACAACCTTCCAGGCTTTCTTAAAGATCTGGACATCCCATCTCCCTCCTTACCTGACTGGCCCACACTGGCCTCGGAGGCCCCCAAACGCCCTATCCAGAGATCTCCTCAGAAAACCTCCAAGCAGGCACGACCTGGACTCTTACCACGGGACACCAGACATCAACGCTTGGTCACTAGATGGGAGACTGTCCCTTCCTTGTCCCGGGCGGGCCCACTCCCCACCACCTGAGGGCCCGATTGTAGTGTATTGATTGTTTGCTCATTGCTCTGAGATGCCCTTGGCCCTCACTTTTATAATGCATATGGTTATTTTTTTTTCTTTAACTGTTTCATGCTATGATGTTATTCCATTTGTTTTACATTTTGACAGGGTTGAGCCGTTTCCTGTTCTTTTCCCATTTCGTCTTCTCTAGTGCCTGCTACCTCTTCTGTTCTACCATATACTAATACAATTTCCCCGTTCTCCATCTGCATCTGATCAACATCTCTACTCCTTGACGGAGGTCTCTCTTCTCTAAAGTCTCTCTCATGTGCGTCCTTGGGGGTGCCGGCTCCGGCCTCCTCGCATGCCTGCTTGCTTTCCACGTTTCCCACATAGGCTGAAACTGTTGTGGGCTCTCTCCCCCGTTTCTCTGGTCTTGGACCCTCTCCTTTGTAGATTGTGCTACAGCTGATCATAATCTGCTGCTACTTTTCTTTAGCCTTTTCTTGATCGCCTCTTGTTTGTCTTCTCCCTCTCCTCTTCCCCCTTTCTCTCTTGTCTTTTCTTCCTCTTTGGTTCTTTGTGAAGACGGAGCTAGTGGTCGTGTGCACCTCTCGTCTGTGAACCCCCATGGCTGATCTCAATTTTTTCTTTTAACGCGAAGGGTCTCAACACGCCGTCGAAGCGAACACAGATTCTGCACCACCTTCATAAATGCAAGGTACATATCGCTTGCTTTCAAGAAACTCACTTTAAAACTGGCCATGCCCCCACCCTTAATAATAGACATTTCCCGCTTTGGTTCTGCGCTTACAATCCGGAGGCACGCTCTAAGGGGGTTGCTATTGCTCTCCATAGGTCCCTCACACACCAAGTCCTTAATGGGGTTCTAGACCCACTGGCTAGATATATCATTCTGTCCCTTTCTGTGGGCGGAACTCTGCTCACAGTGGTTAATTTGTATGTCCCTAACCAGGGCCAGGCAAACTTTTTAGTGGAATTAATAGATATGCTTCTGTCTGTGGTCTTGGGGACTGTGGTCCTGTGCGGAGACTTGAACTTGACTCTGGATCCCACTTTGGATAATTCCCTGGGACATTCTAGTCTGTCTTATGCGGCCATCAAGCGTGTAAAACGCGTTCTTGGTCTCCTGCAATTGCACAATGTCTGGCGTTTACAACATCCCGCTGACAGAGACTACAGCTTTTTCTCTTCCCCGCATGGGACCTACAGTCGAATTGACCACATCCTAGTGCCACATATAGCCTTACCCTGGGCGAACTCTTCCTCAATAGGAAACATCTTGTGGTCGGATCATGCTCCGGTGTTTTGCTCTCTCCGCTTACCCTCTCTGACTCGGTCTACCTGGTCATGGAAATTGAATGAATCTCTACTTTTAGATCCCCTTTGCATGTCTGATCTGACCACAACTGTTTCATCATTCCTGAATGACCACAGTAATGATACCACGGCTCCCTTTTATCAATGGGAGGCATTAAAATGTGTTTTGCGGGGGGTCCTCATCAAACATGGTTCTTGGCTGAAGCAGGGTGTCACGATGCCGGCTGGCAGGTAGTGGATCCTCTGTGCCAGAGAGGGATTGGCGTGGACCGTGCTAGTGGACCGGTTCTAAGCCACTACTGGTTTTCACCAGAGCCCGCCGCAAAGCGGGATGGTCTTGCTGCGGCGGTAGTGACCAGGTCGTATCCACTAGCAACGGCTCACCTCTCTGGCTGCTGAAGATAGGCGCGGTACAAGGGAGTAGACAGAAGCAAGGTCGGACGTAGCAGAAGGTCGGGGCAGGCAGCAAGGATCGTAGTCAGGGGCAACGGCAGAAGGTCAGGAAACACAGGCAAGGAACACACAAGGAACGCTTTCACTGGCACTAAGGCAACAAGATCCGGCAAGGGAGTGCAGGGGAAGTGAGGTGATATAGGGAAGTGCACAGGTGAACACACTAATTGGAACCACTGCGCCAATCAGCGGCGCAGTGGCCCTTTAAATCGCAGAGACCCGGCGCGCGCGCGCCCTAGGGAGCGGGGCCGCGCGCGCCGGGACAGAACAGACGGAGAGCGAGTCAGGTAGGGGAGCCGGGGTGCGCATCGCGAGCGGGCGCTACCCGCATCGCGAATCGCATCCCGGCTGGCAGCGGAATCGCAGCGCCCCGGGTCAGAGGACGTGACCGGAGCGCTGCCGCGGGGAGAGTGAAGCGAGCGCTCCGGGGAGGAGCGGGGACCCGGAGCGCTCGGCGTAACAGTACCCCCCCCCTTGGGTCTCCCCCTCTTCTTAGAGCCTGAGAACCTGAGGAGCAGACTTTTGTCTAGGATGTTGTCCTCAGGTTCCCAGGATCTCTCTTCAGGACCACAACCCTCCCAGTCCACTAAAAAAAAAATTTTCCCTCTGACCTTTTTGGCAGCTAAAATTTCTTTGACCGAGAAGATGTCTGAGGAGCCGGAAACAGGAGTGGGAGGAACAGATTTGGGAGAAAAACGGTTGAGGATGAGTGGTTTGAGAAGAGAGACGTGAAAGGCATTAGGGATACGAAGAGAGGGAGGAAGAAGAAGTTTATAAGAGACAGGATTAATTTGACACAAAATTTTGAAAGGACCAAGATAGCGTGGTCCCAACTTGTAGCTAGGGACACGGAAGCGGACATATTTAGCGGAGAGCCATACCTTGTCTCCAGGGGAAAAAACGGGGGGAGCTCTTCTTTTTTTATCCGCGAACTTCTTCATGCGTGAAGAAGCCTGTAAGAGAGAATTTTGGGTCTCTCTCCATATGATGGAAAGGTCACGAGAAATTTCATCCACAGCGGGCAGACCAGAGGGCAAGGGAGTAGGGAGGGGGGGAAGAGGGTGACGGCCGTACACCACGAAAAATGGGGATTTGGAGGAAGACTCAGAGACCCTGAAGTTATACGAGAATTCGGCCCATGGGAGGAGATCTGCCCAGTCATCCTGGCGGGAGGAAACAAAATGTCGCAAATAATCACCCAAGATCTGGTTAATCCTTTCTACTTGTCCATTGGACTGGGGATGATATGCAGAAGAAAAATTTAATTTAATCTTGAGTTGTTTACAGAGAGCCCTCCAGAATTTAGACACGAATTGGACGCCTCTATCCGAGACAATCTGCGTAGGCAACCCGTGAAGACGAAAAATGTGTACAAAAAATTGTTTAGCCAACTGAGGCGCAGAAGGAAGACCAGGAAGAGGGATGAAATGTGCCATTTTGGAGAATCGATCAACGACCACCCAAATAACAGTGTTGCCACGGGAAGGAGGTAAATCAGTAATAAAATCCATACCAATCAGAGACCAAGGCTGTTCGGGGACAGGCAGAGGATGAAGAAAACCAGCGGGCTTCTGGCGAGGAGTCTTATCCCGGGCACAGATAGTGCAGGCTCGCACAAAGTCCACAACATCCGTCTCCAGAGTCGGCCACCAATAGAAGCGGGAGATGAGTTGCACAGATTTCTTGATACCCGCATGACCTGCGAGATGGGAGGAGTGACCCCATTTGAGGATTCCGAGGCGTTGGCGAGGAGAAACAAAGGTCTTTCCTGGAGGAGTCTGCCTGATGGAGGCAGGAGAAGTGGAGATCAGGCAGTCAGGTGGAATGATGTGTTGCGGAGAGAGTTCAACTTCTGAGGCATCCGAGGAACGAGAGAGAGCATCGGCCCTAATGTTCTTATCGGCAGGACGAAAGTGAATCTCAAAATTAAATCGGGCAAAGAACAGAGACCACCGGGCCTGGCGAGGATTCAGCCGTTGGGCAGACTGGAGGTAGGAGAGGTTCTTGTGGTCGGTGTAGATAATAACAGGAGAACTTGATCCCTCCAGCAGATGCCTCCATTCCTCAAGTGCTAATTTAATGGCTAGAAGCTCTCGATCCCCGATGGAGTAGTTCCTCTCCGCTGGAGAGAAGGTCCTAGAGAAAAAACCACAAGTGACAGCATGCCCGGAAGAATTTTTTTGTAGAAGAACAGCTCCAGCTCCCACTGAGGAGGCATCAACCTCCAATAGGAAGGGTTTGGAAGGGTCAGGTCTGGAGAGGACGGGAGCCGAAGAAAAGGCAGACTTGAGTCGTTTAAAGGCGTCTTCTGCTTGAGGAGGCCAGGACTTGGGATCAGCATTTTTTTTGGTTAAAGCCACGATAGGAGCCACAATGGTAGAAAAATGTGGAATAAATTGCCTGTAATAATTGGCGAACCCCAAAAAGCGTTGGATAGCACGGAGTCCGGAGGGGCGTGGCCAATCTAAGACGGCAGAGAGTTTGTCTGGATCCATCTGTAGTCCCTGGCCAGAGACCAAATATCCTAGAAAAGGAAGAGATTGGCATTCAAACAGACATTTCTCAATTTTGGCATAGAGTTGGTTGTCACGAAGTCTCTGAAGAACCATACGGACATGCTGGCGGTGTTCTTCTAGATTGGCAGAAAAAATTAGGATATCGTCCAGATATACAACAACACAGGAGTATAACAGATCACGAAAAATTTCATTGACAAAGTCTTGGAAGACGGCAGGGGCATTGCACAGTCCAAAGGGCATGACCAGATACTCAAAGTGTCCATCTCTGGTGTTAAATGCCGTTTTCCACTCGTCCCCCTCTCTGATGCGGATGAGGTTATAGGCGCCTCTTAAGTCCAATTTAGTGAAGATGTGGGCACCTTGGAGGCGATCAAAGAGTTCAGAGATGAGGGGTAAGGGGTAGCGGTTCTTAACCGTGATTTTATTAAGACCGCGGTAGTCAATGCACGGACGTAGGGAGCCATCTTTTTTGGACACAAAGAAAAATCCGGCTCCGGCAGGAGAGGAGGATTTACGGATAAAGCCCTTTTTTAGATTCTCCTGGACGTATTCGGACATGGCAAGAGTCTCTGGGGCAGAGAGAGGATAAATTCTGCCCCGGGGTGGAGTAGTGCCCGGGAGGAGGTCGATAGGGCAATCATAAGGCCTGTGAGGAGGTAGAGTCTCAGCTTGTTTTTTGCAGAAAACATCCGCGAAGTCCATATAGGCCTTAGGGAGACCGGTTACTGGAGGAACCACAGAGTTACGGCAAGGGTTACTGGGAACCGGTTTTAGACAGTTCTTGGAACAAGAGGACCCCCAACACTTGATCTCCCCAGTGGACCAATCCAGGGTAGGGGAATGAAGTTGAAGCCAGGGAAGTCCAAGGAGAATTTCCGAGGTGCAATTGGGGAGGACCAAAAGTTCAATCCTCTCATGATGAGATCCGATGCTCATAAGAAGGGGCTCCGTGCGGAAACGTATGGTACAGTCCAATCTTTCATTATTTACACAATTGATGTAGAGGGGTCTGGCGAGACTAGTCACCGGGATGTTGAACTTGTTGACGAGAGAGGCCAAAATAAAATTTCCTGCAGATCCAGAGTCCAAGAAGGCCACTGTAGAGAAGGAGAAGGCAGAGGCAGACATCCGCACAGGCACAGTAAGACGTGGAGAAGCAGAGTAGACATCAAGGACTGTCCCACCTTTGTGCGGAGTCAGCGTACGTCTTTCCAGGCGGGGAGGACGGATAGGACAATCTCTCAGGAAGTGTTCGGTACTAGCACAGTACAGGCAGAGGTTCTCCATACGGCGTCGTGTCCTCTCTTGAGGTGTCAGGCGAGACCGGTCGACCTGCATAGCCTCCACGGCGGGAGGCACAGGAACAGATTGCAGGGGACCAGAGGAGAGAGGAGCCGAGGAGAAGAAACGCCTCGTGCGAACAGAGTCCATATCTTGGCGGAGTTCCTGACGCCTTTCGGAAAAACGCATGTCAATGCGAGTGGCTAGGTGAATAAGTTCATGTAGATTAGCAGGAATTTCTCGTGCGGCCAGAACATCTTTAATGTTGCTGGATAGGCCTTTTTTGAAGGTCGCGCAGAGGGCCTCATTATTCCAGGACAATTCTGAAGCAAGAGTACGGAATTGTACGGCATACTCGCCAACGGAAGAATTACCCTGGACCAGGTTCAACAGGGCAGTCTCAGCAGAAGAGGCTCGGGCAGGTTCCTCAAAGACACTTCGGATTTCCGAGAAGAAGGAGTGTACAGAGGCAGTGACGGGGTCATTGCGGTCCCAGAGCGGTGTGGCCCATGACAGGGCTTTTCCGGACAGAAGGCTGACTACGAAAGCCACCTTAGACCTTTCAGTGGGAAACAGGTCCGACATCATCTCCAGATGCAGGGAACATTGGGAAAGAAAGCCACGGCAAAACTTAGAGTCCCCATCAAATTTATCCGGCAAAGATAAGCGTATCCCAGGAGCGGCCACTCGCTGCGGAGGAGGTGCAGGAGCTGGCGGAGGAGATGACTGCTGAAGCTGTGGTAGTAACTGTTGTAGCATAATGGTCAGTTGAGACAGCTGTTGGCCTTGTTGCGCTATCTGTTGTGACTGCTGGGCGACCACCGTGGTGAGGTCAGCGACAACTGGCAGAGGAACTTCAGCGGGATCCATGGCCGGATCTACTGTCACGATGCCGGCTGGCAGGTAGTGGATCCTCTGTGCCAGAGAGGGATTGGCGTGGACCGTGCTAGTGGACCGGTTCTAAGCCACTACTGGTTTTCACCAGAGCCCGCCGCAAAGCGGGATGGTCTTGCTGCGGCGGTAGTGACCAGGTCGTATCCACTAGCAACGGCTCACCTCTCTGGCTGCTGAAGATAGGCGCGGTACAAGGGAGTAGACAGAAGCAAGGTCGGACGTAGCAGAAGGTCGGGGCAGGCAGCAAGGATCGTAGTCAGGGGCAACGGCAGAAGGTCAGGAAACACAGGCAAGGAACACACAAGGAACGCTTTCACTGGCACTAAGGCAACAAGATCCGGCAAGGGAGTGCAGGGGAAGTGAGGTGATATAGGGAAGTGCACAGGTGAACACACTAATTGGAACCACTGCGCCAATCAGCGGCGCAGTGGCCCTTTAAATCGCAGAGACCCGGCGCGCGCGCGCCCTAGGGAGCGGGGCCGCGCGCGCCGGGACAGAACAGACGGAGAGCGAGTCAGGTAGGGGAGCCGGGGTGCGCATCGCGAGCGGGCGCTACCCGCATCGCGAATCGCATCCCGGCTGGCAGCGGAATCGCAGCGCCCCGGGTCAGAGGACGTGACCGGAGCGCTGCCGCGGGGAGAGTGAAGCGAGCGCTCCGGGGAGGAGCGGGGACCCGGAGCGCTCGGCGTAACACAGGGTAGAGCCCACGCCCTCCGTAAAGCCCTCCTACTGGTCTCCTCTCTTGAACTATCTCATAAGCGCTCGCTCTCACAAGCAGTTCTGAGGGAATTGCAACTCGCTAGATTAGAGGTCAAGCACCTCTTGGAGGCATCTTTGGGGCGCTGGCTACAGGTAGGCCGCAGCAAGTTCTACGAATTTGGCAACAAAAGTGGCCGCATGCTAGCTAGAGCACTACATTCCAAAATAGCCCAGGCCCATGTACCAAGCATAGGCTTCCCCAACGGTACCATTGTACACTCCCCCCCTGACATAGCTTCCTCTTTCCTTGACTTCTTTTCAAACCTCTATAACCTCCCCCAGCCACTCAGCCCTCCTCCTTCTCCACCCTCACCTTTTCTGTTCTTGCCGCCGGAGGAGTTGGAGTCCCTCGAGGCTCCCTTTACCCCAGAGAAGCTTACCATGGTAGTCCGGGACCTTCTGGGTGGGAAAAGTCCAGGCCCTGACGGCTTCACGGCTAGGTTTTTTAAATCCCTCCTTGACGCCCTTTCCCCACTCATGTTTCGGGCGTTTAATTCTGTCTCCTCTTCCCATCCTATCCCTCCTTCCTCCCTGCTGGCCCACGTGGTAGTCATCCCCAAGCCCGGGAAAGACCCCCAGTCTTGTGGAAACTATCGTCCCATTTCACTATTAAATGTAGATCTGAAGATGTATGCTAAATTGCTGGCGACCCGCCTTAACTCTATTCTCCCTTCCCTGGTCCACCCTGACCAGGTTGGCTTTGCGCCGGGGAGGGAAGCCAGGGACAATACGATCAAAACAATTGATTTGATTCATTACGCTCAGTCCTCCAAATTGCCCTTGATGGTACTCTCCCTTGACGCCGAAAAGGCTTTTGATCGCGTCTCATGGTCCTCCCTGGCACAAACCCTAAGTCATATTGGCCTTGGTCCCGTTTTTATCTCCAAAATCATGGCCCTGTATAGCTCCCCTGCGGCCCGCCTTAAGATCAATGGCTCATTATCTGACTCCTTCCCCATACGCAATGGTACGCACCAGGGTTGCCCCTTCTCCCCCCTGCTGTATGTTCTGGTGATGGAACATCTGCTTGCTGACATCAGAACTGACCCCAACATACAGGGGATATCGGTCGGAGACCAGGAGTATAAATGCTCGGCTTTTGCCGATGATATTATAGTCTACCTCTCGAACCCTGTAATATCATTACCTAACCTCATGACCCGTATCCAAGAGTTCGGTGCCTGGTCTAATTTCAAGATTAATCTTTCCAAATCCGAGGCCCTCAATTTATCCTTGCCTGGACATACAGTAGACTCTCTCCGCTCTGCCTTTCCCTTTGCCTGGCCCTCCCGAGGTATCACATATTTAGGGACTAAGCTATCCTCTGACTTATCCCTCTTGTTTTCTCTTAATTTCTCCCCTCTTCTTGCACAGTTTAGATTGGATTTGACCACCTGGGACAAACAGGAATCCTCCTGGTTTGGAAGAATTAGCATTTTAAAAATGAATCTTTTGCCCTGGCTGTTATATCTTCTACAAACTGTACCTATTCATCTCCCATCCTCCTTCTGGCGAGATATCCAATGCTGCTTCGGACTGTTCGTCTGGTCATTGACAAGGCCCCGCTTGAATCACCTCCTTCTTTCCAGGCCTAAATTGTCTGGTGGATCAGGCCTCCCGGATTGCCGCTTATACTTCTTAGCCTGTGTGCATGCTCTGGTCCTTGACTGGTCGCACAACTCCGAATCCAAGCTTTGGGTCCGCCTGGCCCAAGACCTCTGCCCTAAGGCTCTGGCCACCCTTCCCTGGACCTGGTCCCCAGCCCATTTTTCAACCTTCTCTACCTCCTACTCCACACGCCACACCTTAGGGTCTTTACACTCTGTAGGTGGTAACATTAGCCTAATTGACCGTCAGGGCCCTCTCCTACCTATAACTGACCATCCAGATTTTCCACCTGGGGACTCCACTGCCGGCTCCTTTCTTGGTGCCACTCGGTCCGCCCCCCTGCGCTTTCAACATGTCCTGCTTGCGCGTCAGCTTAAACCCCTGGAAGTCCTACTGGCGGATCGTCCTTCTTCAGCCAGGGCCCCTTTTGCCTATATGCAATTGCGCCATTTTTATTCCTCCATCCCCGCTCATTTTGCCCTGGCCCGTGACCTACTACCCTTTGAACGCCTATGTCTTGCCTCGTCGTACCCTCGCCACTCCATCTCCATTCTTTACAATCTTTTATTATCCCTCCGAATGCCCTCCCTGCCTAATTATTGCAACGCTTGGGAGACGGAATTAGGTGTGCAATTCACCCCTGAGGCCTGGGCCAAATGTTTCTTCCTGACTCATAAGGCAGTGGTAGCCACCAAAGCACAAGAAACGTGTTACAAAATTCTCTCCCGCTGGTACCATGTGCTGGCGGTACTTCACCGCTGGTACCCCTCGGTCCCGAGTGTGTGCTGGTGTTGTGGCGCTGCGCAGGGTACGATGACGCACGTCTGGTGGAGTTGCCCCATACTTGCTCCATGCTGGCGTTCAGTATTCCGGGTTGTTCGGGAAGTTACTGGGGTCGTGGTTCCCAGTACCCCTGCTGCTGCCCTGCTCTTTATGTTCTCCATGGCGCAAGTGAAATACAAGAAGTCTTTGGTGAGACACCTCCTTCAGGCAGCGAAGGCAGTCATTCCCCGGAGGTGGCGGTCTACGGACCCCCTACTTTAGATGATTGGTTGGCGGAGGTTGCTAACTCCCGTCAAATGGAGGAGCTAATGGCGGTACTCCCTGAGGACGCTGTGCGTGTTGAGACCACTTGGCTCCCATGGGTGCAATTCTGCTCTTCTCAGAGGTGTAGGTCCCTGTGATATCCCTCTGATGTGACAGCAGTTTCCTATAGCGTGCTGACCCCATGCGCTGTTGTGGACCCCACTGGCTCCGGACTCCTCTTTTTCTTGTTGCTGGTTCTCCCCTTCCCATTTCCCTTCTACTGTTTCTGCCCCCTTTCCCATCTCTCCCCTTTCTCTCTTTTCTCTTCCTTCCTCTTTTGGTGTCTTCCGTCTTGTTTTGTCTGTACCTAGATACCCATGTACACTGACGTTAATCCATGTGTTTCTACTGGAGCACTTGTTCTTGTTAAATGTTTCTTTGTTAATGTTCTCAATTGCTTTATCTGGAGCTCCCTGGTCTTTGGGACTGGGAGGCTGTCTAGTGTTCTCATATGTTTGAATGATATACAGTTCCATAGGACACTTTATCTCTGTTGATTTATTTGTTTTCTGCCGACCTACTTGGTTTATGTATGTCTAGAATGTTGTTGTCGATTGGGCCTACCCTGGCCACCGGACTTTATTCTCAGGATTTGCCTATATTGATGAATATTCATTGTTTGTATTGTCATTTCTTTGCATCTTTAATAAACTGCTCTTGAATAAAAAAAAATAAAAAAATAAGAGGTTTCATTACAAAGTACAATTGGTCATGCATAAAACAAGCACTTATATCGGTCTGTAGATGGAAATATAAAAGAGTTATGGATTTTAGATGGCAAGGAGAAAAAAAACGAAAAAGCAAAAATAAAATTGGCCTGGTCTTTAAGGTTAAAATGGGCTTGGTCCTTAAGGGGTTGACATGATTTGCTACCCTGATGTTTTTTAACCTCTTAAGAATGCAGGGTTTATCTGTTTTTGCATTTTCATTTTTTTCTCATCACCGTGTAAAAATCATAACGCTTTCAATTTTGCACCTAAACTTCCATATTATGGCTTATTTTTTGTGCCACCAATTCTACTCTGCAGTGACATTAGTAATTTTACCAAAATATCCACGGCGAAGCAGTGCATTTTTTTGTGTAAAATTACATATTATCATTATTCTGTAGGTCCATACGGTTAAAATGATACCCTACTTATATAGGTTTGATTTTGTATTATTTAAAAAAAAGAATCATAACTACATGCAGGAAAATTTAAATGTTTAAAATTGTCATCTTCTGAACCCTATAACTTTTTTATTTTTCCACGCTCGGGCTGGTGTGGGGACAATTTTTTTGCAGTATGATCAGAAGTTTTTCTCAGTACAATATTTATATATTGATCGGACTTTTTTATTGCTTTTTATTCATTTTTCATGATATAAAAAGTGACCAAAAAAAGCTATATTGGACTATGGAATTTTTTTGCGGGTATGCCATTAACCGTGTGCTGTTTAATTAATTATATATTTTAATAGTTCAGACATTTCCGCACGCGGTGATACCACATATGGTTTTTTTGTTTTTAGTTACACAGTTTTTTTTTTCTAAACTGAAAAAGGGGGGTGATTTTTACTTTCATTAGGGAAGGTGTTAAATGATCTTTATTAGCTTTTCCTTTTACACTTTCCTTTTGCAGTGTTATAGCTATTTCACTGTGCATGCCGATCACATATACAGATCATTGCCGTGCATTGACATAGAAAAGATCAGTGTAATTGGTGGTCGATTGCTCAAGCCTGGATCTCAGGCTTGGAGCAATCAATCGCTGATCGGATGTGATGGAGGCAGTAAGGGGACCACTGAGCTGCCTGGAAGCTTTTACTTTCATTTTAGACGCCCAATCAACTTTGAACACCGCATCTAAAGGGTTACAACGATCGCAAGCTATTAGCGTCCCGGCTGTCATTAGCCACCGGGACGACCCGGTATGACGCGGGGTCATGGCGTGACCTCGCGTTTTACACCGGGACCGGGTGCAGGGAGTACAGGTGCGCCCTGCATCCTTAAGTGGTTAAGAAGACAAAATAAAAGCTTGTGTTTTATATCTACTGATGTGTCTGGAAGTGCTGAGAGATTCTCACGCCAAGTGAGTTACTCCTTTCCACTACATACCTTGTCCACGGCAGCAACGCCCTGACATCACCTGGAGCAATCAGGAATCATGGCAGCTACAACTCGCATAGAGAGGTGAGCAGACTTTTCCTTCTTTTTACATAATTAATAGAGATGAGTGAAAAGAAGCTGACAAACCGGAATTCGTTATGAATTTCATGAAAAATTTGATTTGCAATTAATGTGAATATCGCCGAGATTCTATTGTGCAAATCGCTTCATCAAACTTCATTTAGTGGCATCCAGGCTCCAGGGTATCTAAAATGGCAGTTCCACATGTCAGCACATAGTTAGTTACATAGTTAGTATGGTACGTCCATCAAGTCCAACCAGGGAATTGAAGGGAAGGGTGTAAGGGGATAAGGGAAAGGGATGTAGTTTTATAATTCTGCATAAGCATTAATGTTATTTTGTTCCAGGAATGTATCTAACCCTGTTTTAAAGCTGTTAATTGTTCCTGCTGTGACCAGTTCCTGAGGTAGACCGTTCCATAAATTCACAGTCCTCACGGTAAAGAAGGCGTGTCGCCCCTTTAGACTAAACCTTTTCTTCTCCAGACGGAGGGAGTGCCCCCTCGTCCTTTGGGTGGTTTAACCTGGAACAGTTTTTCTCCATATTTTTTGTATGGGCCATTTATATACTTATATATGTTTATCATATCCCCCCTTAAACGTCTCTTCTCAACACTAAACAATTGTAACTCCTTTAATTGCTCCTCATAGCTAAGATGTTCCATGCCCCATATTAGTTTAGTCGCACGTCTCTGCACCCTTTCCAACTCCGCAGTGTCCCTTTTATGAACAGGCGACCAAAACTGAACAGCATATTCCAGGTGAGGCCGTACCAATGCTTTATAAAGGGGGAGTATTATGTCCCTGTCCCTTGAGTCCATGCCTCTTTTGTTACATGACAATATCCTGCCAGCTTTGGAAGCAGCAGTATGACATTGCATGCTATTCTGTAGTCTGTGATCCACAAGTACACCCAGATCCTTCTCTACCAGTGACTCTGCCAGTTTAATCCCGCCTAAGACATACGACGCATGCAGGTTATTAGTACCCAGATGCATAACTTTACATTTATCCACATTGAACCTCATTTGCCAAGTGGATGCCCAGACACTTAGTCTATCCAAGTCATCTTGTAACTTATGCACATCCTCTATAGACTGTACCGTGCTACAAAGCTTGGTGTCATCTGCAAAGATAGAAACAGAGCTGTTAATACCATCCTCTATATCATTGATAAATAAATTAAACAGCAGCGGGCCCAGTACTGAACCTTGGGGTACACCACTAATAACCGGGGACCAATCAGAGTATGAATCATTGACCACCACTCTCTGGGTACGATCCATGAGCCAGTGTTCAATCCAGTTATAAACTAAAGTTTCCAAGCCCAAGGACCTTAACTTACCTGTCAGACGTCTATGAGGGACAGTATCAAACGCTTTGGCAAAATCCAGAAACACTATATCCACAGCCATTCCTCTGTCAAGGCTTCTACTCACCTCTTCATAAAAGCAAATTAGATTGGTTTGACAACTTCTATCCTTAGTAAACCCATGCTGGCTATCACTTATAATACTATTATCCCCTATGTATTCCTGTATGTAATCCCTTATAAGTCCTTCAAACAATTTACCCACAATGCACGTTAGACTTACCGGTCTATAATTGCCTGGCACAATACCAGACACCGGAGAATCTCTAAATATCATGAACAAGGGTACAGATATTACTGAACTTACCTCTCTAAGAACTCTTGGGTGTAGTCCATCCGGCCCTGGAGATTTGCTTACATTTACTTTACTTAACTTACCATGTACCATCTCTACATTAAGCCAGTTCAATACATTACATGATGTGTTACCAGCACTGACCTGGCCAATGTCAGCTCCTTCTTCCATAGTATATACAGAACTAAAGAACCCATTCAGTAGCTCCATGGGGCAAGGAACGCTGGGAAGGCGGGAAGGCAAGGCGGTAATGCAGGTAGGTTGGATGACCCTGAATCCCATGCAGGATGCAGCCTATCAGCAGCCCTATATAATCTGCAGAGAAATAGGACGGACAGCCAGTAACCTCCCAGTCACTTTCTACAGCATTGTATTACAGAGAGGGGCAGAGAGCTGTGTGTTGCCTCATACATTTCAACAAGCTGCCTCAACTTATTAAACCTTAGCAGAGGAGGCAGGAATACATTTTCAGCAGAATTCTGAGTCTTTGTTCCACAACAAATATTATGGTTATATTAGTCTGTAGATGGTATAATACCCATCCGTCCATTCCTAATAGTCTGTGAGAGAGTGCAATTTTGTGTTTACTACACAGCGACTGTGTACTGCTGGTGTTGTGCAAAAATACATATTTTTTAAGCATGCTGTACCGCATTTTTCTTCCCTCATAAGTGCATATCACATACCTACATCTAAGTGGTGTGCTATTTTGTAACTGTTAATCTGTAAAGGGCCTACAAACTGTGAAAGGACAGCCAAAAGTAATCACCGGCTGGTGTTTTACTCAGATAATTTTTGAAGCGTACAGTAGCGCATTTTTCTGCACTCATAAGGGCATACTACATACCTACATCTAAGTGGTGTACTATTTTGTACCTGTTAATCTGTCAAGGGCCTATATACTGTGAAAGGACAGCCAAAAGTAATCACCGGCTGGTGTTTTACTCAAATAATTTTTGAAGCGTACAGTAGTGCATTTTTCTGTCCTCATAAGTGCACAATCCATACGTACCGTATCACCGGCTGGAGTTTTACTCAACAGCGACTGTGTGCTGCAGTACTGTTGCATGCTGCGGGAGTTGTGCAAAAGTTTTTTAAGCGTCCTGTAGCACATTTTTCTGCCCCCATAAGTGCATACCACATACGTACATCTAAGTAGTGTACTATTTAGTACCTGTTAATCTGTCAAGGGCCTAGATACTTTGAAAGTGCAGGCAAAAGTAATCATCGGCTGGTGTTTTAGCCCTGTGCATTTTTAAGTGTACACTAGCACATTTTTCTTCCCTCATAAGTGCATACCACATACCTACATTTGTACCAGTTAATCTATCAAGGGCCTAGATACTGTGAAAGTCCAGGAAAAAAGTACTTTCCCACTATTGTTTTTACTCAGATACTTTTTAAGTGTACTGTAGTGCATTTTTCTACTCTCATAAGTGCATACACATATGTACATCTAAGCAGTGTACTATTTTGTACCTGTTAATCTGTCAAGGGCCAAGATACTTTGAAAGTGCAGACAAAAGTAATCACCGGCTGGTGTTTTACCCTAGTGCTTTTTTAAGTGTACTGTAGAGCATTTTTCTGCCCTCATAAGTGCATACCGCATACGTACATCTAAGTAGTGTATTATTTTGTACCTGTTAATCTGTCAAGGGCCTACATACTGTGAACGTCCAGGCAAAAGTAATCACCAGCTGGTGTTTTTACACAGATACTTTTTTAAGTGTACTGTAGCACACTTTTCTGCCCTCATAAGTGCATACCACAAACCTACATCTAAGGAGTGTACTATTTTGTTCCTGTTAATCTGTCACGGGCCCAGATACTGTGAAAGTCCAGTCAAAAGTAATCACCAGCTGGTGTTTTACCTCAGTGTTTTTTAAGCATACTGTAGAGCATTTTTCTGCCCTCATAAGTGCATAGCACATCCGTACATCTAAGTAGTGTACTATTTTGTTCCTGTTAATCAGTCAAAGGCCTACATACTGTGAAACGTCAGGGCAAAATTACTCACCAGCTGGTGTTTTTACACAGGTACTTTTTTAAGTGTACTGTAGCACATTTTTCTGCCCTCATAAGTGCATACCACAAACGTACATCTAAGTAGTGCACTATTTTTTACCTGTTAATCTGTCAAGGACCTAGATAATTTGAAAGTGCAGGCAAAAGTAATCAACGGCTGGTGTTTTACCCCAGTGCTTTTTTTAAGTGTACTGTAGCACATTTTTCAGCCCTCATAAGTGCATACCACAAACATACATCTAAGTAGTGTACTATTCCGTACATGTTTATCTGTCAAGGGCCTAGATACTGTAAAAGTCCAGGAAAAGTAATCACCAGCTGGAGTTTTGCCCCAGTGCTTTTTAAAGCATACTGTAGAGCATTTTTCAGTCCTCATAATTGCATACCACAAACGTACATCTAAGTAGTGTAATATTTTGTAGGGCCTAGATACTGTGAAAGTCCAGGAAAAAGTACTCATCGGCTGTTGTTGTACACAGACATTTTTTTAAGTGTACTGTAGAGCATTTTTCTGCCCTCATATGTGCATATCACATCCGTACATCTTTTGTACCTGTTAATCCGTCAAAGGCCTACACACTGTGAAACGCCAAAAGTAATCACCAGCTGGTATTTTGCGCCAGTGCTTTTTTAAGTGTACTGTAGCGCATTTTTCTGCCCTCATACGTGCATACCACATACCTACATCTAAGTAGTGTACTATTTTGTACCTGATAATCTGTGAAGGGCCTAGATACTGTGAAAGTCCCGGCAAAAGTAATTACCGGCTGGTGTGGTACTCAGATACTTATTTAAGCCCCCATGCTGCTGCTGCCACCTCATGGCTCTGTCATTGTGCTGCTCTATGGTCTCATCATGCTAATGCTACTACCTCCAGGCTGTCATTGTGCTGCCATATGGTCTCCTCATGCGAATGCTGCCACCTCCAGGCTCTATAATTGTGCTGCTCTATGGTCTCCTCATGCTGATCCTGCCACCTCCAGGCTCTCATTGTGCTGCTCTATGGTCTCCCCATGCTGATTTTACCGCCTCCACACTCTGTCATTGTGCCACCATATGGTCTCCTCATGCTGATGCTGCCACCTCCAGGCTCTCTAATATTGCTGCTCTATGGTCTCCTCATGCTGATGCTACCACCTCCAGGCTCTCTGATTGTGCTGCAATGGATACTGCAAAACATAATTAAGGTGCTGGTCCCCAGTTTCAGAAATTCCTCTGCATTAGGGTCACTTTCAGAACTCCCGATGCTGCTGCTGCCTCCAGACTGTCTCATTCAGCTACTATAAGTTCTCATCATGCTTCAGCCACCTCCAGGCTGTACTATTTAGACACTTTTTGGTCTCTTCATGCTGCCACAAACTCCAGCCTATGTCATTCAGCCAATGTATGGTATCCTCATGGTTCAGCCAACTCTTGGCTGTGCCATTAAGCCACTATATGGTTTACTGATGCAGCTGGGCCTAGGTTATTACCTACAAATATTTTATGGTAGCATTAGCTACCATTAATCTTCAATTTCAATTTTAAAATTCATCTTTTAATCTTAGGGATTGTGAAGCCCTATTGTCTACGCATGCTTCAGCCACCTCCAGGCTCTGCCATTCAGCCACTATATGGTCTCCTCATGCTGCCACAAACTCCAGGCTGTGCCATTCAGCCACTATATGGTCTCTCTTCATGCTTCAGCCACCTCCAGGCTGTGCCATTCAGACACTATATGGTCTCCCCATGCTGCCACATACTCCAGGTGGTCATTCAGCCACTATATGGTCTCCTCATACAGACGCCACCTCCAGGCTCTGTCATTGTGCCTCCATGTGACTCTTGTTAGATTTGGTCCTTTGTAACCATACGCCGGGGCCCGGGACACAAACACTTGGGAGTGTTAGCTAAAATTTTTATTTCAAAATCTTAAATTTTAATTTCAAAATCTTAAATTTCAATGGTCTCCTCATGCTTCTGCCAAATCCAGACTGTGCCATTCAGACACTATATGGTCTCCTCATGCTGCTACAAACTCCAGGCAGTTATTCAGCCACTATATGGTCTCCTCATACTGATGCCACCTCCAGGCTCTGTCATTGTGCCGCCATGTGACTCCTTGTTAGATTTCTTCCTTTATACCCACACGCCGGAGCCCAGGACACTAAAACTTGGGAGTGTTAGCTAAAATTTCAATTTTAAAATCTAACCTTTCAAATTCAATATCTTAAATTTCAATGGTCTCCTCATGCATCTGCCAACTCCAGGTTCTGCCATTCAGACACTATATGGTCTCCTCATGCTGCCACAAACTACAGGTGGTCATTCAGTCACTATTCGGTCTCCTTATTCTGATGCCACCTCCAGGCTCTGTCATTGTGCCTCCATGTGACATGTGACTCCTTGTTAGATTAGCTCCTTTGTACCCACACGATGGGGCCCGGGACACTAACACTTGGGAGTGTTAGCTAAAATTTCAATTTAAAAATTTTAAATTTCAATTTCAAAATCTTAAATTTCAATGCTCTCCTCATGCTTCTGCCAACTCCAGGTCTGCTCATGCTGCCACAAACTCCAGACAGTCATTCAGCCACTACATGGTCTCCTCATACTGATGCCATCTCCAGGCTCTGTCATTGACATGTGACTGCTTGTTAGATTTGGTCCTTTGTTCCCACCCACCGGGGCCTGAGACACAAACACTTGGGAGTGTTAGCTAAAATTTTTATTTCAAAATCCTACATTTTAAATTTCAAAATTTTAAATTTCAATGGTCTCCTCTTGCTTCTGCCAACCCCCTGCTGTGCCATTCAGACACTATATGGTCTCCTTATGCTTCAGCCACCTCCAGGCTGTGCCATTCAGACACTATATGGTCTCCTCATGCCTCAGCCAACTCCAGGCTGTGCCCTTCAGACACTATATGGTCTCCTCATGCTTTCGCCACCTCCAGGCTGTGTTATTCAGCCAATATATGGTTAACTGATGCTGCTGGGCCTGCGACATTACCTACAAATATTTTATGGTAGCACTAGCCAACATAATTACTCAATTTCAATTTTAAAATTCATCTTTTAATCTTGGGGATTGTGAAGCCCTACTGTGTACTCATGCTGCCGCCTGCTCCAGGCTGTGTCATTCCGCAACTATATGGTTTAGTTATGCTGCTGGGCCTTGGGCATTACCTTAAATTCCTTTTCACAGCTGTGTCATTCTGCCAGATTATGGTCTCCTCATGCTGCTGCCACCTTTCGGCTCTGTCATCGTGCCGCCATGTGACTACTTGTTAGATTGGGTATTGTAGTCATACACTATTAAGTTCAAAGTAAACACTGAGACATTAAACTTTAGAATCTTATATAAATCTCAAATTTAAAAAAATCTATGTAATCTTTTCAAGACTGAGGCCCTATGGTCATCGACATTATATTACCTGTGGAATTATCTATAAGAATCTATAAGAATCTAATGAAACAGCTTGGAGCGATAACAATGAACGATAACTAATTAAGTGAAACATTCATAGTCAGGGGGCGCTGAGAGGCACGGGCAGGAACAGGTGGTACTCACCAGAATGGGTACTCAAAAAATTTAAATAAATTCAAATTAAAATAAATAAAAATGACGTGAAAAAATCTCTTTATCCTCTTAAATTTTGACACCATATGGTCTCCCTGCTGCCACATTGACGCTCTGCAGCTGTGATTCTAATAGCAATGCCTGTAATCTGCATGTCATACTGAATAACAGTATTATTTCACTAACACAGCACACTCCCTATGCGTGTTAGAACAAAGCAAACTCTTCTATTGAGGCTCTCTGTAGGCCAGAAATTGCCGTTTTTAATACAGATTCGCTGCAAATAAATTTGACCTGAAACAAAAAAAAAATTCTGAAAATTCGGCAAATCGGCCAAATCAAATTTTTCTAAAGTTTGCTCTAATAATTAGCATTATTGCCCTCCTTTGCCCTCCATTTCAACCATGTCCTTCTTATATTCATGTGCTCATTATTGAACACAATACTCCATATGTGGTCTGACTAATGATTTATACAGAGGCAAAATGATGCTCCTGTCACAAGCCTCTATGCCTCTCTTGATGCATCCCATGACTTTATTAGCCTTTGCAGCTGCTGCCTGGCACTGATCACTAAAGTTCAGTTTACTGTCCACCAGTAATTCATAATTTGTGATTCTCAAGGAAATATGAGTAACCAATAAGGGCAACATCAAGTGTGGAACACTACTTGTGGACTGCAATATTTTACTATTCTATTCTCTTTCAATTTTTTATTGTTATTACTTATTTTTGTATCTATTGCTTTTGCTACTACTTTAATCACATAGATTGTTACTATATTTTTTAAACTTTATTTCACTTATTATTTAACATACAAAATATAGTATCAATATAACAACTCAACCACAACAACTTATTTTTTTGTGTTTTACTTAATCTCCCCATTCAACCTAGCCCCCCACCACCATCCACATTTTAATAAAAATAATTTCTCTCCCTCTATGCTGCTTTAAATTACAGATTTTTACTATTGATTATACTATGCTACCCAGAATTATATCTGAGTTTGTCCCTGCAGAATTATTTAATCCTAATACCCCAGATTATCTGATGGTTATATCCTCTATATTTTTATTTAAAGGGGTACTCTGCCCCTAGACATCTCATCCCCTATCCAAAGCTTTCCTCCATGCCTGATGACTGGTGGTGCAGGGGCCGGAGGATCATGACATCATGGCCCCAGCCCCTCATGACATCACACCGTAACATCACGATCCTCCGGCCCCTGCATCACCAGTCATCAGGCACAGAGAGAAGATTACTCCGTGCCCCAGATGATAGGGATGCTGCAGGAGAGATCACGGGGGTTCCCAGCAGCAGGACCCGCGTAATCAGACATCTTATCTCCTATCCTTTGCATAGGGGATAAGATGTCTAGAGGTGGAGTACCCCTTTAATACTATTTTACATTATATCTCTCCTGTTCATTTAACCATATTTTTTCAATATCTTCAGGTCCGATGCATACCTTATTTGTTTATCTAACTTTTTTTTTATTCATTGTATACAATTTTTGATTGTGCACATTATCATCCTAAAGACATATAGGCATTATTAAAAAGGAAAAACAAAAATTTCACATGAACATAAGTACATAAACCCTTTGCTTTGAAAATCGAAATTAAGCTCGGGGCTCTTATTTCTCTTGATCATCTTGGAGAAGATGTTCCTTGAGCTGACTTCCACAAGTAATTGAGGGAGAATGACCTCTCTAAGAATGGCGAGCAAGAATCCAATAGTCATTGTGGCTGAGCTCTCAAGATCCTGTGTACAGATGGAAGAAACTATTAGAAAGCCACCCATCACTTCAGCACTCCAGAAATAAGCATCCAGAAAAAAACATCTCCTCAGTTAAAGACACTTAAAAACCTACCTGGAGTTTTCATAAGGACCATGAGACTGTGAGAAACAAGATTCTTTGCTCTAAGTAACCAAAAATGTCTCACTTCTAAGCATCATGTCTAGAAGAAACCTGGCAGAGCTCTTCAGTTGCTCAATGCCTTCCCTACAGTAAAACATGGGGGTGACCATATCATGCTGTGGGGTGTTTTCAGTCTAGAACTGATCAGGGTTAAACAAAAGCTGAATAGATCAAAGTACATAGATATTCATAAGGAAAATGTTATTCAGAGTGCTCTGAACCCAAGACTGGGTTCACTATTCTACAAGACCATGAGCCTAAGTACATAGTCAAGACAACACAGCTTAGGGACAATGCTGTAAATGTCCTTGAAAGGCTCAAGCAGCACCTTAAGTTGAACTCTGTCAATTCTCTATGTACCAGTAGAATGTCCCAATAGTGGACACTCACAAGGAATAAAAAAGTGTCCGCTATTGAGAGATGTCCCCTATTGGGAAAAAAGGCTCAAAAATCTTTCTAAATGACCGAATACTTTACTGAACTCACTCCAAAGTGTAATTTCATATAAACATGAGCTTGGGCTCCTTACGGGGATATTGGCTGTATCCCCCTTACAGCGGCCCTGTGTAACAGGGGGTCAGCACATAAGCCCGGTTGTCCCCTATTGGGAGTGTTTTGTCCCCTATCGGGAGTGTCCCCTGTTCAGATGGTGCAAATACATTAAATCTTATGGGACTTTGCCGGGGAATTAAAAACTGTCCGCTATTGGGAGGTTTCCCCTGTTAGGAGGTGTCCACTAAGGGAGATTTTACTGTACAGACATGAAAAGTGTTGCCCACCGATAATCCCCATCCAAGGGAGGATGCACAATATTCTGTAACATTGACAAACTACAAGAGGCATACGAATGATGTAATGATGTTAAGATTAGACAACTAAACAAAAAAATTCAGATTTTTATATTTATTTTATTTATCTCATTACTCTTAATGTTGCCTCATTTTCTATTTTTATCTTATACCTACTCTGTTATATTTTCAGATAACTTTTATTTTGCAACAGGAATGTTTTCATTCATAACATTATATTAGTAAATTGCTTTCTAAGTAGTTTCTTAGGAAATTATGTAAAGTACCTCAGTATATGGAGGTAGCAAATTCTTATGCAAATACTCTTCAAGTTGTATAATACATTTAGAGGGCAAAATATCAACCTTCAAAATATAACAATTCCTTTCAACATTGTTCCTCATTATTCCATTCATTATACTGTCATTTTAATGCATTATTTCATTCAGTAACTGTAAAAAAAAATTGTCTTTGTTGTGTAGTCATAAAACATAATTCTATTTATTTGAACACCTTTGACAGTTCAATAATAAATGTAAAAGTTTTAAAATAAATTATTATCCTATCATCCTTCATGTTCTTAACAATGCTTTTAAGACACCAGGTTATGTTCTACAATAGTAAAAATATAAACAGACTATATTAGTTGTGATCCAAATATTCAATTAGATCAGTAAGGGCATTTTTGCACCCTACCTCATTTAACTGGTTGTTGAATGCTTTTCTCTGTGCTATTAAAAAGTATAAAAGTAAATACAAATATAATTTGTGAAATATAATATAATTAGTGAAATATGAGGTCCTATGTCCTAAACCTGGAGAGGGGGGCTGTGCGGCCCCGAATTTCAAACTTTATTATCTGGCCCGTATAGTTAAACTTATTTTGGTTAAGGAAAATAGGTTGTGTTTACAACTTTGTAGTTTGATTAATCCATGGGGTGATTTTTGGTATAATTGAGAGTTTAGAGGCAAAACAAATAGATTCTCCCTTCTCATATGGGAGGATGATATTGAAGGGTTGGGTGTTACTAAAAAAAAGTTATAGGGATTAAAGGGTGCACAGAGTTCACTCCTCTATGGTTTCATCATAATTTGGCAGTATTTTTGTTGATGGAGGATGCCAGATTTTGGATTAACCATGGAATTAAATATATTTCACAAATAATTGAAGGAGATAAAATGGTCACATTTGACACTTTAGTTAATAGATATGCACTAAATAGGAACCAATATTTTAGGTTATTTCACGCTTATCGGACCACAGAGCATAAAAAGAGCATGTTAATTCAGAATCACAGTGTGATAGAATTAATAAAGAAGAACACGTATGGTAAGAAAATTATTGTTATAATATACGGGCTACTATTAAAAGAAAGTAGGGAAAAAATTCATATGAAATATAGGTTAAAATGGGCAAAGTGCTTAGGAGAGTTTTCAGAGTCTCAATGGGGTAATATCTTGAGGAATATTCATAATATCTCTATTAATGATAACTTTTATTTTACCCAATTGCGCATTGTATACAATACTTATCTCTCCCCAAAACAATTGGCCAAGATGAGGCCTCAGATAGGTGCAAAGTGTCCTAGATGTGATATGAGTGAAGCAGATTTTTTGCACATAATATGGAATTGTCGCAAAATGTCTGCCTATTGGGAAGATGTGGGTCATCAAATTAATATGAAACTGGGAATACAACTAGTTCTAACAGGTAGATTAGTAATTTTGGGAGAAGAATTTCAAGGGGATAGGTATATGCTGCTTATTAATAAGGTCTTGTTCTGTGCGAAATTGCTGATCCTAAGGGTATGGTTATCCGAACGGGTCCCATCCATAGTGGAATGGTTACATCTGGTGGAGAAGATCAAAAAAATATGAATATTTGAAGGCGCAAACCTCATCTAAACAAATGCAGAAGTTTAAAAAAACGGAAAAATTGGTAAAAATGTTTTTATATTTTTTTTTGCATTGGCGACCGGGGGGGGGGGGGGGGGGGCTGGGAGGTTGGGGGGCTATTTGGAATGGTTGGCTAATATGTGTTTGTTAAGGAAATGGTATGTCTATGATTCTGATTGGAATTGTATATTTTATATATTACTGTTTAATATTGATAAAATTTAAATAAAAAAATATTGGAAAAAAAAAGAAAAAAAATATATAATTTACTGCAGTGCTTTAATGATGGCTTAAATGGGTATTTCTTCTTTTTTTTTTTGCTTTTTAAAGAGTACCTGTCCCTAAACCATATTTTCTATACCAACTCAGATAATATACTTTAACTACTACTAACACCCCTCCTGCCCTTAAATTTTTTTTCCAAACCTGGCATGAGAAAGTGGGCATTCCACAGCAGGCATGACATCGCTGAACCCTGCGAGAGCTGTGCCTTGCCATGCCCCACACGCACTTCCTGAGTTTGGTCTCCTGCCAGGCCAGGATAAAAAAAAAAAAACTTATACTTACATACCCCTGGTCCAACATTCTTCTGTTTTCTTCCTGTCTTTTGAGACAAGAGCTCAATGCAGGGCCTGTCCGCTCAGCCACTCACTCACCACAGGGATATCCCTGAATACCGCTTTAATAACGCTATTCTTTGTGAGTAACAAAAAAGTAGGTAGACAGAAATGCATTGCATAATGAAGGTTGACTTTAGTTAAATTTGTCTGTCTTATAATATGCATGTCAGTTCAATTTGTCAAACAATTCTTTATGGTCATCACTTCGCACACAATGGCACAGTCTTTTGAGAACAGGAAAGATACTTCCCCAAACTGTTGTCACAAAGTTGGAAAGGCTACAACATTTAAGCTTACCAGTCTGGTGACTGCTTAGTAAAAGCCCTGGTGTGTACAATAATACAGCACTATTTCCAGCAATTGACTTGAATATGGCATTTCTCAGCAGATTTCTGCAGGCTTTATCTGTAATTTGCAGTTCTTCCATTTATAGTGGGTGGAGCTCTCACCTTCCCCTCCATAGATTTGTATTGCTTTGTCTTAAAGGCACAGGACAAAGTTGAGATGATTTTCAGAGATTTGTTTTTTTTTTACAACAGAAGGTGAAAGGGGGAGGGGGTGATAAAAGGAGAAATAAGCATTTTGTCTAATAAGATATATTACAACATTTTAATGAGTAGATATGGTTCTAGCAGAAGGGTTAATTCCCCCTGAGTTAGCTGCGTTTTGCTTTATTGTGGCAATGCTCAGGCCAATAAAGGGGCTTAAATAATTGGCCAATTACATTTGGTCTCAGTGCCCACGCCCTTCTCAGGTTGGATGTAAATACTCTTTTCCTGTGTTTGATTTCTGTCTGCACTAGTTGTTGTACTACTCAATTCTTGATCTATTCTGTGTATCTTGTGTAAGAGGTGTATCTCTTTAAGTTTTCCCGGTTGTGTGCAGATCTTCTGGTTGTTGCGGTTACACCCTAGCCTAGCCTGTGTTCTGTTTCCTTGGACAATTAGGTGCATTGTGTGACAACACATTGCTACCTCTGTCTATTTAAGCCTGAAGTGTGCTATTTGACCTTGCTCATGAAACGACTTTGGCGCAGATTTATCAAACTGTGTGAGAGAAAAAGTGAAGATATTTTTTCCACAGCAGCCAATCACAGCTCAGCTAACAAGCTCTGGTAAAGTGAAAGCTGAGCTGTGATTGGTTGTTGTGGGAAAATCACTATTTTTTTTCTCTTACACAGTTTGATAAATCTGGGCCTTTGGGTCCATAGCTAGCTTCTCCTGCATTTTATCATGTTTAACTGGTTTTGTTACTTTGGTTCTGTATTTGGTTTACCCTCTGATACACGATTCTGTACATTTGCTGTCCTTTTGGATTTCTAAATCAGCGCATTGACAATCCTTTCTGTTAGTTTGTCTCCCTGGATGTATTGTAGTATGTTTTTGCCTATTGTATTCTTTTTTTTTCCCCTGACCTCACTGTCTTGTTATAGTTTATTATTTTGACCTGTGACAACCCTGCACTTATTCAGAGTGGGGATTGTCTTCAAGTTTAGAAGTTGCCACTTAGGGCGGCTGCGTAATAGGCAGGGACAGGGGTTTTGTTTATTGTATTGGACTTCATTATGTCTTGCACTGTAATAGAGAGGGGTTCTACACCATGGCAGGGGCCATTCAATTAATGAGGAGAGCACCTGTAAAGGCAGGAACAGTGGTCTGGAGAAGCTCAGCTCTACACTCTTCCCTGCCCAATGTGACAAAACTTATATTCACCAACTTCATAGTAGCTATTTAATGCCAATTTAAGTGTACTGTACATTAACATAATCATTTACTGGGAATAAAGAATGTAGCCCAAACCATAAGAAACAGCTTCTTGTCATTTTCCATCCTGCACCATTCAATTTTGCTAACTAGATAAAATGTACTTTAGACCTAAAAAAAATCACTACAAGCATGCAGTAAGTCCTGCCCCCTATGTGACTTTTTTTTAAAATCATAATTGCAACTCTCAGGAGTCCAATTTGCCTTCCATATCTTACTGCAGTTGTCTTCATTTTGGTGGGTACCGGCCAGTGTGATGCTTGCAAGGAGTAGTGAGGAAACGTCCATTTTCTCCCTTGCTCGAAAGTGGGAGGAGAGTTTAGAAGCATTTGATGCTACAAATTTATGTAAGGATTATCTTTATATCAGATGCTTAGCTGCACTGAGGTACTTCTGATCTTCTTTGGCTGCTCCAGCTGATCACAACTTTTTTCTTGCAGACTCTCATTATATGCCTCACTCATTGTAGTCTGAACTGTGAAATACTCTTTGCTAGTAATGCATACTGAGAACATGGAGTACACAACGTGCTGTGAAGAGCCTGCCCTCACTTCCTGTGTTTCAACCAAAGCAGGCAGTTACAAAAGATGGTCTGAGACCAGACCAAATTTTAGTATGTAGGGAGGCCCTATTTGCAAATATTATAGAGATATTTTTAATATAAATACACAGATTACTTAACCTCTTAAGGACGCAGGGCTTACCTGTACACCCCGCACCCGGTCACGGTCTATAACGCAGGGTCACGCCAGGTCGGTCATAGCAGGTCAGTCCTGGCAGCTAATGAAAGCCGGGACCCTGGGCTAATAGCGTGTGGCACCGATCGTTGTGCCACAACTATTAACCCTTAAGATGCGACGATCAAATTTGATCGTCGCGTCTAAAGTTGAAAAAATTGCATCCTGGCAGCTCAGTTGGGCTGATTGGGAACATCGTGGTGAAACCGAAGTGTCCTGACCAGCTAGGATGCAACAGGAGGGTCCCTTACCTGCCTCCGGTGCATCCGATCAGCGATTGACTTCTCCATGCCTGAGATCCAGGCAGAAGAAGCAAAGCGCCGATAACACTGATCATCCACATGTAGTTCTATGCCGATGATCAGTGTTAGAAATCAATGTAATGCATGTTATAGCTCCTAGAGGGGGCTATAACAAAGCAAAATAAAGTGGAATAAAAGTTACTAATGATGAATTAGCCCCTTTCCTAATAAAAGTAATAGAATCACCCCCATTTAAAAAAAAAAGTGAAAATAAAAATAAACATATGTGGTATTGCCGAGAGTGTAAATGTCCAAGCTATGAAAATAAATCATTATTAAACCGCACGGTCTATGGCGTACATGCAAAAATAGCGTATTTTTGGTCACTTTTTATTTCACAAAAAAATTAATAAAAAGCGATCAAAAAGTCCAATCAAAACAAATATGATACCAATAAAAACTTCAGATCATGGCGCAAAAAATGTGCCATCATACCGGCCCATACATAGAAAAAAGTTAAAAAAAAAAAACTATAGGGGTCAGAAAATTACAATTTTAAATATAAATTTTCATGCATGCAGTTATGATTTTTTTCTAGAGGTAAGACAAAATCAAACCTATATTAGTAGGGTATAATTTTAACCATATGGACCTACAGAATAAAGATAAGGTGACATTTTTACAGAGAAATGCACTGCGTAGAAACAGAAGCCCCCAAAATGTAAAAAATTTAATTTTTTCTTCAATTTTGTCGCCAAAGGAATTTTTTTACCGTTTTGCCGTGGATTTTTTGGGTAAAATTATATTTTATATCATAATATAAATACAAATATAAATACAAAAATAAAAATGTTGGTAAAATTTACAAACTACTGCAAAGAAGAATTGGTGGCGCAAAAAGTAAGCCATAATATGGAATTTTAGGTGCAAAATTGAAAGGGTTATGATTTTTAAAAGGAAGTAAGGAAGAAAAAACGAAAGTGCAAAAACTGAGAAACCCTGCATTTTTAAGGGGTTAATAACCATTTATGGCAAAAATAATTATTAGCATTTAGCACCTTGCCTATCCAAAACAGCAAGGTTGTTGAATATGACAGGACCCATTCAAATTTGTGGAACAATGGTCAACCATGGAACTCCATATTGTTGAGATCCCAACAAACAGTCCTAATGTCACTCACAGAGGCAATTTGGAACTCTTTTGTGAGTGATCAAAAAAAAGGCATTTTATTTTTTCTAACTTGAGTGAATGCGGCACAATGCACTTTGCCTGCCTGTTCAGACCTAATGACCAAATTACATCATTATGTTGGCCTTATTTACATTACTTAATCTCCCCCTTAGAGTTTTTATTTTTATTTACATTATCACCACCATCGTGTGGAATTACAGTTCTACGCTGAACAGTCACATAATGTGGCAATGTGTGTATTTTCATGTTAGTATATCATTATGTTGCTGCAAGAGACTTCACTTCTTCTCCTCTTTCCTAATATTATTTTTCCCTCTCTTTCTCCGTTATACACCTGTGTTCTTTATTTTTCTTTTTTTTCTTTTATTGCATCTATATATTTACTTCCCTACCCACACTGTAAATCTTATATAGTGCATCATTGTGACTGTATTGAATACATATTCCAGATACTCTCAATACATCTTCCTTGTTCCTTTTGTACCTCAATGAAGAAGGTAATTTCTAAGTTCATCTAGAGATCCAAATGCCACACGTCCAATTTTTTTCAGTGCATTAATCAGAATTGACAATATGATGGATATTAACCACTTAGGGACCAACGGTGTACAGATACACCCTGACACCCTGGTACTCCACCCCTAGACATCTTATCCCCTATCCAAAGTATAGGGGATAAGATGTCTGATCGCGGGGGTCCCGCCACTGGGGACCCCCGCAATATAGCATGCGGCACCCACCTGTTTATGCTCTGGAAGCGCTTGAGGGTCTGGGTCCCGACCACCGGAACAGAAGTCCATGACATCACAACTCCGCCCCTGTTTGACGTTACGCCTTGTCCCCTCAATGCAAGTCCATGGGAGGGTGCATGATGGCCGCCACGCCCCCTCCCATAGACTTGCATTGAGAGGAATGGGTGTGATGTCACACGGGGCGGAGTCGTGACATCACAGACTTCCGTTCCGGTGGACGGGACCCAGACCTTCCAGCGCTTCCGGAGCAGAAAAAGGTGGGTGCCGCATGCTATATTGCGGGGGTAGGGGGATAAGATGTCTAGGGGTGGAGTACCTCTTTAAGGACCAAGCTCATTTTCACGTTAAGGGCCAGAGCGTTTTTTGCACATCTGACTACGTTCACTTTAAGCATTAATAATTCTGGGATGCTTATACTTTAAATTCTGATTCCAAGAAAGTTTTTTTGTGACATATTCTACTTTATGTTAGTGGTAAATTTTCATCAATACTTGCATCTTTTTTTCGTGAAAAATTCTATAATTTGATGAAAAAATAGAAAATTTAGCATTTTTCAAACTTTGAAGCTGTGTGCTTGTAAAGAAAATGGACATTCCAGATAAATTATATATTGATTCACAAATAGAATAGGTCTACTTTATGTTTGCATCATAAATTTGACATGTTTTTACTTTTTGAAGACATCAGAGGGCTTCAAAGTTCAGCAGCAATATTCCAATTTTTCATAACATTTTCAAAATCGGAATTTTTTAGGGACCAGGTCAGTTTTGAAGTAGATTTGAAGAGCCTTTATATTAGAAATACCCCATAAATGACCCATTTATAGAAACTGCACCCCTCAACGTATACAAAATGACATTGAGAAAGTTTTTTTTAACCCTTTAGGTGTTTCACAGGAGTAGCAGAAAAGTGAAGGAGAAAATTTGAAATCTTCATTTTTTACACTCTCATGTTCTTGCAGACCCAGTTTTTGAATTTTTTAAAGGGGTAATTGGAGAAAAAGACACCCAAAATTTGTAACCCAATTTCTCTCAAATAAGGAAATACCTCATATGTGTATGTGAAGTGTTCGGCGGGTGCAGTGGAGGGCTCAGAAGAGAAGGAGCGACAATGGGATTTTAGAGAGTGAATTTTGCTGAAATGGTTTTTGGGGGGCATGTTGCATTTAGGAAGCCCCTATGGTGCCAGAACAGCGAGAAAACCCCCACATGGCATACTATTTTGGAAACTGCACCCCTCAAGGCACGTAGCAAGGGGTCCAGTGAGCCTTAAAACCCCACAGGTGTTTGACAACTTTTCGTTAAATTCAGCTGTATAAATGAAAAAGTGCAGTTTTTTCCCCAAATTTACATTTTTTACAAAGGTTAATGGTAGAAAATACCCCACAAAGTTTGTAACCCCATCTCTTCTGAGCACCAAAATACCCCATGTTAGGATGTAAAATGCTCTGCGGGCGAACTGCAATGCTCAAAAGAGAGGGAGTCACATTTGGCTTTTGGAAATCAAATTTTGCTGCAATGGTTTTTGGGGGGCATGTCAAATTTAGGAAGCCCCTATGGTGCCAGAACAGCAAAAAAACACATAGCCTACTATTTTGGAAGCTACACCCCTCAAGGAACATAACAAAGGGGTCCAGTGAGCCTGAAAAACAACACGTTTTTGACGACTTTTTGTTAAATTCGAATGTAAATGAAAAAAAAAATGTTTCGCTAAAATGCAGTTTTCACCCAAATTTTACATTTTTACAAGGGGTGATAGGAGAAAATGCCACCCAAAATTTGTAACTCCATTTCTTCTGAGTATGGAAATACCCCATATGTGGATGTAAAGTGCTCTGCTGGCGCACTACAATGCTCAGAAGTGGTGGAGTGCCATTTAGTTTTTGGAGAGAGAATTTGTCTGGAATGGAAGTCAGGGGTCATGTGCATTTACAAAGTCCTTGTGGTGCCAGAACAGTAGACCCCCCCCCCCCCACATGTGAACCCAATTTGGAAATAACACCCCTCACAAAATTTAATAAGGGGTGCAGTGAGCATTTACTCCCGACTGGCATTTGACAGATCTTTGGAACAGTGGGCGGTGCAAATGAAAAATCACATTTTTCATTTTCAAGGATCACTGTTCCAAAAATCTGTCAGACATCAGTGGGGCGTAAATGCTTCCTGTACCTCTTATTACATTACGTGAGGGGTGTAGTTTCCAAAATGGGGTCACTTTACATCCACATGCTCCATATGTGGATGTAAAGTGCTCTGCGGGTGCACTACAATGCTCAGAAGAGAAGGAGCACCATTGGGCATATGGAGAGAAAATTTGTCCAGAATTGAAGGCCACGTGTGTTTACAAAGCCGGGTGTAAATGCTCACTGCACCCCTTATTAAATTATGTGAGGGGTGTTATTTCCAAATTGGGTTCACATGTGGGGGGGTCTACTGTTCTGGCAAGAAATGGTGCAAGAAATGGTGTTACAAATTTTAGGGGACTTTTTTCCTATTTTCCCTTGCGAAAATGAAAAATTTAGGGTAACATTTTAGCATTTTAGGGAAAATTTCTTTTTTTCATTTTCCCATCCAAATTCAACGAAAATTTGTCAAACACCTGTAGGGTGTTAAGGCTCACGATACCCCTTGTTCCAAAATGGAGTAACACATGGGTATCTATTTTTTTGCATTTATGTCAGAACCGCTGTAAAATCAGCAACCCCTGTGCAAATCACCAATTTAGGCCTCAAATGTACATTTGCACATGTACATGTGCACTCTCACTCCTGAGCCTTGTTGTGCATCCACAGAGCATTTTATGTCCACATATGGGGTATTTCCGTACTCAGGAGAAATTGCGTTACAATTATTATTTTTTCCCTTTTACCTCTTGTGAAAATAAAAAAAATATGAAGCAAAACCAGCATGTTGGTGTAATTATTTTTTATTTTTTTACACTAACAGGCTGGTGTAGACCCCGACTAAAAGGAGAAAAAGCCCCCAAAAAGCCCCCAAAATTTGTAGTGCAATTGCTCCTGAGAACGGAAATACTCCATATGTGGCCCTAAACGGTTTCCTTGAAATACAACAGGGTTCCGAAGTGTAAGAGCGCCATGCACATTTGAGGATAGTGTTGCTCGCGAATATTCGCAATTCAAATTTTATTTGCAAATATCGCATATTCACGAATTCGCGAATATTCGCGAATATAGCACTATATATTCGAAATTACGAATATTCGCTTTATTTTTTTTTTCACAGTACACATCACAGTGATCATGCCTCTCTGCTTCCAGCTTGTGTGGTCTAAAGAAGGCTCTAATTGAGGTATTCTTGCTATAAAGTTCATACATTTTCACATATGCGACCTTTCGCATATGCGAATTTTCGCATATGCGAATTTACGCATATGCGAAAAAACGTGAATGTAATGAATATGCAAATTTTGCGAATATATGACGAATATTCGTCCATATATTTGCAAAATATCGCAAATTCGGATATGGCCTATGCCGCTCAACACTATTTGAGGGCTAAGTTAGGTATTGCATAGGGGTGGATATAGGGGTATTCTACGCCAGTGATTCCCAAACAGGGTGCTTCTAGCTGTTGCTAAACTCCCAGCATGCCTGGACAGTCAATAGCTGTCCGGAAATGCTGGGAGTTGTTGTTTTGCAACAGCTGGAGGCTTCGTTTTGGAAACACTGTCGTATGATACGTTTTCATTTTAATTATGGGGGGACAGTGTAAGGGGTTGTATATGTAGTGTTTTACCCTTTATTTTGTATTAGTGTAGTGTAGTGTAGTGTTTTTAGGGTAAGTTTGCACTGGTGGGGGTTTACAGTGAGTTTGCGCTGTAGAGGAAAATTTGCTGCAGCTCAAACTTTAAGCAGGAAACTTACTGTAAACCCGCCCGTGTAAATGTACCCTGTACATTCAAAAGGGGGGGGGGGGGCAAACCTCCAGCTGTTGCAAAACCACAACTCCCAGCAAGTATTGACAGACTGTACATGCTGGGAGTTGCACTTTTATAACAGCTGGAGACACACTGGTTGGAAAACTTTCAGTTAGGTACTGTTAACTAACTCAGTATTTTCCAACCAGTGTTACTCCAGCTGTTATAACTCCCCGCATGTACTTATCGCCGAGGGTCATGCTGGGAGATGTAGTCAGGGCTGCCATCAGAAATTTTGGGGCCCCTTATACAGCTCACACACTCACTCACACGGCCTGGGCTACTTACATCTGCCTGGGGGACTTGCTGGCGCAGGTGCGCGCTATAAGTGATGTCATTGCACGTGCTGTGCAGGACCTCAGGGCCCCTGCGCAGCGCTTGCGATGATGTCACTCATTGCGTGCACCTCCGCCAGCAAGTTCCCCAGGCAGATGTAAGTATCAGTTTAGTGATGGGCAAGTCTGGTTGCCCTGTCATATGTCACCCGGTAGGGCCAGCCCAGCGTTTGAGGGGGCTCACTGCCTTTTCCAAGGATTCTGACTGATTGACTGACTAAATGTTGTCAGTCAATTAGTCAGCAAGCAGTGTACAGTGACGTGCCCCCAGCGATCATTGAGTGACAGACATAGTCACTCACAAACAAGCTAAAAAAAAAAGGATAGGGTCGGCCGGGCCCCCCTCAAGCTCCGGGCCCCTTACAAGTATATGGGTTGTACCCCCCTGATGGCGTCCCTGTATGTAGTTATACAGCAGGTGGAAGTACGCAACTACAACTCCCAGCATGCCAAGACAGCTGTTTGCTGTTTTGGCATGCTGGGAGTTGTACTTTTGAGAGATCTGAAGGGCCACAGTTTAGAGACCACTGCACAGTGATTTCCAAACTGTGACCCTCCAGATGTTGCAAAACTTCAAATCCCAGCATGCACAGACAGCAAACTGCTGTGTGGGCATGCTGAGAGTTGTAGTTTTGCAAGATCTAGAGGGCCACAGTTTAGAGACCACTGCACAGTGATCTCCAAACTGTAGCCCTCCAGCTGTTGCAAAACTGCAGATCCCAGCATGCCTAAACAGAAAACAGCTGTCTAGGCATGCGTGGAGTTGTCGTTTTGGAACATCTTGAGGGCTGCAGTTTAGAGACCACTGTATAGTGGTCTCAAAACTGTAGCCCTCCAGATGTTACTAGGCAACTTCTCACCAGCTTCTGTAGGATCGACGCACCAGGGAGCCGCCCGCTGCCAATTGCTGATGGGTAAGTGGACCTCCAGCGCCGGTTACCGTCAGTTCCCCCGTACTGCCCGGACTACTGTGGGTGGGCAGAACGGGGGAACCAAACTTTAACCTCCAGCCCCTGATCTGCTATTGGTCGGTCGCTTGCACTGCCCACTTTTTTCCACAGATCTGTCAAATGCCACTGGGGTTTAAATGCTCACTACACCCTTTATTAAACTCTGTGAGGGATGTAGTTTCCAAAATGGGGTAACAAGTGGGGGGTTCCACTGTTCTGGCACCAGGGGGGCTTTTTAAATGCACATGGCCCCCGACTTCTATTCCAAACCAATTCTCTCTCCAAAAGCTCAATGCCACTCCTTCTCTTCTGAGCATTGTAGTGCGCCAGTAGAGCACTTGACATCCACACATGGAGTATTTCCATACTCAGAAGAAATGGGGTTACACGTTTTGTGGGGAATTTTCTCCTATTACCCCTTGTAAAAATTTAACATTTTGGGAAAAAACTGCATTTTAGTGAAAAAAAAAAAGTCATTTTTTTCATTTACACATCTGATTTTAACGAAAAGTCGTCAAACACCCGTGGGGTGTTAAGGCTCACTGGACCCCTTGTTACATGCCTTGAGGGGTGCATTTTTCAAAATAGTAGGCCATGTACTTTTTTTTTTTTTTTTTTTTGCTGTTCTGGTACCATAGGGGCTTCCTAAATACAACTTTCCCCCAAAAACCATTTCAGCAAAATTTGCTTTCCAAAAGTCAAATGTGACTCCTAATCTTCTGAGCATTGTAGTTCGCCCGCAGAGCATGTTATGTCCTAACATGGGGTATTTCCATACTCTTAAGAAGGGTACAAATTTTGTGGGGCATTTTCTCCCATTACCCTTTGTAAAAATGGTAAAACTGCACTATACTTTTACGTGCCTTGAGCGGTGTAGTTTCCAAAATAGCATGCCATGTTTTTTTTTTATGATATGGCACCATAGGAGCTTCCTAAATGCGACATGCCCCCCAAAAACCATTTCAGCAAAATTCACTCTCCAAAATCCCATTGTTGCTCCTTCCATTCTGAGCACCCACAGAGCACTTAATATCCACATATGAATCATTTCCTTACTCAAGAGAAATTGGGTTACAAATTTTGGGGGCCTTTTTCTCCTATTACCCTTGTAAAAATTCAAAACAATGGGTCTACAAGAACATGGGTGTGTAAAAAATTAAGATTTTGAATTTTCTCCTTCATTTGGCTGCCATTCCTGTGGAACACCTAAAGGGTTAACAAACTTTCTGAATGTCATTTTGAATACTTTGAGGGGTGCAGTTTCTATAATGGGGAAATTTATGGGGGATTTCTAATATGAAGGCCCTTCAATTTCAATTCAAAACTTAACTGGTCCCTGAAAAATTCCGATTTGGAAAATTGCTGATGAACTTTGAAACCCTATGATGTCTTCCAAAAGTAAAAACATGTCAACTTTATGATGCAGACATATTGTATATGTGAATCAATGTAACATTTATTTGGAATGTCTATTTTCCTTACAAGCAGAGAGCTTCAAAGTTAGCAAAGTGCTACATTTTCAAATTTTTCATGAAATTTTGGAATATTTCACCAAAAAATGATGCAAAAATTTACCACTATGTTAAAGTGGAATATGTCACGAAAAAACATTCTCAGAATCAAATTAATAAGTAAAAGAATCCCAGAGTTGGTCCTTAAGGGGTTGGTCCTTAAGGGGTTAATTTGCCAAATGTGGGATCTTACTATAAGGCTGCACACCTTAGCAGAGGTGCAGGGTTCTTGACTGACTAAGACAATCAGAATACAAGATATGGGGGGGAATTTGAAAATGCAATGGCAACATTTCCCTTAACCCCTTAAGGACTCAGCCCATTTTGGCCTTAAGGACTCAGACAATTTAATTTTTACGTTTTCATTTTTTCCTCCTCGCCTTCTAAAAATCATAACTCTTTTATATTTTCATCCACAGACTAGTATGAGGGCTTGTTTTTTGCGCGACCAGTTGTCCTTTGTAATGACATAACTCATTATATCATAAAATGTATGGCGCAATCAAAAAACACTATTTTTGTGGGGAAATTAAAAAGAAAAACGCAATTTTGCCAATTTTGGAAGGTTTCGTTTTCACGCCGTACAATTTATGGTAAAAATGACATGTGTTCTTTATTCTGAGGGTCAATACGATTAAAATGATACCCATTATTATACACTTTTCTATTATTGTTGTACTTAAAAAAAATCACAAACTTTTCAACCAAATTAGTACGTTTATAATCCCTTTATTTTGATGACCTCTAACTTTTCATTTTTCCGTATAAGCGGCGGTATGAAGGCTCATTTTTTGCGCCATGATCTTTACTTTTTTTTATACCACATTTGCATATAAAAAACTTTTAATACATTTTTTATAATTTTTTTTTTATAAAATGTATTTAAAAAGTAGCAATTTTGGACTTTTTTTTTTTTTTTTCGTTCACGCCGTTCACCGTACGGGATCATTAACATTTTATTTTAATAGTTCGGAAATTTACGCACGCGGCGATACCAAATATGTCTATAAAATTTATTTTTTACGCTTTTTGGGGGTAAAATAGGAAAAAACTGACGTTTTACTTTTTTATTGGGGGAGGGGATTTTCCACATTTTTTTTACTTTTACATTTACATTATTTTTACACTTGAATAGTCCCCATAGGGGACTATTCATAGCAATACCATGATTGCTAATACTGATATGTTCTATGTATAGGACATAGAACAGATCAGTGTTATCGGCTATCTTCTGCTCTGGTCTGCTCGATCTCAGACCAGAGCAGGAGACGCCGGGAGCCGTACAGAGGCAGGTGAGGGGACCTCCGTGCGGCGTTCTGAATGATCGGATCCCCGCAGCAGCGCTGCGGGCGATCCGATCATTCATTCAAATCGCGCACTGCCGCAGATGCCGGGATCTGTATTGATCCCGGCACCCGAGGGGTTAATGGTGGACGCCCGTGGTTATGCACAGGACGTAAATGTACGTCCTGCTGCGTTAAGTACCACCGCACCAGGACGTATATTTACGTCCTGCGTCCTTAAGGGGTTAAGATCTATGGTTTTGTCAAAAGGAACCATCTTTCTAGACTCCAGCTTCATCATTCTGCTGATTCACATTTAAAATATGGTCAGATTTTCAACTAAACACACCATTAACTCCCAATTAATGGAAGCCTCCAAACAAAATGTTTATCTGCCCTTAGATCGAATATAAATACAGATAGAGCTTTATTAGACGTGGGTCCTATTTAATCAAAAATAGAGTTTTGAACCTTGGCTGAAATTCAAAGCATTAATTTTATACTCTACAATAACCTTGTAGAGTCCCTTAAAAAGATTATAAAACATAAAGATTGCAATGGAGAGCTGCCCTGGTTTGAACACTTTGAATTGTAAGATAAACTATCTACAAAAGTCACATTACTATTCTGTTAGTACCTTACATCAACTCTTTAGACAGCATCTAAATAACTTCTCTTTATAAGTCACAGTAGCATATTTGTGGTACTTCTTTCTCTGCTAACAAATCCCGTGTACCCGCACTGAACCAATGTACTGTGTTATAGTGTGGGTGAACAGCATTACAAAGAGAGGTTACTTACATGAATTGATGAAATATTGCAAGAGTTACACGTCTTCATATTCATAGTTTTATTGCGCAATATTCACACTCTGCCCACCCTCGTGATTAATATTCAGAAGTATTCACTCTCACTTTGTTGAGCAGAGTGCAGATACAGGCTCTCACATCCTAGTGATATGAGAGTGAATAGTTTGGCATATAAATTATGGAGGCGGGCAGAGCTGTGCAATAGAACTAGAAGAATGAAGACGCATAACTCCTGCAATACTTCATCAATTCATGTAAGTAGCCCCTCATTGTAATACTGTTTACCCACATTACAACCCAGTATATTGGTTACAACAGCTAGTCAGTTACCCTTTAAAATTTAACTCCAATGTTTCTGCAAACACATGTTCTACAAACACATGGGGTGGCATTGCCAGATTATCCCAAATCACCCACCCCTTACCTTTTCTAAATTTTGCCAAAGTTAAAAATTAATTTAAGAGTCATTATCACTTTACATTGTGTCCTGCCTTTAATCATTTGTTGTACTTTTTATATTATATCACTTTTTGCATGTGAATCCACACGCTGCATTGTTTCCTAATTCACTGATTCACTTTGTTTGTTTTTTTCCTGGCATAAAATGCTCTTCTCTAATGAATAGAGATGAGCAGATTTTTTGAAAAATTCGATTTGGCCAATTTTTCCCAAAACATTTGGTTCGGTCCAAATTTATTTGCAGTGAATCAAGTTTGACTTCCCAGACATCCAGCGGATCTTTAAGGTGTGTTGGCATTGGTATTCCACCACCTGCTGCTTCAGGTCCTGCTCCAGGTCTACCTGCTGCTGTAGACTCAGGATGGAGCTGGTATGCTCCTGCCACTGCACCCCTCCCCAGCAGCCATGGCAGTGGAAGGTGAGCGCAGAGGGCCCCCAAAATCAGACCTGCGAGAGAATGGACGATGGCGCCTACAGGCATCGGCCAACTGACTATGTAGGATGTCTCTGTAGTAGGTCAGTTTGTTCTCCCTCTCAGTGGGTGTAAAAAAGGCTCCCCTTTTGTGCTGGAAGCAAGGGTCCAATATAGTGGGGAGCCAGAAGTCATCCCGCTGCCGAATGGTGACAATTCGGAAGTAACTATGCAAGCAACTGAGCATGCATCGTGCCATATGTGCAAGTGACTTGGAGGGACTCCCTGCCTCCATCTCCACTGCATACTGCTACAGTGTGTCTGGGTCCTCTGTCTTGGAGCAGGAGCATCTGGAGAGACAGAAGGAGGGTATGACACACAACTCCCTTTGGCCGAGATGGTGGAGCCTTGGCTTGCTAAAACTTGTGATACTGGGTGATGCAGCAGGCTGGACCACCACATCGGAGCCACACTTCTCCCAGGCCACTTTATGGTAGCTCAGCATATGTTGACACAGGGCTGTGGTGCCAACATTGGGACCCTGGCCACGCTTCACCTTCTGCCAATACATATTACATGTTGCTATGTTAACCGCCTCCGGATGCTTGATGAAAAACTGCCGCACCACCGAAGTAGCTGATTTTATCACCAACAGTCCGCACTAATTGACTGCTACTGCTGCCATCTCCAGGAACCCCTGTTCCACTACCTCCCGGGAAGGTAGGCTGCCACAAAGCAGGTGGTCTCCCGTGCACGTTTTGTTCCAGAATTTCCACTTCTGCCACCATGCTGACTGCCAAAGGATAGGGCATAAGATGCCTGATCGCTGGGGTCCCGCCGCTGGGGACCCCCGTGATCTTGCATGCAGCACCCCAGTTAAAATCAGTCCCCGGAGCATGTTCGCTCGGGGTTTGATTACTGGCGACCACGGGGCAGGTGGCGTGTGACGTCATGCTCCGCCCCATAATGCAAGCCTATGGGAGGGGCATGGCAGCTGTCACGCCCCCTTCCATAGGATTGCATTGAGGGGCAGAGCATGACGTCACACGGGGGCGGAGGCGTGACATCACACGCCAGCTGACCCCGGTCGCCGCTAATCAGACCCGGAGTGAACATGCTCCAGGGACTGAATTTAACTGGGTTGCTGCGTGCAAGATCACGGTTGGTCCCCAGCGGTGGGATCCCCGCGATCAGGCATCTTATCCCCTATCCTTTGGACAGGGCATAAGATGTCTAAGTGCCGGAGTACCCTTTTAAAACATTGAAGAGTAAGTATAAGTATAAATCAGCAGTGTATCATAGTGATATATATAGTGCTACACGTAACAGATCAATTGTAACAAAAACATGCATGCGTTACATTTAATTTATTTATTTAACAATTTATATCACTTCATTTACACAATCTGGAAACTTGTTTACTTCAAAGAAGGGCTTTTTTTTTAATGAGGAGCCAGAAGACATCTTCACAAACTAACAGAAGTGATACAAAAACATAAGGTATAAAACATTTACAATATATATAATGTTACAGAATATAAGGGTATGCTCACACTGAGGAATTGGAGAAGAATTTCCACAAGTAATTCTGCTTGCTTTTTCCTCTCCAATTCATTCAGCAGTGAAAATCCCCATAGAGCTGTGCAGAATTTCTGCCCCTCAGTTCACACTGAGGAATTTCCTCAAGCAGAATTCTGACGAGGAAGTCTGTTCCGCTTGAAGAAAGAACATGTTCTTTCTTTCAGGCGGAATTAGCGTCTTACTCCCATAGAGATCAATGTAAATTTTTTTCTCAGTCAGAATCATTTCCATGCGGAATTGGCGTTTAATTGGCACGGAAATGGCGTGGAAATGGCGCGGAATTAGCGCAGAATTCGTGCGAAATTTTCACTGCTGAATGAATTGGAGAGGAAAAAGCAAGCAGAATTACTCGTGGAAATTCCTCTCCAATTCCTCAGTGTGAACATACCCTTATATTCTGTAACATTCTATATATTGTAAGTGTTTTATACCTTATGTTTTTGTATCACTTCTGTTAGTCTGTGAAGATGTCTTCTGGCTCCTCATTAAAAAAAAGCCCTTCTCTGAAGTAAACAAGTTTCCAGATTGTGTAAATGAATTGATATAAATTGCTAAATAAATAAATTAAATGTAACGCATGAAAAAAAAAAAAAAAGAGGATCACACATATATATATATATATATATATATATATATATTATACTCTTTTCCTCCTCCGCTTGAAATTTTCATTTCCGCGTGTGGAATCCCGCTCGAATTCCGCACCAATTCCTCTCCAATTCTGCGCAAAATTCTGCGCAAAATCTCTGTGAGTTCTTGTGGAAAAGTAACAATAGTTTGAGGCAGAAAATTTCTGCTTGATTTCTGCCCCAATTCCTCAGTGTGAACATACCCTAATTTATGAATGATTTTCTTCACTCATAGGTTAATATAGCCCCTGTTGTTTATACAGTTTTGAAGTCAGTTAAAGCTCCAAATCGACAATATTTAAGGTCCTTAGATAATATTTAACAAGCAAAGTCCAAAGGTTGACACTGGTTCACAGCAGTTCTATCATCCTGAAAGAGTGATTGATGACCATGATATACTTTGCTTCAGTAACCACATCTCTCATTACAGAATGCCAAAAAGTGCTGCCTTTATAGAAATATTGGTAAAACTTATAAAAAAAAAGTGAAAATGATTAACTTAAGCCTTGTTTTGTACATTAGCATTTGTACATTAGAATTGTCCCCCATTAAATATGTAATGTAAATAATTTTTATATTTTAGGGATAATGAATGTGAAAAGCAATAGGAATTAATGATGCAATGACATAATTAACTCCTATAGGACATGTACATTGCAGAGTTTTGTGATTACCAACACGGTGAATGGGCCAAGATGGCTGCTGTAATTAGCAGCTAGGGACCCCCCGCTAATGATGGTGGACATTAACGATCAGGTTAATGCCTACCATTAACTTTAAAACTGATCACGTAGGGGATTTTTGTGAGGCTCCTCAGACCACCCAAACATGATTGCGGGGGTCAGATAGGTTGAGATGGTGAAGGTAAATGTTTGAAATATTAAAATATAATGTTAATAATCCTGTTTGGTGAATGGGGTCAATGTAAAAAAAAATACCAAATGTGTGTATATATATATATATATATATTTATATATATATATATATATACAGTGATCCCTCAATATATGATGGTAATTTGTTCCAAATGAACCATCATTAGTTGAAACCATCGTATGTTGAGGGATCCGTGCAATGATAAGTGTAGGAAGTTATACTCACCTGTCCCCGCTGCTCCGGACTGTCATTGCTGCCCTGGATGTCACCCTCCATCGCTGCCGCCGTGTCCCTGGGGTATCCCCGCCCCTCCGGACCGTCGCTCTTTTTCACCGTCACCGCGTTGCTGCGCACACCGCTCCTATTGGATGATGGGACGGCATGCGCGGCGACGTGATGACAATGAAGGAGAGTGACGGCCATGCAGGGGAACCTGAAGAGGACGGTCCGGAGCGCCAGGGACAGGTGAGTGATCATCGCCGCAGTACATGGGGCACCTTAAATGAAGCAGCTGAAGCAGCCTGCACTGCCGTATAGCCGTTTATGCGATGGCCCCGACATACAAAAGCATCGTCCGTTGATGCTGCCTTCAGAGGCCATCGTATGTTGAAATTATAGTATGTCGGGGCCATCGTAGGTCGGGGGTCACTGTGTATATATATATAAAGGAAAGTTTCTACCCATCTGCAGACAGCTGTTTCGTGGTTTTTGCCACTCGTCAGTACAGAGCAGGGTGATCTGGCTTGGCTGGGGTAAGAGGCCTGAGAGCAGCTAAAGAGGATGAGTATTTGCCTCAGGGTGAGGCCACCACTCCTGGTGTAACAGAGCTTCAGAAGGTCATTAAGCACTCCGCGGGCATACCCCAGCCAAGCCAGATCACCCTGCTCTGTACTGACGTGTGGCAAAAACCACGAAACAGCTGTCTGCAGATGGGTAGAAACTTCCCTTTTGGGGAGTAGTCTGGCTTGGCATAAAATCCCGATCAGCTTTTCATATTCCTTAACAGGAGTTAAGCTGATACCAGGGAACATTACCTGAAAAGGTTATGTAATGAGCTGCTTTGCATATTCCCCTAACCAGAATGCCCGCGGAGTGCTTAATGGCCTTCTGAAGCTCCGTTACACCCGGAGTGGTGGCCTCGCCATGAGGCAAATACTAGACTACATATGTAATGATTTAGATATCCATCTGAGACATAAATAAATGTAAGGTTTTGCAGCAATTCAACATTTCTATCTGGGTTCATTATGTTTTATGATTCTCCTTTTTACCCATAGCTACCAATCAAATAAAAACTGAGCTTTGATTGGTTGCTATGGGAAACACATAAAATAATATAACTGAGTGTCTATAGACATAGAAAAATACAGCTAGATACATTTCTCCCATGTTTACTAATCGGTTATGACAGCCTTAGGCCCCCCAGTTGTTCGAACACACTCAGCTCAATTACAACCTCTTGGGCTGTTCAGAAAGTACTGGCAGGTGGGAAACAAAATCCAATGCAATTGGATGCTTATCCTTTCCAGGCCAGCTGAAAAGGGGAGTATGTGATTAAAAATGCTTATATATGTATAGCTATAGCTTTACTAACTTTTCATGCCATAAGATTGATAAATTAGTTTGAAGGCAAAAGTTTGGACTAGTGTGTGACTTAATGAAATAAAGTGTGTGATTTGTTGCCTGGCAACAGCAAGGCCACACAAGGCAAATGATTTGATCCATGAGATGAGAAGAACAGTTCAGTGATGGAGTTCATATTGCCTTAAAAAAGCAATTTAATATACACATATATAAATCTGTGTGTAAAAAAAAAAAAAATAATAATAATAATATATATATATATATATATATATATATATATATATATATATATATATGTATGTGTGTGTGTGTGTGTGTGTGTCTATGTGGTATACATCTGATTTTTACCAACTTTACATTGTGGCAAAGACCCCTTTAACTTTAATCACATTGTATTATAAGTCATAATGACTGTATAACTAATAGAGTTGTAGATAAGAATCTTCATAGTTTAGTCTATAATAGTCTACGCTTGGGATAGGCGATGAATGTGTTATTAGTGGGCCATGCAGTTCTTGGGATCCTATTAATTAGAAGCAGGGGTAAAACTATAGGGGGTGCAGAGGAAAAGTTTCACCAGGGCCACGGTACCTAAGAGTAGGGCCAAAGACACCTCTGTCCCATTAGAAAGAAATGCACATGGGGTACTGTTACAGATTTTGCATTGGGGCCCAAAAGCTACAAGTTACATTTCTGATCAGCAGAAAAAAGATCTCCTTCAGTATTTTTATATCTCCTTATTCTTTTTCCAGACATAGACACAATTATACATTATGCTGTGGATCTACAAATGCACTGATGTATTTGTCAATCATAGAAAGGGTCCATGATGCTCTGCCAAGCTCCATAATCCCTTTATTAAAAGATTAATAAACAATTCAAGTACCTTTCTGCAAATATTGTAAAAGACCACACATCCCAAATTCAATACATTATTGCAACATGTTAGCAAAACCCTTAACAGGCTGCTACTAATGTATGAGAGTAGCTATGTAACTTGCACCGCCTGTGCACGGATTCTGTGTCCTGGACCCTGGACTTATACACATACAAAACAAGGAAGCAGATAAATCCAGCAAATGCATTTCAGTCACATAAGCACCTTTAGTCATGGTTTAGCAAAACTGAGATACAACAGAAGGTAAAGGATAACTCTGGCAAAAATGTACTTATACCCTATCCACAGAATTGGGGGAACCCCACAATCTCTGGGACGGGACCCCGGCTTTCTCAGTGAGGTGTGTCTATCGGTAGACGACATGCGCACCTCACTCAGAGAGCTGGGGTCCCGCTCCATTCATTTTTATGGGAGCATCAATTATGCCTGCGTGCTTACTCGTGCTCCTTACTGAGTGCCGAGTCCCATCCCGGAGATTGAGGGGGTTTTCTGTCCCAGCAGTCGGACCCCCCCCCACGATCAGCTGCTTATCTCCTTTCCTGTAATCTCACAGGCAGTTAATTACATATAACATATTTCACATATTTTTTTTTAAACTGTTTTTATTGCAATGTAAGTGCTCAACACGATAAATACATACGAAAAGTATCAAAAGCTGGCGGTGAGAAATACAGGTATCATCCGACACCGTGCCGGAAAAAGGATGATCATTCATCAGCATGACACGAGCAGTTACATCAGCAATGAATCAACTAAAACACAGAAAACATTAAAACCAACCACCGTTTGGTGGGAACTCAAGAACTATGGAAAGGGAAACAAAGACAAACACAAAGACGAGACACTACAAACGCAAAAACATCACACAAATCCGTCCAGGTCAGGGAGGAAGGGGGAAGAGGAAGAGGGAGATGAGAAGGAGAGAGAGAAAAGAGAAAAAAAAAAAAAAAAAGGGGGGGGGGGGGGAAAGATAAAGTAAGGGGGAAAGGAGAAAGAGAAACAGAGAAGGGGGGAAATATCAGCCTAGGTCAGGCGAGAAAAAAGAAATCAAGTAGCCGGGGAAGAAGACTGTGATCGAATGAGGTCTCTTGCTGCCAAGAACCTGGATACCGTGTATTGAGCATGGGGGGAGGCACACCAGGACGCCCATATTTTATAGAACTTGGCAGGGTTCTTACGATGTTTGTAAACCAGATACTCATAGTTCACTGAGGTGTTCACGAGGGCCTTCCAACCAGCAACCGTGGGAGTCCTAGAGTCCATCCAACGCAATGCTATGGCCTTGCGTGCAAGGAAGAGGACCTCCCTGAGGAAGATGATCTCAGTTGGCGACCACAGTTCCTCATCAAAAAGACCCAAAAGGCAGTGCCTCGGGAGCATCGGCACCGGTCGTCGAGTTAAGGAAGTAAGAAACTGTATCACCTCGGACCAGAATGATGCTATATAATGGCAGGACCACATCATGTGCATAAAGTCAGAGTCAGGATGTCCACAACGGTGGCAAGATGAGTCTGGGCGCCTACCCATTTTAGTCAAGCGTATCGGGGTGAGGTACGACTGGTGGAACATGTACAGCTGAATCAGTCTATTGTTGATAGAAGGTGAGACGTACAGATGTGAGGAGAGGGCATCATCCCACTCCTCATCAGTCATGTCAGCTACACAGCTCCTCCAGCGCGCCTCGACCGACAGCGGTTCCCCCCCCATCTTAGCATTCAAAAGGGCAGTATATAGAGCCGATATAAGTCCCCGGGGCCCCTGAGTGGTGAACACCCCAATAACCGGGAAGTGAGAGAATGGAGCACTAGACCCAGGGAATTGTACTTGGAAGGCGTGTCTGAGCTGGAGGTATCGGTAAAATGATCGTCTGGGGACAGATTTAACGTCAATAAAGTACTGGAAGTCCCTAAAGGCACTACCGTCATAGACATCACCAACGGAGATCACCCCATAGGACCTCCAAAAGTGCGGATCCAGTTGGTCAGAGAAGTGCGGCAACGTAGGATCATGCCACAGTTGTCTATCCAGCAGGTTGTCCGTAAAGGCAAATAAACGTTTAGCATAGGTCCAGAGTTTCAGGGCCAGTCTATGCAAAGGAAGCCAAGGGCCCCCCAGACCAACCCTACCCTCCAAAACGGGCCACAGGTGAGAGAGGTGTAGACTGTGGGCAAGGTGATGCTCACTATTGGGGAGGGGCTGCAAGGAGACCCAGTGTCTGAGATACCTGAGCTGGCCAGCCATGTAGTATAGCTGTAGATCGGGTAGTGACATACCTCCCTGAGTTCTAGGTCGTTGCAATGTGGTCAGTTTCAGCTTGGATCTATTAGAGCCCCAAATAAACGGGGGAAAGAGAGAATGCAGCTGCCTAAAAAAGGAGACTGGTACTATGGCTGACGCATGCTCTAACAGATAAAGACACTTGGGGAGGACCACCATTTTGATGAGATTAATGCGGCCCGCAACAGAAAGGGGCAGGGCAGCCCAGGTCCGGAATTTGGCACGGACATAGGATAGAAGAGGTAGAATGTTCGTCTGGTGATCCTCCCCAAACCGCCTGTTGATAATGATGCCTAAATAGTTGAACTGATCTACAACCCGTAGGCCATGTAAACAACTCCCTACCGGAGAATCTCTGATGGGCATATACACCGACTTGCTCCAATTGATCCTAAGACCCGAGTAAACCCCAAAGTTGTCAATAAGGCCAATCCCCAAAGCCAGAGTGCACGCAGGATCAGACATGAATAAGATCATGTCGTCAGCATACAGGCCTACCCTATCCTCCCTCGAGCCAATGCTTATACCAGCGTATCCCGGATGCTGACGGATCCGGAGGGCCAAAGGTTCAATAGCAATAGCAAATAATAGGGGAGAGATAGGGCACCCCTGTCGCGTGCCCCTGCCCAGGGAAAAATAAGGAGAAAGAGCACCGTTAATGGACATACGCGCCCTTGGGGATCTATATAAAAGGGAAATCCATTTTATAAAGTTAGGTCCGAATCCAAATCTCCGAAGAGTTTCCAGCAGGAAGGACCACTCAACGGAGTCAAAAGCCTTAGCCGTGTCTAAAGAGGCCAGCGCCCAATCCCTCCCCCCAGTAGCACCTATTTGGGTGAGTGTCTGGACCCTCCTGATGTTATCAGATGTGGACCTCCCAGGCATAAAGCCTGATTGATCTGCATGAATGATTTCCAAAATAACTCGATTCAGCCGGAGGGAGAGTATTTTAGCGAGCAACTTATAATCTAAATTGAGGAGGGAAATGGGCCTATACGAAGAACATTCCAGAGGGTCCTTATCCGGCTTCAAAATGACCACTATAGTAGCATCATAAAAGGACTCAGGCAGCACGTCAGAGGCAAACGCACAGTTATACATGGCCAGCAACACCGGAGCCAGCTGCTCCTTGTATTGCTGGTAAACTTCCACTGGAATGCCATCGGGGCCCGGCGACTTACCTCTCGCCAGGGCACCCAAGGCATCCTCCAGTTCTTCTATAGTCAGTTCCGACTCCAGAGAGGAGGCACTGACAGCGGACAGTCGAGGGAATGTGATGTCATCCAGGTAGTCAGACAGTTCCCGTGAGGAGTATGTGGCCTGAGAGGTGTATAAATCAGAGTAGAAGGAGACAAATCTGTCAGATATCTGGGAAGTAGTGGTCAATACAGTCCCATCCACCGAACGGACCTGTAGTACCGTCGGAGACTGGGCGTTCTGGTGTATAAGGTGGGCTAGTAATCTACTGGACTGATTTCCCATCTCAAAGGCCTTCTGTTGGGTAAAAAAAAGCTTACGAGCCGCTTTCTCCTGCAAACAATGTAGATACTGTCGCCCCGCATGCAGCCATACAGTTTTATTGTCATCGGTCGGGTCAGAGATGTAAGTCCTCTCCAGGTCAGCACAACGGTCCCCCAGCTCAGACTCCTCCCTCATCGCCTCCCTTTTAATATAAGATATGGCCGATTGTAAACACCCCCGTAGGAATGCTTTAGCGGTTTTCCATACCAAAATGAGGTCGTCAACCCCATTATGATCTACGAAGAACATGGATAGTTGTACAGGTATACCATCATGAGGGCCAAATAAGGACAGCCAATAAGGATTTAATTTCCAGCTTCGAATATTAGAAGGGCCAGGGGTCTGTAGGGTCAGTAGGAGAGGGGAGTGATCGGAGACCCCCCTAGTAACATACGCCACAGCCTGGACCATAGGGAGTACAAGTGGGTTACCCAACATCATATCTATGCGCGAAAGGGAATTGCCGCTAGTGGCCTGACAAGAATATACGCGGGCATGGGGATGCAAATGTCGAAAAGTGTCCCTCCAACCCAGTTCCTGAACCAGGGCGCTTAGCGGAGTCGGGGAAGAGGAAGGAACAATGCCAACCCCTCTCCTATCCAAAGCCGGGTCCAACACATTATTGAAGTCACCCATGCAGAGAACTCTAGCCCCTGGAAAAGAGGCAGCGAAAACTGCAGCTTGGTGGAGAACCTCCAGGGCACCAGGAGGAGGGACATAGATACCCAAGAGGACATAGGGGGAATTGTCAATAAGTGAAAAAATGAAAACAAACCTGCCCTCAGAGTCAACCCGAGTGTGCCTCGCCTCCCACCTCAGGGATTTGTGTATCATAAAAGAGACTCCCCTGGAATGTGAGGTGTGGCAAGAGTGTAGCGTCCATTGCACCCAGGGCCTAGACAACCACCGAGTGTTAGGGGCAATTAAGTGCGTCTCCTGCAAACAAACCACAGTTGGTTGGTACTTACGTATAGTGGCATACACCAGAGATCGCTTACGAGGACAGCCAAGACCCCTCACATTCCACGAAAGATACCTAACGTTCGCCATGTAGAGAGAGTGAAGCTGAAATGAAAGGGATGGTGAGAGAAGAGGAACAGGGGTAAAACGAGTACACGACGTGAAAGTAGAAGAGGGGGCAAGTAGGGGGGCGACAGAAGGGAGCGGAGGAGCAGGGAAACCACAGAGAAGGAACGCAGGGAAGAGGGAAAAAGGGCAGGCAGCCCGACCGGGACGTACACAAAACGAAACAGACACAAAACTCTAGACAAAGACAAAACAAGAGGGTCATAAACAGATGCAACATGCAAAAGGCCAATGGCCTAAGGCCCAGAGAAGATGTATAATACGGGGGGAACCGTGTAAATCAAGGTCGCAGGGAAACGAGACCTCACAGTCTGCCACCAGGGACAAACAGCAGCTCCATCAATTAACCAGGGTACATAAACAAGGGGAAATACGGGTGGGCCATAATCCGGGCAATATGCCGCACAGTGTAGCGAGTATGAGCAGGTCAGAGTAACATGCAGTCCCGAGGTAGCAACCGGGCTTCAAGTCCCGTCAGCAGAGTGGTAGCGGGTCATCAGAACTGCTGCAGTCGCGGGTGTATGGCAGCATTCACCAGTGTATTACCAGGTCCCCTGCGGGGAAGTCCAGCATAGAGGAAAGGGATAAACGGTACAGAGAGGATGCAGGGTCCGTTGGGCACAGGGCAGCATGAGGAAGGGGTCTGCATGGGTCCGGCATGAGAGGGAGCATACAGTTACTGAGGGGCAGTCCACGGGGGGGGAGGGGGGGGGTAAGACAGCAAGGTCGGGTGGGGTATCCAGGTGGGGTATGCAGGTACGGAGAGTAAAAGTCCACGGGTGAAGGTGGCAGTTGGGTGCTTCCCAGAGTGTATATGTTCAAGGGGGAGTAGGCCATGAGGGGACCGGGAGATGGGTACAGGGGTACACCAGGGGGCCCAAAAGCAAGTCACTGTAGACAGCAGTACTCACAGTTCACCGGCAGTCCGGGAGCTCCAGACAGTGCAATAAACAGCAGGGCCCAGCCTGGCTCAGATGGCGTTCAGGACCTCAGCGCCTCACATTGCGCCTCCTTGAGGCCCACTCGTCAGCCTCCTGCGGGGTAATGAAGAAGATGGCCCTCTCACCGTCCACGACCCTCAGTCGGGCTGGGTACACCATAGAATAGGGTATCGCCATGTCCCTCAGCTTCCGCTTCACTGCTTGGAAGGTGGCACGCTTCTTCTGCAGGTCCTGGGAGAAGTCAGGGAATATCGACACCGGAGACCCATTGAAGGTGAGCTCTGGCAGGCGACGGAGCAGTCGTAAGGCGATGTCCCGGTCGTTGCAGTTCAGCATTCTGGCTAGAAGCGGCCTCGGCGGGGCCCCTGGCGGGAGGGGGCGAGTCGGGACCCGGTGTGCCCTTTCCACCGCGAAGGTGGTAGTGAACGGGGCATCAGGCAACAGCTCACGCAGCCATTTTTCAACAAAGGAGCCGGGGTCCTGTCCCTCAGAGTGCTCCGGCAGGCCAACAATTCGGAGGTTGTTCCTCCGCAGCCGGTTCTCCAGATCGTCTGCCTTCTCTTTCCATTGCGACGCAGTGCGCTCAAGGTCTGAAATCGCTGCAGGTAAGGGCGCCACCGAGTCCTCGACTGAGGAGATACGAGCTTCAGCCTGTCTCACCCTGTCTCGGAGATTGTGCAGGTCCTGCCTGATTAGGCCAATATCAATCTTCACCTCCTCCAGCATACTCGTCAGGGAAGTTTTGCACATGGTAATGGCAGCCAGAAGTTGCGCAGACACCTCGCTTAGGGTCATCTCCCCCGGGGCAGCGGCCAGTGTAGAGGGAGTCTCCGGGCGGGAGTCAGCGACCGGCTCAGCAGGAGCGGAGGAAGAAGGCCCGGCGCCATCTTGGTCTTGGCCGCGCGCGAAACCCTGCAACTTCGCGGCTGCCGCCACACCGCTCTTATTAGCTGGCATGATGGACCCCACCGATTCACTGCGGTTCCGAAGTCTCTGAGGCAAAGTTCTGAGGTCCAGGATGAAAACAGGATGCTAAACAACACGGTTCAGAGCGGAGCTAGTTCAGCATGCGTCCGTTCGGCTCAGCGTCCATATTTCACATATTTAACCCTTTCCCTAACAAAGTAGATATATTTTGTATTTTAACCTCCATCTAAAAGAGAATATTCCTATATATAAGGGAAAGGGTTCATAGCAGCTATGTTGGTTTGTAGAAACTATGCTGTGCTATGCTTTTAAAATGCTTTGAATAAAAACATTAGCTTTAATAACTACATTGCCTGGAATATGCTAAGCCAAAGAGGAAAGATTAGGACACACCTATGTCAGAACTGTAGTTTGTTTACTGAGCTTATGTGTGTAATGTTTAGTTTTAGAAATATGTAACTTCTGAAACGAGAGAGAAATATTTTTCCCAAATGTACATTTTATTGTAGTTTTCATTTTTAAGAAGCTTATCATATATAAAGCAGAGATGACTTTATTATTTTTAACACCACATCAAACCTTCATGTGTTATCTGAGTTTTACCATAGAATTGCTGGTATAGTATTATTATAATGCTATCTATTGACAATGCAGCTTTAAACAATGAATGAACACATTAGGAACTGCTATATCTGTGATCAGTCCTGTTTGGTTACTCTATATGAAGTAATACTGGCTAGAAGTGGAAATAAAGGTTTTATGTGTTTTAAACTGTTGCCTAATCAGAAACACTTGCTGTAGTTTGATTTACCATACTCATTTTGTGGCTGGAAAGTGAAGAAAATGCAATGGCTTTTACCAGGCATTAAAAAAAATCATCTTTTTTGGAGTTCCAACAGGATTGGTGTCCGGAAATGGTAAAGAACAAATTACTTTTGTATGAAAAGCCAAACAAATTATCTCTTTTTTTGGGGTCCAGGGTTGTCAAATAATTCTCTGTTTATGGGAGTTACAACATGATTGATATCCAGAATTTTTAAGAAGAAATAGCTTTTGAATGTGAAGCTAAGAAAAATATAATTTTTTTGCTCTTGTTTTATCCAGCAGACACCAGGCAGTGATGGACTGGTGATGGCTGTAGTAACCAGCAGAAAGAAGACATTGTTGAAGTAGGACTATCAGTAGCCAGCGGACAGCAAGCAGTGGTGGACTAATGATACCTCTAGCCTGGCCTTTAAATGCTGCTCCATGTGCTTACATAGAGCTGTAATTCCTAAATTTGAACTCTGGCCATGCCCTACTTTCTTATTGTAGAGACACCACTGGGCCTGTTTTTTGGTAACATCTGGTAACATAGAAAATTATTTTCACAGATAGGTACACCACCACTGGACAATGCCCCACCTCTTGAAGGTATTTTTTTTTCAAGCCTGTAAATGCAGCAGCATTGCCATTACCTTCTCCTAAGCTGATCTGACAAACAGGACTGCTGACATCGTCATTATGAAAATCCCTCTAATTGTCCCCACCACTTCTTTCAGTATTAATTTTGGTGTTTATTATGGACTCTTTGCTCCCCCTCAGCATATCTACCACAATGCCTTAGAATCTCACTGCTGCACCTGCCGCCACTAGTCCCACGAGTGATATGCTCGGCCACTACTTTCACCTCTACCACTTCTGCAACATACTCCGAAGGGGGACTGACCTCACACAGCTCCTTCTCATGACTAACATGCTATCCTATGCATAGCACTGGGGGGGAAGGGGGGCTGTGATGACTGTGATGATGAAACGATCTAGGAGTGACATTTCCATTGTGCCATGTAACTATAGATGATGAAGAATCCACTTACACCTGGCTCAACCATCAGTCTCTTCTACCTACTTCTGAGAAGACCTCAAACCAGTCAACCAGTCCACAAGGGCCATACTATCCTCGGAAATCACACAACCCGAGGCAAACTGTGAGAACTTTTGGTTGGTGATGTGGGTGCTACTACTACCGCCAAGCACCTGGCTGCTGCTGCTACCTGTACTGGTGCTAGTACTGCCACATTCTTACTGGCAGCCGAATCAGATTGCTTCTTTCATATTTAACAAGGCCTCTGAAAAATGAAAGAAGAATTGGTTGCTATGGACAACTGCATCACTCTTCCTCTACACAAGTTTTTATAAACCTCCCCCTATATGTTTTATTAAACCCAGAAAATACACATAATAATTTGGCCTTAGATGGCTATTCCGTGTTCCTTCTCAATGCTTTTAAATGCACATATGTGTTATATCGAGGTAGAAATGCTATATGTTTGATTTAACACAGAAAATACACAGAACTTGGCCTAAAATGTGTGTTCCATGCTTACAACACTTTTAATAGATATTTATTTTAAAATACAGGTAAGCTTATTGATTTGCTCAGCTTGCTAGGTATTGTAATATGATAGCTTTTATGGGTTTGTTCTGCAGTCAGACTGCAAGGATATGTAGTGCACCAACTGTAACAGTAATGCAGGTGACAGGAAGTCATAGTATGAGGTCAGTCCACTGCTTAATGTATTGCTCAGCTTGTAATGTGATAGCTTTTATGAGCTTGTTTTGCAGTGACATTGCTGGTTGAGATTTTTAGTGCACAAATTAAACACAGTAATACAAGAGACACCCTTTATGTTGTCTTCTGATTGGCGTGGTAACTATATGCAAGTATTGTTATTTTAGCCTGTGGTCATATGATCTTGCTGCGAGCTGAAAGGTATGATGGGCTATCCTGACCTCATGTCATTGTTGTAGTACTTGTAGTAATTCAAGTGCAAAAACTCCAGGTGTTCCTCATCCTTTCTGCTACTATTACTGCCGTTATCAGGCCAGCCAAGCCTGGAAAAGTTTGAGATGCAGTTACCCCAAAGTTCTAAGCAAGACATGGTTTACCAGGCTCTGCTCACTGATCTCTTGTCGTGAAATGAATTTCATGGGTAAGGGTCCTCAGACCTCCTGAAAACAGCCAATTTTGTTGGAATAAGTGGAAGCTGAAAGACAATTTTCTTTAGGGGAAATGCCATATCACAGTGAGAGCTGCTGCTTGTATGTAGTTTTTTTTTTTTTTTTTTCTTTTACTGATAAAGGAGTTTCCAAATATTAAAGTGTTCCTGTCAATATAAAAACCTTTGACATATCCTAGGGATGTTTCAATGTTTTGATTTGTCAGATCTCGACCAATCAGTGTGTGGTGGCTAACGAGGTGGCAGATGTAGTGTATTGACAGGGTTTTGTGACTGAAATAGAGTTTGTGATGCCAGGGTAGTGTTAACCACCACACTCCAAGTATAAGCAGCTTCCTGGGCAAAGTGCTGGGGCAATAAATACCACAGATTCAAGCTACTTTTACTGAAAAGGTCTTGCAGGGAGATGCAATAAATGGGATAAAGTTGCAGAAATAGTCACTTTAGATCTCTGGGCACTCTGAGACTTGTAGCTATGGTGCACATAAGACAACTTCACTTGGCTTATTAGGACTTTAGACTGACTTGGAAGACAACTAACATAGACTTGGAGTAGTTTGGAATGGAGCTGACAAAAGCTTTCAATCTCGATATCCTCCACTTGCCTTATGGGGCTCTTTCGGATCTCAGGCACTTCTCACAACTTGAAGTTAGACTGACTTAACCTGGACAGCGGGATGTTACAGGTTTAGTGTAGTTGCTCAGTACTTGACTTCTCTTCAGACTCCACAGACTTCTGTGACTTGGACCAACTCTCCTCTCTTCTCCTTGCCCAGGACCAGACTTTGCGCCTTCTCCTCTACTCCTCACATTGTTCTGACTGCACTGCGACTGGTTACTAACTGACACTGTCTCGACGGACCAGAGGGCTTAGGGCCTACTACTCTGATTGGCTGCAGTGATCACATGAAACCTCTGTAACCTTTCCATTAAGGGCACAGTACACTTTATACAGGATAAACAGCAGACATTGAAATAAAACATAGAACAATGAATACAAAATTAAATAACAGGTTCCCTGGAGTTGTGGGCAAAAACAGAAACCTAAGGCAACATCTACCTGACAGGGCAGGCAGAATAGTATGTTCTGTAGCGGGTCACCACAATTAAAACAAGGGGGGAGAGAACTGCACTGCTGCATTAATTCTCCCCCTACTCTGTGTCCATGTGAGTAGGACATTTCCATAGGCTTGTAATAGTAACCAGTCCTGATCCTTGGGTATATTGGCAGGAGAGAATGTGCTAAGCGTACTCTTATTCTACTGATTGGTCAAGATGTCAAAAGTTTTTTTTTTTTATAATGACAGGTAAAGGTTTACTATATATTATTATTTAAGGCATTGTCCTGATGGGACCATATTTAACCATATGAAGATAGAGGAAGCAATTTTTGTTGTGAAAGTGAAGACAAGGAATAGAAAGCAAAGTATAAAAGTATTTAAAATGCAGTAGTATATAATTTTCATTGTCTTTCAGTCTGTTTAGCACAGCACATAACAGTTTTTTCTCATAGTATGGCAGTAACATTTGTAATGTTTTCTCTGTTGGAACTTGGATTTCCTCTAATCTGTTGATCGACAAACAGCTGAAAAAGAGATATTAACTTGTTTCCCTTCTGGTGAAAACATTAGTATAATTTTTAAGGGTACTGTCATTTTCAGGCATATGGATTAAAAAATTCAAGGCTTCTGGCAAAATGTTCTTGTAAGTTGTCTGCTCTTGATAGAACAGTCATTTTGCGTTAGATCTTAAAAATGAACAATGTAAATGTAAAATGAGTCATTTAGAAGCTTGATTGTCTTTAGTCATGATCTGTCTAATTACTCTTGTTTCCTGGAGAGCTGCACCAACTACATTTTGCCTATTATAATGAATTATGAGCACATTATCATCCCCTGGAGCTGCTTCATTTCCAACAATATGTACAGCTTAAAAGATAAAAAAAAAAAAAAAAAAGTTAACCAACCAGTCTCCCAAGAAATTGTACAGTGAAAATTATTTTTATTTGATGAAGAATAGAAAGTAACGAGTTAGACTGTTATCTGACAACTAATGGCCAGTACTCTTTAATTAAAATATTGTCAGGGGTGCTCACAATTATACATGAAATCTAGCAAAATGGTGACTTTGAAAAAATGCATAATCCAAAATAAACATATATTCTCTATAAGGGTAGTTAGTTGATTGTACATGTGCAATTCCTATAACATACTTCAACCGAAGATGGAACAGTAACAGCACTGCTTATGCTTGTGTGGGTGTGCACACATGGTTAATCCATGCAAGTAGTGATCACTACAGCTCTAATGGGGGTGCATATCAAAGTCCATCGTGTAAATAGAAGCTTAATCCCAAGAAAGCAAATGAAAGTTGCACTCACCCATATGCGGCAATCTTCTTTGTTTCAAACAAAGTGCAGTTAACACGCTGTGTAGCAGGGAGATAAATGACAGACAGGAGCAACACCTGGCAGCAACAGCCTCTTCCTGCGTCAATGTGCACTTCTGGCTTCATTTCTTGCTTTCCTGACAGCTTCAGTGTCAGAGGCTACTCTGAAGATGCAACCTGGAGATATGAGACAGTGAAATCAAAATCCAAGACTCTACTAACTAAACTAGCCAGATTCAAGACTAGCTATGGAAACACATTTGCTTGATTGGCTAACCTTTACATATTTCAATCCAACTAATAATGTGCAGAGAATACAGTGCACATATAACATTGTTTTTCATACAGTTGTACAGACATGACAATTGTGTATGTCTTACCTACAGTCAAGCATGGTGGTGGGAGTGTCATGCTCTGGGCCTGCAGTAGTGCTGCTGGTACTTGGGAGCTACAGTTCATTGAGGGAATCATGAATGCCAGAATGTGCTGTGACATACTGAATCCCTTTGTTAACTGGGCCGCAAAGCAGTATTCCAGCATGAGAAGGACCAGACATACCTCCAAGATGACCACTGCCTTGCTAAAGAAACTGAGGGTAAAGGTGACAGACTGGCCAAAGCATATCTCTAGACCTAAACCCTACTAAGCATCTGTGGGGGATCCTCAAATTGAACATGGGGGAGCTTGAAGTCTCTAATCTCCACCAGCTCTGTGATGTTGTCATGGAGGAGTGGAAGAGGACTCTACTTAGAGATGTACTGACCTTTATTGTCAAGGTTTAAACATTAATGGCTGTGCGTTGAGTTATTTTGAGAGAACACAAGATTAAACATTATTAGGGTGCGTTCGCACGAGCCGACCCACAGTGTATATTACGCTGCGGATCCGCCACTAAAGGACCGCTGTATTGTTGCTTTACATGTGCCTGCTCAGAGAGGCATTACGCAGCTACGATCGGACACACTCAAGCGATGTGCGAGTCGCTGGGCATGAGCGGTGTACTCGCATACATTGCAGCCGCTACCCCTGCTCCATGAGCTAGGCCGAGAGCTGCCGCACTGGGTGAGTATACAGCGCTGCATGCTGCGACTCGCACATCAGTGTATCTGCTCGTATCGGCATATTGTTGCTCCGAGCAGGCACATGTAAAGCCAACATGCAGTGGTCCTTCAGCTTCGGATCCACAGCGTAAAATATGCTGTGGGTCTGCTAGTGTGAACGTACCCTTATACTGACTTTGCACTCCTTAGCATTGTAGCAGAGTGCCATTTCTTCAGTGTTGTCACATGAAAAGATATTATAAAATATTTAGAAAAATGTGAGGGGCGTACTCACTTATGTGATATACTTCATCTGTATACATGATGTAAAGTACAAATGTTTTCAAAAATAGAAGTGTTAAATGTTTATGTAATTTAGCTAATGCAAAGTGAATAAACAGGAGAGAAATCTAAATCAACTTAATATTTGGTGTGACCTCCCTTTGCTTTCTAAACAGCATCAATTCTTCTAGGTACACTTTCACAAAGTGAGGGATTTTGTGGGATAATAATCAGGTGTATGATCAACCAATTACACCAATTATAATGATCATCAGCGATGATAATGATCATGCGCATCAGGTGCATCAGATCATCATATGTAGGTTGAAACACAGTAGATAACTGAAAGAAAAACAGCTGTTTAGGGCACTTAAAACGATGTACACATAACGGTACAATAATGAGTGTCTGCAGGCCCCAAAGAGGCAGGATTCTTTGGAAGTTTGGGGCTGCATTTCATCAAAAGGCATTAAGGGTTAAACTTTTACTCAATGCAAGGAAATGCAGGCAGTTACTTATACCTCATGTAGTATCAGCAAAGATTATTTTCTGATTGGCTCCAATTTGTTTATGCAGTAAAAAAAAAAAACAAGCCACAGATCTGTAGCTAGTTCTCCTAGATGTGTGAAAAATCCTCCAAATACTCTCAAGAATCAATGAATTAATGCTATTTTGAAGGAAACGGGTGACCACACCAAATATTGATTTAGATTTCTCTTCTGTTCATTCAATTTGAATTTTATTAATTGGTAAAAATAACCTATTAACACTTACCAATTCTACATTGTAATGACATCATTCATTTTACCCAATTGACAAAATTGAGGAAAAAAAAGACATTTTGTAACTTTTGGGGGCTTCCGTTTCTACGCAGTGCATTTTTCGGTAAAAATTACACCTTCACTTTATTATAGCCACTGCCATTCCACCCTGCCGGGACATGATAGCCTGCAAACATGTCTCCCTGATGAGCTGAGCCAAGCGAATCTGCATTGGAGGCCAGGTTATTTTTGTATCATAAGCACTAACTTGTTATTTAAATTTGATATAAGGCCTTTCTTATTTATCTTGCACAGATAGCACCTTATACTCCCTAGGACTGTGTATATACGCTGATAAGCATGTGTCAGTATAGGGACAGGGTCCCAAGGCATTGGGGTCATCCTTATTAGGACGAGTGCCCCAGTTACATGCCACCCAGTGAGGGGAAGGTGTGAACTATTTTTATTTGTCAGGCAACCACTGAAGTGATACACTTATGTGCAATTTATTCTGTAGGTTCATACGATTAAAATGATATCCTACTTATATAGGTTTAACTACATGCACGAAACAACATGCACAAAAATGTATATGTTAAAAAATGTCCTCTTCTGACCCTTATAACTTTTTTTTTTTTTTTTCGCATACGGGAATATATGAGGGCAAATTTTTTTGCACCATGAACTGAAGTTTTTATCGGTTCCATTTTTTTATTTGCCTTTTTGATCACTTTTTATAAAAAATTTTTATGGTACAAAACGAGACCAAAAATATGCTATTTGGGGCTTTTGAAATGTTTATACGTGTACGCGATTAACCATGTGGTTTAATTAACAATATATTTTTATAGATCAGACATTTACGCAACGATACCACATATGTTTATATTTATTTTCATTTACACAGTTTTTTTTTTTTAAATGGGAAAAGGGGGGTGATTCAAACTTTTATTAGAGAAGGGGTTGAATCATCTTGATTAACTTTTTTTTCACTTTTTTTTGTAATGTTATAGCCCCATAGGGGACTATAACATGCAGTACATTGATTGCCAGCACTGATCAATGCTATGCCATAGCATAGCATTTAGGGATGAGCGAATCGAATCTTACAAATCCGAATTCGTTACAAATTTCAGGAAAAATTTGCTTTGCTACAAATGTGAATATTGCTGTAATTCGATCGCACAAATCGATTCATTAAACTCCATTTAGTGCGGTCCAGGCTCCAGGGCATCTAAGATGGCGGCTCCACATGTCAGGACATGGGGCAAGGAATGCTGGGAAGGCGGGAATAAGGGTTGGCGGGATGACCCTGAATATCAGCAACCAGCCACTCCTGTGATGTCACAGCCCTATATAATCGGCAGCCTTCTTGCGGCCACTCACATCAGCATTCTATTGCAGAGAGAGAGAGGGACAGAGAGCAGTGTGTGTTGCACAGAAAATCATTTTTACAGTAGTGATTCACCTCAAGTCCAAATCCAGCCTAGAAGCACTGATAGGGAAGGGAGAGAGATTGAGAGAGAAAGTGCAATTGTGGGTGTATTATAGCAGTGATTCACCTCAAGCCCAAATTCTGCCTAGAAGTACTGATAGGGAAGGAAGAGAGATTGAGAAAGTGCAATTTTTGGTGCCGCAGCAGTTGTGTGTAATACAACTGAAAAGCTAATAGTAGCCAGCCAGTTAGGGTGAGCAGAGCACTTAAAGCCACAATCACCTGCTATTAGTGCCTAATACTGGTTGGATAGCAGAGCATATTGTCCTCTATTAAGTGTAACCTGTGCGTACATAGGAGGTGTTCAATATTGTTCCTAGTAAAGTCTTAAGGGCCTTGTTACTGTGAAAGGCCAGCCAAAAGTACACACCTGCTGGTGTTCTAGACAAAAGCTGTTTTAAACATAGTGGAGTGCATTGTAATCCCCTCATAAGTGCATACCACGTACGTACATCTAAGTGGTGTATCATTTTGTTCCTGTTATAGTCCTAAGGGCCTAGTTACTGTGAAAGGCCAGCCAAAAGTACACACCTTCTGGTGTTGTAGACAAATACTGTTTTGAGCATACTGGAGCACTTTGTACTCTCCTCATAAGTGCATACCACGTACATACATCTAAGTAGTGTACCATTTCGTCTTAAACAGGGCGGCCCCACACAGGAACCTCTCTCTATTTCCACCTAAAACCTTTGGAAATGGCAGTGTTTGTAGGTGGAAATAAGGAGAGGTTCCTGTGTGGAGCTGCCCTTTTTAGGGCGAGTAACACTTGCCAAGAAGGGAATTAATAATGCGAGAGAAGGGCCTTACAGGGGAATATTTTACCCCCACCAGTTACAATGACCCATATGTTGCTCCCCTCCACCTTTTAGAGGTCTTTGCATCACATCAATACTTGGTGGTGTAGGTGGTACATGGTGTTTTTTGCACACCTTTTCTTTTGTTTGATTTAAAAAAAATGTTTGGGTACATATATTTTATCCTGCATGTACTCAATAATTACTTGTGCACACCAACACTTTTAGAAAGAGACCATTTTCTTCTGCCTACCTGCCACAGTTACTATTCTGATACTGCCACCCGCCTGATGCCACAAATCTAATGCAAAGTTTTCCTTTATAATCCCACCTTCATCACAGGGTACTGGTATTGCCACCCACTGCCTCACTATGTCACTGGGTCACTTTCAGGACCCCTGATGCTGCTGATGCCAACTCCAGGCTGTCTCATTCTGCCACCATATGTTCTCTTCATGCTGATCCCAGCTCCAGGCTGTCTCATACTGCCACCATATGTTCTCCTCATGCCGATGCCAGCTCCAGGCTGTCTCATTCTGCCACCATATGTTTGCCTCATGCTGAAGCCAGCTCCAGGTTGTCTCATACTGCCACAATATGTTCTCCTCGTGCTGATGCCAGCTCGAGGCTGTCTCATTCTGCCACCATATATTCTCCTCCTGCTCATGCCAGCTCCAGGCTTTCTCATTCTGCCACCATATGTTCTCCTCATGCTTCTGCCACCTCCAGGCTGTCTCATTCTGCCATTATATGGTCTCCTCATGCTTCCGCCACCTCCAGGCTGTGTCAGTTAGCCACTATATGGTCTCCTCATGCTGCCACCAACTCCAGGTTGTGTCATTCAGCCACTACATGGTCTCCTCATGCTGCCGTCATCTCCACGCTCTGTCATTCAGTCACTATATTGTCTCATCATACTGATGCCGATAACACTGATCTTTGCCGGCAATGATCTGTTTATGAGATTGGTATGTGCAGTGAATAGCCACCCCCCTATAACACTGCAAAAAAAAAAAAGTGTAAAAAAAAAAGGTAATAAAGATCATTTCAAACCTTCCCTAATAAAAGTAAGAATCACCCCCCCCCCCCTTTCCCATTTAAAAACAAAAATCTCTCTAAATAAAAATAAACATATGTGGTATCGTCGCGTGTGAAAATTTCCAAACTATAAAAATATATTGTTAATTAAACCGCATGGTCAATGGTGTATGCCCAAAATAATTCCAAAGTCCAAAATAGCATATTTTTGGTCACTATTTATATCATGAAAAAATGAAATCAAAAAGTCAGATTAATATAAAAATGGTACCAATACAAACTTCTGATCACGGTGCAAAAAAATTATCCCTCATACTGACCCGTACGTGGAAAAGTAAAAAGGTTATAGTAGTCAGAAAATGACAATTTTAAATGTATACATGTTCCTGCAAGTAGTTAGGATTTTTTTTTAGAAGTAATACAAATTCAAATCTATATAAGTAGGGTATCATTTTAATTGTATGGATCTACAGAATAAAGATAAGATGTAATTTTTACGAAAAATGCACTGCGTAGAAACGGAAGCCCCCAACATTTACAAAATGGCATTTTTTCTTAAATTTTGACGCACAATGATTTTTCTTTCCGTTTCGCCGTGAATAATTTTGTAAAATAACTAATGTCACTGCAAAGTAGAATTGTTGGCGGAAAAAAATAAGCCATAATGTGGAATTTTAGGTGCAAAATTTTAAGCGTAATGATTTTTAGAAACATTTTTTATGCAAAAACTGAAAAACCCTGCATCCTTGAAAGCAATAAGTTATCACCTTGGTGACAAAAAAAAAGAATATCTGGGTTAGAAAAAATAAAATTTCACTGAAAATATGTATTTTTTATGCATAAAAAATCATGTGATTTAAATAAATGATTAGTTAGTGCTACCTGGGGTGGTAGAAAGTGGTCCCCCCCCCAGTAACTGCAAGGCACTGACTGCAAGATCCTGTCCGTGTCCCCATATATATGGAAGAGTAAACCTATATACTCGAGTATCAGCCAACCCGAGTATAACCCGAGACCCCTAATTTCAACCCCAAATCCCAGGAAAAGTTATTGACTCGAGTATAAGCCTAGGGTGGGAAATACATCATCCCCCCCTGTCATCATCCAGACCCGTCATTAACATCCTCATCATCATCACCGCCTGTCATCATCCAGACCCTCATCATCATCACCTGTCATCATCCCCTTGTCATCATCCCACACATCCCCCCTTCATCATCCCCTTGTCATCATCCCCACCCCCCTTCATCATCCCCTTGTCATCATCCCCACCCCCCTTCATCATCCCCTTGTCATCATCCCCACCCCCCTTCATCATCCCCTTGTAATCATCCCACACACCCCCCTTCCTCATCCCCTTGTCATCATCCCCACCCCCTTCATCATCCCACACCCCCCCTTCATCATCCTCTTGTCATCATCCCACACCCCCCCTTCATCATCCTCTTCTCATCATCCGCCCTCAGTGGTCTTCAACCTATGGACCTCCAGAGGTTTCAAAACTACAACTCCCAGCAAGCCCAGGCAGCTGGGAGTTGTAGTTTTGAAACCTCCGGAGGTCCGCAGGTTGAAGACCACTGCGGCCTTTGACATCATCCAGCCCCCTCTCACCCCCTTTAGTTCTGTATAGTCCTCACCTCCGCTCGGCGCTGGTCCGGTGCTGCAGGGCTGTCCGGAGAGGAGGTGGTCCGGTGGGATAGTGGTTCCGGGCTGCTATCTTCACTGGGGGCGCCTCTTCTCCGCGCTTCCGGCCCCGAATAGAGGCGTTGCCTTGACAATGACGCAGAAGTACGTTGGCAATGAACGTACCTCTGCGTCGTTGTCAAGGCAACGTGACTATTCTGGGGCCGGGCCCGAAGCACTTAGAAGAGGCCTCCCCGGTGAAGATAGCAGCCCGGAACCACTATCCCACCGAACGACCTCCTCTCCGGACAGTCCTGCAGCACCGGACCAGCGCCGAGCGGAGGTGAGTACTGTACAGAACTAAAGGGGGGTGAGAGGGGGCTGGATGATGTCGAAGGCCGATGGCTGCCGGGGCTTGCTGGGAGTTGTAGTTTTGAAACCTCTGGAGGTCCGCAGGTTGAAGACCACTGCGGGTGGAGAGTTCACTCGAGTATAAGCCGAGGGGGGTGTTTTCAGCACGAAAAATCGTGCTGAAAAACTCGGCTTATACTAGAGTATATACGATATTATTTATTTCGTTTTTCAATTATTTTTATAACTTAAAAATGATTAATTATAGCAACATTCAAAAATATATAAAAATATGAATTGTCACTGTATTACTGGGACTAGATGTGTATCAGTGTACCTACTAGACAATATTGTGAATTGGAATAATGTACATTATAGATTAGGGATAATAACATATTATCAAACTGTATAGATTTAATATATACCTTCACATATGCTGTAAGGCAATATATATAACATACTAGCTGATTACCTGGCATTGCCTGGTTTTTCCTTCCTAATCCTTGTTGGGGAGGAAAATAAACAAAGGAGGAAGTTTTTGACTTCATATCCCGTCCTCATATATTGTTGTCATATCCCAACCCCACATCCCAACCTCCTATCCCGTCCTCCTATCTCGACCTCCTGTCCCATCCTCCTATCCTGTCCTCCTATCCCGAACTCCTATCCCGTCCTCCTATCCCGATCTCCTATCTCGTCCTCCTATCCCGTCCTCATAGCCATTTGGACGTGATTCTGGAACATACACACATACATACAGACGTTGAGTTTTATATATGTAGATGATATGGTATTGTGGACATTTCTCCAAACTTGTAGTGGATTGTTTGCAGCATCCCTTCCATTATTTCTGGAAAGGACTTCCTGATAACGTGTCTTATTTATTGAAACAAGAAGTAAAATCTTATCAGGAGAAGTGAAGGGTGAACCTCAACAAATTTTGCATATTTATTAAAAAATATGTCACTTTTTTTCCAACATAAACTTTGCCTTCATCTTATTTGTCTTGATGCGTATATTATAATGGCTAAACTGATCTCTAATTGACTCTCTAAGCTGTAAAAAAAAATAATATTACCATCCAAAATAAATAAAACCACATTATTTATGGAAAATTAATTTCATTCCATAAATGAATTTTGTTAACATCTTATAATCATTTTTTTTTTCTTTCTGTTACATAAGATGTGAAAGAATATTGTTCAAACTTTCATTTAGGTGGTACAAAATGCCCCAGCTTATGTATCATTTAAAACTGATAATAAATTGGGGGGATTGTGGGGAAGCAATACCTGCACACAATCCTTTTTACTGTGTATATTTTGTGGATATGTGAAAAAACAAGGAAAGAAATAGAACAATGCACCATTCCTTAACTGCAAAAATTGTATTTTCTTCCATTCAAGTGTAATACCTTCTATTAAAGTCAAACCTACATACATATACTTATTAACTACAGTCAAGTTATTAAAGGGGTACTCCGCCCCTAGATATCTTATCCCCTGTCCAAGGATAGGGGATAAGATGTCTGATCGCAGGGGTCCCTCTGCTGGGGACCCCTGTGATCTCTCCTGCAGCCCCCAGAGTCATCAGCTCTCCGGAGTTAGGTTTGCTCTATGGCTGATGACTCACAATACAGGGACCGGCGGTTCATGAAATCATGGCTCCGCCCCCTAATACAATCACAGTCCGCCCCCTTAATGCAAGGCTATGGGAGGGGGCGTGACTGTTGCCACGCCCCCTCCCATAGACTTGCATTAAGGGGGTGGGGCGTGACATCACGATGGGCAGAGCCATAACATCACAAACCACTGGCCCTTGTCATCAGCCACAGAGCGAACCTAGCTCCGGAGAGCTTATGACTCGGGGGGGGGGGGGGGTCTGCAGGAGAGATTGTGGGGGTCCCCAGCAGTGGGACCCCTGCGATCAGACGTCTTATCCCCTATCCTTGCATAGGGGATAAGATATCTAGGGGCGGAGTACTCCTTTAATAACTTGACTGTAGTTAGTAAGTGTATGTATGTAGGTTTGACTTTAATAGAAGATATGACACTTGAATGGAAAAAAATGGAAGAAAATACAAAGTGTTACTGTTGAAAAAATTAAAAAATAAAGACATGTTAAAAGTTTTCATCAGTCAATGTCTGAATTGAGCAGGGAATAAAGTGCAGCTGACCCAGACAATCCAATAAACTTACATTGCAAGCACTTCCAGCTAATTCAAAGTCTGAACAGTCAAACCTGACCAATCAAAACTTTTGACATGTTTTTTAAAGTGATAGGGCTCTTTTAACTCCCTTTTCAATGATCTTCAGAAAAGAGTTGGTTTAGCAAAATTATTTTTTTTATAAACTAGGAGGGACAGTTGGCTGGGAAACTCACTCATATTCTATTTTCCTAAAAGAAAAAAAAAAAAAAACTTGCTTACAGTGGTGGAAATGGCGATCATAAACCTAACACCCTGAACTCCATACTTTTACAAATTAGAAAACAATCTCATAATGTTAGGTATCAAATCATTTATTATCTAAGGCTTAGGAACCCTTATATTTCATAATAAAGATAGACCATGTCATTCTTGTCTAGTTTGTGAATATCCTTGTTGAATCTACTACTCATTTTATTATACTTCCCTTAAATAACTCAATCTGCTACTTCAGGTATAAAGAAGGAAATACAGTATGTTCATGCAACCATTCAATACTGTGCATACTTATGTTCTTCACAAGAGTTGTAGAGTTGTAAAGCTGTTCTTTAGATATTATTCTTCTATCATCTGTATGTCTCATCGTGTGTAATACAGTTTTTTTTTTTGTACGGTAGCCCTCTAGCATCTAACTCCAATACACATCATGGAGTGGTATAAAGAGTGAAAGCCTAGAGGGTACTAAGTCTCCTTTCACTCCCTATTTTGTCAATCCAACAGGGTATGAGATGTTCTGTTTGCTTGATGCAGCTTGAGTCAGTAGGCACTATTTTAAAATGTATCCAGCAGAAAAATGTGGAAGGGGCAGAGGGAGGACTTTCCATAAAAAAAAAAAAATGTATTTAAATAAATATAGAAATGGGTAGAAAATAATCAATACTATATTTTGCCATGCAGTACAATCTACCTTCCTATACTTTGAATAGCTTTTTTCTCGTAATTTCAGACATAAGGCAATGTGCTGCATAAAGTTTTTATCTGGACAGGATAGTGCAGAGGTCTAAGTTATCCTTTGTATCCATCAATGGATATATCACAAGGGTCTTTATACTCTTGATACATATCTGTCCAATGAAAACAGAAAAATGTGGTGTAAAAAGAGCCTTAGACCACACTCACTCCTACGTTTAGCCCAAAGTAGAAAAAAAAAAAATGTTGGGTGGAACAGAAGGTCCGCACCTACTGTAAAGTACAATATTGTAAATTATGCTTTTCAATAGAGCGAAAACAATACGTATACCAATATAAAAATATTAGACAAATATATGCTGAAAAGAAACAAGTATGAATTTGCCTATTAAAGTCTGTTACAATATATACATTGGGAAATATTCCAAGCATATACTGTATACTAAACACACATCACAATTATGATGAGCGAAGAGCTTTATGTATTCACATATGGTTTGCACTAGGCTTTGAATTAATTCAACAGGTTAGAATGCCAATGTCATTATTTTACTTTATCCTAAAGTCATCAACAGTAGATGAGAAGTAAAGATTAAGAAAAGTAACGTACAATATAATATGTGTTGTGCATCAAGTTTGCAAGATACTTTTTGTGAAGGTACATGTTCATTTCATTTTATATCCCTAAACTTGATTCTCCACCAAGAATTATAAATGATATGGTCTGACTAACTAAAACTAGATTATCCTTGAAGACAGTATTCAAAATGATAAAACATCAGATTTAAGTGATCCCCATATGAAACAATATTACAGCACTCCATTCTAATCAGAACCATTGTTTATATATTCAATATTTGAAACAGCAGTAAGTCTACCAGCATAGGTAATAGGAATAGGTAATCTTGTAGAAATGTGACTGAGGGATATATGCATATGAATCCAGCAAATCTGCTAAATAAACATTGGAGGCAGGAAAATAACAAAAAATTGTTTGAAAATCCTCTTTCCATTTTTATAACAAATTATAAATATTGAATTAGTAATTCTTCTCAATTTCTTCCTGTCACTCCCAAAATTCTGATCATAACCTCTTTTTGATGATGATAAAAAATGCATAATATATAGCACGTAAAATAAGTGTTGAACATGTCACCATTTTCTTACATAAAGGGGTATTCCGGCTTTAGACATTTTATCCCCTTACGTAACGCTATGCCCCCTCGTGATGTCACTTCACGCCCCCTCCCTTCTTGTCTATGGGAGGGGGCGTAACAGCCGTTACATCCCCTCCCATAAACATGAAGGGAGGGGGCGTGATGTGACGTCATGAGGGGGGTGGGCCTAGCATTACGTCAAATCTCCAGTCCCGAAAACTTCTGGTTTCCGAGCCTGGAGATGCAGCTCCGCACATAATGCGGGTGCTGCAGGGAGATCGCGGGGGGTCCCAGCAGCGGGGCCCCCGCGATCAGACATCTTAGCCCCTATCCTTTGGATAGGAGATAAAATGTCTAAAGCCAGACTACCCCTTTAATATGTTTCCAAAGGTGCTATTGACATGACATGCTCACCAAATGTTGGTAACAACTCAAGTAATCAATACATACAAAAGAAAAAAAAATCTCAGAAATGAAGTTAGGTGTAATATTGTGAATTTACACAGGGAAAAATTATTACATACACAATGTAAGTGCAAGCTCCAAGCTCACCTCCTAAGAACTCTGCGCGGATCTGCCCGGACCAGGTGCGTGATGTCAGGAAACGAGAAGTTGATCCAGCAGAGTAATGCAAATTCCAGCTTTATTAAAAATAAAAGCAGTACATCACACATAAGTTGGTGGGAGCAGATTCTGGACACGTTTTGAACGGCAATCCTTTCTTTGTCACAGATAACCTGTAAATGCCCGCAGTCCACTTATATAGACAACCACAAATCAATGGGGTAGAAACAAACACAAGTGCAATTAATATGAGTTATTAAAACCATGTGATCAACCATAGCAAGTAATATCCAACTATTTAGTGTGAATGGGGATCACAGAGTTCCTGGCCATAAAAAGTTAAACTAAACTGGCATGCGTCTAAATTCCAATGACTAGTATACTGGAGACTATGTAGAGACCAGTTCACACCAAGTACATTTGTCAATAAGAAATAAATAAAGATAAAAGAAAAATAGGGGAACTATAATAATAAATAATAAATAATGATAAATACAGTTGCTGCACAAAATTCACCATATGGCATACATACTTCATAGTTTATTAGAATTGATAGTACAATAATATAGTGCAGTATAACTCCACTAGAGGGCTTCTTGATAATAGATTAATACAAAGAGCCACTTTGTGGACATGAAAAAGAAACTTATTTTGTCAGTAGAATGGCATACTATTAATAATGTAAAAATAATTCCTTGTGAATATTGAGACCGAAAGGCTCTACAGTATTTAAGATTCATTTCCAGAAGGCGTCTCGATTCAGGAGTCTTCGATGCAAGTCACCTCTGTGGACATGTGAATGAATTTTTTCAATTGCATATGCTACAAACGCTTCATGTGACCCACGGTGTACATTTGCAAAGTGAGAGGAAGCAGCTGATTGGATACGTCTAGAAGGATTGCTAATGTCATTGAGATGCTCCAAAATCCTAGTTTTGAACTTTGGTTTGGTACACCCAACATATTTCAATGAGCAACTGGTACACTTAATGACATAGACAATATTTGTAGAGCAACAGTTGAGCAACTGCTTGATCTTAAAAGTTCTGCCTCCTGTAAAATAATTGGTTGGTTTTGTATAATTGCAACATAACCATGTTTCAGAAGTGTGTGAACTTTTACTAGTGCTATTAGAGGCTATGCAGTCACCTAGTGAATTGTCCTTCTTAGATACTATCATACAGCCTTCTGAAAAAATATGTGTCAAAATGGGGTCCTGTTTGAAGAAATGTAAATGTCAATGTCCGTGGAGGTGACTTGCATAGAAGACTCCTGAATCGAGAAGCCTTCTGGCAATTCACTTTAAATACTATAGAGCAGTGGTTCTTAACCTTGTTGGACGTACTGAACCCCACCAGTTTCATATGCGCATTCACCGAACCCCTCTTAATTGGAAAAATAAAATATGTTTTTTTCAAATTCAAAACATAGGAGGTATCTATCTAAGTATATATTTATACATAGGTGAACAAAATGAACAAAACCATTAAGAACAAAGAACAAAACCATGAAAACATGATTTTCACACAAAAGCAAAAACATAATGAATATTTACTGTAAATCAGTGTGACTTCCGCTGTTGTCTTTCAGAGACCAGTTCAGAAATGCGCGACTTAACCTTGGCAAGTGCCACCTCTCATGTCATTTTAGCAAAACAATGGCAGTGTTCCCCCACATTAGGCAGGCAGTTTTCCCCCACATTAGGCAGACAGAGTTCCCCCACATTAGGCAGGCAGTGTTCCCCTGCATTTGGCAGGCAGTGTTCCCCCCACATTAGGCAGGCCAGTGGTCTTCAACCTGCGGACCTCCAGATGTTGCAAAACTACAACTCAACTTCCAGCATGCCTGGACAGCCAACGGCTATCCAGTCATGCTAGGAGTTGTAGTTTTGCAACATCTGGAGGTCCACAGGTTGAAGACCACTGATGTAGGCAGTGTTCCCCCACAGACATCCAGCCTCCAGCCATATACATTGTATGGCTGGAGGCTGTATGCCTGTGTACTGCCCACTTCAGTGCTCTGACCACCACTCCGGCTATAGCAGTAGGTCTCGGGACCGGTGGTCGGAGCACCGAGGCTGACGTGCCGCTGGTCACTTACCAAGCTTGCCAGCGAGCATCTTCCTTCTTCTCTATCCTCCGGTCCTTTGCGCCTTCGTTTCCATGGGCGCACACAAGGGACATCAGTGACGTTCCGGTGTGCGCTATGTCCCGGCGGCCCTGCGTTTTTAATTTTAACGTGGGGCCGCAGGGAGTTAATAGTGATGGGGGAAATTGCCCCTTCGCTACAGGATGGGCAAACACCGGCTCTGCTCAGGGCCCCGGGCCAGCTCAGGGCCCCAAGCAATTGATTGGTTTGCCTAACCTGTTGCGACCTCCCCTGCTGAACCTCCGGGACTGACTCACCAAACCCCTGGGGTTCGATCAAACCCAGGTTAAGAACCACTGCTATAGAGCCTTTCGGTCTCAATATTCACAAGGAATTTTTTTTACATTATTAATAGTATGCTATTCTATTGACAAAATAAGCCTCTTTTTTATGTCCACTAAGTGGCTCTTTGTATTAATCTATTGTCTATCAAGAAGCTCTCTAGTGGAGTTATACTTCACTACATTGTTGTACTACCAATTCTAACAAACTATGAAGTATGTATACCATATAGTGAATTTTATGCAGCAACTATGTTTATCTTTATTGATCATTTATTATTATTGTTCACCTATTTTTCATGTATCTTTATTTCGTATTGACAAATGTGCTTGGTGTGCACTAGTCTCTACATAGTCTCCGGTATACTAGTCATTGGAATTTAGACGCATGCCAGTGTAGTTTGACTTTTTATGGCCGGGAACTCTGTGATCCCCGTTCACACTAAATAATTGAATTTGACTTGCTATGGTTGATCACATGATTTTAATCACTTGTATTAATTGCACTTGTGTTTGTTTCTGCCCCATTGAATTGTCTATATAAATAGACCGAGGGCATTTATGGATTATCTGTGGCATAGAACGAATTACCATTCGAAACGTGTCCAGAATCTGCTCCCACCATCTTACGTGTGATGTACTGCTTTTATTTTAATAAAGCTGGAATTTTTATTACTGTGCTGGATCAACTTCTCTTGTTTCCAATAATTATTGCACACACCTATTGATGTTTATTTGATACTTTGTTTAAAAAACCTTTAATTGTAATAAAGCCTTCTGTGTGTAAAAAATAGTCAAATGCATTGCTCTGCTGTGATTTTGGCCCATTCCTCCACACAAACAGTCTTCATATCTTGAAGGTTGTATGGGCCTCTTCTATGAATCATGATGATCTTCAGTTCTTTCTATAGAGATTCAATGGATTTAAGTCATGTGATTGACTGTGCTATTCTAGCAGCTTTACTTTCTTTCTTTGAAACTATTTAAGAGGTTTTTTTGGTTTTTTTTTTAAGGGAATTCATTGTCTTCCTGTAATGTCCACTCTCATTTCAACTTTTTTTATCCTGGTAGATGAGAGCAGACTTTTGTCAGCAATGTCTTTATAAATTTGCCCATTTAACCTTTCTTTAATTATGTGAAGTTTGTCAATATCATTTACTCAAAAATAGCTCAACACCATGATGTTCCCACCTTCAAACTTCACTATTGGTATTGCCTTTTTATGGTAAGTCAAGTTCTCCTCTAAACATGGTGTGTATTATGGCATACAAACAGTTGCATTTCGTTCTCATCTGCCCACATTATATTCTCCTTGAATTTCAGTGGATTGTCCTAATGTTGTGCAGCAATCTTTAAAGGAGCTTCAACCTGCTTTTTTTCAGCAATGGAATCTTGCATGGTGAGTGTGCATACAGGCTATGGCAGTGGCTGCTAATTCCACGTCTTTCTGAAGCTCTTCTCAAGTGGTCATTGGCTCTTGGATAGCACACTCTTTTGCTTGATGTGATTTATTCATGCAATGAAAGACAGTACAGATGCTTGTCAGACACGTTGAGGCTCCCACCCGAAGAAGATGATGAAGGGACAGATTTCTATGAAAGCCCTCAACTGTTTTTGCAGTTCCCAGCTCCTGATTGAACCTTGACAGGGTGGAATACAGATGTAAAAACTTCATCATCATGTACTTCAACATGAAGATGCTGCCCTGTCACTTGCAATTGCAGTGATGGCAAAGAGATTGGAGCATTGACTTAGTGGGGAGCAGAGAGTTGTCTCCCGTTCAACTTCTCCTAATAAAAAATTAAATGTATCCTCCTTTTTGGAAGGTGAAAAAAAATCCCCCTTTCTAGCTTTATACCGTTGGTCTAGGAGTATGATATTCAGTACTAATCTCTTTGCTCCAAGTGCACAATATGCCTTTCACTGCGCAAATAAGAAAGATGCAGCTCGCCATGTTCTGACAGATTCCATCTCCAAATCCTCTTCCTCAGTTGCCACTTACTCCTGAAACTTCTCTTCAAGAACATCAACACCACTGCCAACCATATGTAAACCTTCCTTCACCCCTCCTTGCTCAATTATCATGCCCTCCTATATTTAAACATGCCGTCCTAAACCCACAGCGCCAAAATGGTCTTCCTTAACACTACCTCATTTGTGGTGGTCCAACACAGTAGAACTTAAAGGGGTACTCCATTTCTCAGCGTTTTGAACAAACTATTCCAAATGCTGGAGCCAGCACCAGGAGCTTGTGATGTCATAGCCTCACTCCAAATGATGTCACACCCTACCAACCCCTCAATGCAAGCCTATGGGAGTGACGAGCCGCCACGCCCCCTCCCATAGACTTTCATTAATGGGGCAGGGCTTGACATCATGAGGGGGGCGGGGCTATGACATCAAAATTTCCCGGCACCAGCGTTCTGAACAGTTCGTTCCAAATGCTGAGCAGCAGAGTATACCTTTAACATTACAGGGGTACTGCACAAACTGCACTAGCAGTTTGTTCCAAATGCTGAGCAGCGGAGTATACCTTTAACATTGCAGGGGTACTGCACAAACTGCACTAGCATTGTAAAGCAATGACAGACTTCCTAATGCAGCAGACAGACAATTTTTGGAGCCAGTGGGAGTTTTAGCTTAGGCATTGACAGCGTATCAGAGACACCTGTAGCATGGTCAGGCCACTGTGGAATTAGTGATATTATGCTCATTACATTCCTTCTGGAGCAAATGCTCAAGGTGATAATTGAGGAAGGAGGGTTTCAGCACCAAACATCTCCAGAATGAGAGTCCACTCTCTGCTCCACTCTCCCAGCGTGCACTACCCCTGCAAGATACAAGAGCAGCAGCAGAATTATCTTATCATTGGATGATGATGAAGTTTTTTCATGCAGTAATCCACCTTGATATAATTTGTCACATTCTGAGAGGGCATAGCATTATACGGTGTTAACAGCAATCCACTGATGTAGTCTGACTAAGCCAGGATACATCAGTAAATCGACCCTCGGGGACCCTCCTCCGCCATTTCACAAGCTACCAGCAGTTCCACATACCTTTTAGATGCCGTGATCAACATTGATAACAGTGTCTAAAGGGTTAAATGCAGGGTAGTGGCAGGATCGCCGCTGCCTGGCTTAAGCAGTGAGTTTCTGTCTGGCTACTGATGGTAGCTGACTCACTACTCCAAAGCAAGCACAGCTCCTGCACTCGCTTCAAAGCCATTAAATGCCTCAGGGCCTACAGGTATGCCCTGGTGCCTTAAGTACCAGGACACAAGGGCGCACCTGTATGCACTGCGTCCTCAAGTGGTTAAACTCAGAAAATACAGACTACTTGGCCTAAATTATGTATTCTTCATTCACTATACATGATTTTATGCATATTTATGTTAAACTCAGGTAGTAATACTATGTTTGATTAAACTCAGGAGATATACGTAACTTGGCCTAAAATGCATATTCCACATTCACTCTAAACACTTTATATATATATATATATATATATATATATATATATATATATATATATATATCTGTTTAGTTTTATTATCATAAGAAAAAAGAAATAACATACATTATCAACAGTAGATAGGATATACAGAATTGACAAGGAAATATAGCTCTTGTCCATCGAGGTCTGTAGAAGAATATATAAGACAGTTCAATCAATACTTTGATGATTTCAGAGATAGAAAAAGTATTCAATAAAGTCAACAATCCAGTAATGAGTCGTAACATTCTCATTTTGCTATGTAAATATTCAGTGGCAAAAGGCCATATTTGACCGTGTTTTAGTATGTTATCAAAACAAAATATAGGCAACAATTAAATATAAGAAGGTTACATAGCATTTACCACTATGACTGAAAAGTATTAAATTCAGTTAAAACAGACCAGAGTCATAATAGAGAAGAGGGTAACTGTTAAGTTAGGCCTCCCTGTAGTAAAGGAGCAACCCAGGTAAAAACACTATGTGGGACATTTATCAATGTTTGCTTATGTATTCCTTTTTTTAGTTATTTTTTTCTTACAATTTTTTTGCTTATGTGCGACTTATTTATCAACTGCTTTCAGCCTGTTGATAAATTTCTTTCACTTAAGCAATTTTTCTTTTTTTTGCTTTGGTAGTGGCTTTTTCTGCTCCATGTCTGAGCTGGAGTAGATTTATTAGGTTTTTTCATGCGATTCGACTTTTTTGTGACTTTCGCACTTGATAAATCTCCGACCACTACAAGTCAAAAATCACTTTTTGCTTTGGTAAGCAAGATTTTTAGTTTTTGCTTAGGACACTGAACATGCAAAAAGTCACAGAAAAAAAAATAGCTTAGTCGCACGTGTGAATTTTTTGTGACAATTTTAAGCAAAAAAACCTACTAAATGCTTTGATAAATGTCCCCCTATATTTTTATGTTCTGCTCTCGCTCAGCTTTATCTCCAGGATGGTGGCCACAATTGTGTTCATAGGTTTTTTTTTTCTGCCTCTTAAACCCACCCCTATGCTATCTCTTGATTGGGTTTGGAGCTGTATTTCAAAAAATGCAAGAAATTATAGGCTAACCTGGGGTCATGTGATCTTGTTGCTAGCTGCAATGTATGTTGGTCTACCCTGATGCAATCTCAGTGCTTATAATAGTGCCGGTGCCAGACTTTGGAACTTATTTAAATACCTGAGACTGCACCATGGTTACCTTTTTAAGGATGCCCATTCTCCTATTTTTCCAAAGTAGAATTCTCCTTTTTCTCTTTCTCTAAAAAGACAACAACTTTTCTTTTGTTTGCATAGTTTCTTGACACTATTAATTAGCATTAATTATTATTTTTTTTATTTATAGAAATCATAGCTTATAAAATCATGGCTTTGTCCAAGCTGAAGCACAGGCATGGACAAAGTCCAGTAAGTGAGGGTGGGCTAACACTCCTCTGTACCCTCTTCTGTCTGATAGGACACGAGAGAGCACAGAGGAGTGCTATCAGACAGGAGAGAGCACAGAGGAGTGCTATCAGACAGGAGAGAGCACAGAGCACAGAGGAGTCCTATCAGACAGGAGAGAGCACAGAGGAGTACTATCAGACAGTAGAGAGCACAGAGGAGTGCTATAAGACAGGAGAGAGCACAGAGGAGTGCTATCGGACAGAAGAGAGAACAGAGGAGTGCTATCAGACAGGAGAGAGCAAAGAGGAGTCCTACCAGACAGGAGAGAACACACAGGAGTGCTATCAGACAGGAGAGAGTGCAGAGGAGTCCTACCAGACAGGAGAGAGCACAGAGGAGTTCTTGCCCACCCTCACTTACTGGACTTTGTCCATGTCTGTGCTTCAGCTTGGACAAATACATGATTTTATCAGCCATGATATCTATTAAAATGAAATAAAATTTTCTTATGAAGTATATTAGAAAGGTTAATGTTTTGCCAAGAAGTACAACATATAAAAAGTTTCTGTATCTGACAGTACCCATTTAAGCCAAGATTGTGGGCCCTCTTATTCAGTGAGTAGACTATATGGTGCTTCTATTGTAGTTTATACGCTAAGGAAAAATATATGTATTTCCTATTTGTGTTCAATTAAATTTGTATTATTCCACCATATAAAACAATGGATAGGTTGTTGAAGTTGTTTTTGCATTATGATATCTAACTGTAACTGCTATGCAAAATGTGAGATATTAAGGTGCATTGGAACTATAACAGTAACAAAATTGCTTAAGCACAGAAATCTGCTGAAGAGCAATATAATCCTAATGTTAGCCTGTTCATTTTGTTTAATTAAAAAATTGCCAAGACTTTCTGTGCAAAATAGGCTGCCAATAAAATGTGGGTGCACACAAGTGTTTTTGCAAGAAGAGCAAGTTCATGTTATAAGACCATAATAAAAAAAAAAAAGGTTTGTCATAAACAAGCACAAATTAGTATTATAATGTGGATGCTGCAATTTTCTGTGTTGGAATATTAAAACACAACAGAACAAAGGTCTTTACTCTGTAGCGATAAGAAAATCACATTCATAGTGCAGTTCATGGGGGCATTTCAAATGATTTCCATAAGTTGTGAATACAGTTTTAAAGCTGCATACAATTGTTGCAAAGGAAACTCAGAGACTACAGAGATTACTTTGTGGTGGCCTCACATTTCATAAGACTAATAATCCTTAGGAATTAAAGGATATCTGTTAGCTCTTTTTGCTGCTCTATTGGATAGCTGTTAGGATTTCAAAGCAATTATATCTTACCTAAAGCTGATGGTAGCTACCAAAATTATAAAATTGCCTTTTTATTTATTAGGCATGTGTCATGGAGGTGAGGCCCAGCTTCTCAAATGTGACAGCCTTACAAACCTCCTTGCTTGACTTCACCTCCAAGCTACTCCTTAACTGACATACATAGTCCTACTAGTCAGCGGAGGAAGGTCTGGGAGATGAGGGTGAGTGAGGAGGATCTTGACACATGTACAGCTCACTTTTTCCTCCTTGACACTTGTCTAAGAAATAAAAAAAAGCTATTTGAAAAATACAGCCATCAGCTTTAGGAAAGGTGTATTTTGTTTTCACACTATTAGTCTTCCAATAATGTCTACAGCTCATAGCAGATTAAAGGGGTACTCCGGTGCTTAGACATCTTATCCCCTATCCAAAGGATAGGGGATAAGATGCCTGATCGCTGAAGTCACGCCGATGGGGACCCCCGTGATCATGCACGCGGCACCCCGTTTGTAATCACTCCCCGGAGCGTGTTCGCTCCGGGTCTGATTACCGGCGACTACAGGGCGGGCAACGTGTGATGTCACGCTCCGCCCCTCAATGCAAGCCTATGGGAGGAGGCGTGATAGCTGTCACGCCCCCTCCCATAGACTTGCATTGAGTGGCGGAGCGTGACATCACACGCCGCCCGCCCTGTAGTCGCCGGTAATCAGACCCTGAGCGAACACGCTCCTTTGGATAGGGGATAAGATGTCTAAGCACCGGAGAACCACTTTAAGGGCTAGTTCACATATTTTCCCTCTGTTGCTTGCTCAAAAGCACCGAAGAGAAACTGATGCTAGAACTGATCCCATTTATTTAAATGGGGCAGTTCACATTTATCTGGCATTAGTGTTGAGTGGCATAGGCCATATTCAAATTTGCGATATTTCGCGAATATATGGACGAATATTCGTCATATATTCGCTAAATTCGCATATACATAATATTCGCTGTTTTATTTTCGCATATGTGGAAATTTGCATATGCAAACATTTGCATATGCAAACATTTGCATATGCAAACACAGTAGTGTTAGAGCCTTCTTTACACCACACAAGCTGGAAGCAGAGAGGGATGATAACTGTGATGTATACTGTGAAAAAAAAAATTCGTAATTGCGAATATATAGTGCTATATTCACGAATATTCGCAAATTTGAGAACATGCGATATTTGCGAATAAAATTTGCATTGCGAATATTCGCGAGCAACACTATCTGGCATCTCAATTTGTATGCCGGATGGTTGGACATGCCAATCATCGTACAGAAACAATGGACGCTAGATTCTAAACAACTTGTGACAACTTCGTCAGTTGTGGCATTAGTTGCGTTGAGATTTAGGCTGAGTTCACCAATACCAGACCCAAGACATATGTGAACCCAGCCTTACAAACTCCTAAATCTTTAACAGTTCCCAATACACTCTTCTCTTGTTCAGTCTATATTGAGATCATATGGTAAATCAGCAACTCACATACAATACTGTATGACACAGAAATTGCAATTAGCTAATATGCAGTGGTACCTTAACCCCTTAAGGACCTGGGGGTTTTCTGTTTTTGCACTTTGCTTTTTTCCTCCTTATCTTAAAAAAATCATAACTCTTTCAATTTTGCACCTAAAAATCCATATGATGGCTTATTTTTTGCACCACCAATTCTACTTTGTAATAACATCAGTCATTTTAGCCAAAAATTTATGGCAAAATGGGAAAAAAATCATTGTGAGATGAAATTGAAAAAAAAAAAACGCCATTTTGTAAATTTTGGGGGCTTCTGTTTCTACGCAGTACATTTTTCGGTAAAAATGACACCTTCTCTTTATTCTGTTGGTCCATGCAATTAAAATTATACCCTACTTTTATAGGTTTGATTTTGTCGTACTTCTGAAAAAAATCATAACTACATGCAGGAAAATGTATACGTTTAAAATTGTCATTTTCTGACCACTATAACTTTTTACTTTAGCGCATATGGGGCAGTATGAGGGCTCATTTCTTGCGCCGTAATCTGAAGTATTTTTGCATTGATCGGACTTATTGATCCCTTTTTATTCATTTTTTCATTATATAAAAAGTGACCAAAAATGCACTATTTTGGACTTTTGAATTTTTTTGCGCGTATGCCATTGACTGTGCTGTTTAATTAATGATATATTTCTATAATTCGGACATTTCCGCACGCGGCAATACTACATATGTTTAATGTTTTTTACACAGGTTTTTTTTTTAATGGGAAAAGGGGGGTGATTCAAACTTTTATTACAGGAGGGGTTAAATGATCTTTATTCACTTTTTTTTCACTTTTTTTTAGCAATGTTATAGCTCCCATAGGGGGCTATAACACTGCACACACTGATCTTTTACATTGATCACTGGTTTCTCATAGCAAACCAGTGATCAATGATTCTGCGATCGGACACCAGGAGGCAAGGTAGGAGACCCTCCTCGTGTCTAACAGCTGTTCGGGATGCCGCGATTTTGCCGCAGACATCCTGAACAGCCCCCTGAGTTAACATGTATTGATTTACTTTCACTTTAGATGCAGCGTTCAACTTTGAAAGCCGCGTCTAAAGGGTTAATAGCGCGCTGCACCACAATCAGTGTCACTCGCAATTAGGTCCCGGTAGTTGTTAGAGACCGGGCCCGACTCGCTATGATGCGGGGCCACGTCGTGGCCCTGCGTTATAGAAAGGGAAAGGACTCAGGACGTACCGGAACGTCCTTGGTCCTTAAGGGGTTAAATGGGCACTGTCAGATACAAAAACTTTTGATATGTTGTAAAGCATGCAAAACCAATAGGTTTTGCTATTGCTTTCATTAGAAAATTTTCAGTATTTAATGCTGAAAAAGCCAGTCAAACAACTGCCCCCCTGCCTGCTCCAACACAAACTAGCCCTGCTGTGTCCATGCATCATCACCTATGTCATGGACACACTTCCTTGATTGACAGCTATGAATGCAGGTCTCACAGCTAGAGGAAAAATCATCCCATTGTCCGCTTGTTTCCCGCTACTGTCAGTGAGGACAAGCTGGTAGTTGTAGTTTTGCTAATGCTAGGGTAGATGTGAGCCGACAGCATACTGAGGGAGGGGGCGGAGACCTGCACAGTGAGGCCACACCCCCTCCCTTTGAGAGGAATTCAGATTAGTAAGCTACATTAAAAGTGTCATAAAAAATAAATAAAAGTGTTAGACACATACAAATTAGATGTACATGGTCAAGATTAGGAGTGATATATTTAAAAAATGTTTTATTTTGTTGTATCTGACGTGTATGGTTTATGTTAAAGTGGCCGCATGTTATAATATCTCTTTATCCCTTCAGGATCAGCCCATTTTAACTTTTACACTTTATTTACACTGTGTACACTTCATTTTTACACTGTTTACACTTTTTACAGTTTTTTTCCTTCCTTGCATTTTAATAGTGATAGTGATTGTTATTGTTAATAGTGATTTTTATATTTTTTTTGAACAATTTAACTTTGTAATTTTACTACAAAATTTTTAAACAAAGTTTACTACAAAGTTTTGCCTTCATTTTTCCATGATATGATAAAAAAAAATAATAATTCTGGTGTTTGGTATTTCTTTTACATTTACGCCATTTACCATGTGGTTCCATTAACCACTTAACGACGTAGGTCGTAAATGTACGTCCTGGTGATGTGGTATTTAATGCACCAGGATGTACATTTACATCCTATACATAACCGCGAGCATCGGAGCGATGCTCGGGTCATGCGCAGCAGGTTCCGGCTGCTGATAGCAGCCAGGGACCCACCCGTAATGTCCGACATCCGCGATTGTGTGGATGTCTGCCATTAACACTTCCGATGCTGTGATCAATACAGATCACGGCATCTGCAGAAGTGCGGCACTTAATGTGGATGAGCGGATCGCCCGCAGCGCTGCCGTGGCGATCCGATCATCTGTATTGGTGGACGGAGGTCCCCTTACCTGCCTCCGTCCATCTCCCGGCATCTTCTGCTCTGGTCTGTGATCGAGCAGACCAGAGCAGAAGATGACCGATAATACTGATCAGCATAGCACTGAATAGTATTAGCAATCGAATGATTGCTATAAATAGTCCCCTATGGGGACTATTAAAGTGTAATGATAAAAGTATAAAAAGTAAAAAATTCAAGTAAAAAAATGTGAAAAATCCCCTCCCCCAATAAAAATATAAATTGTCAGTTTTTACCCCAAAAAGTGTAAAAAAAATGTTTTGTAAACATATTAGGTATTGCCATGTGCGTAAATATCTGAACTATTAAAATATAATGTTTATTATCCCATACGGGGAATGGCGTGAACTTGAAAAAAAAAAGTCAAAAATTGCTGCTTTTTTATAACATTTTATTTAAAAAAAATTGATAAAAAAATGTATTAAAAGTTTTATATATGCAAATGTGGTATAAAAAATTACAGATCACGACACAAAAAATGAGCCTTCATACTGCCGCTTATACAGAAAAATAAAAATGTTATAGGTCAGCAAAATAGAGGGGTTTTAAACGCACTAATTTGGTTAAAAAAGTTTGCAATTTTTTAAGCAGTATATTAATAGAAAAGTATGTAATTATGGGTGTCATTTTAATTGTATTGACCAACAGAATAAAGAACACGTGTTTATTGTACCGTAAACTGTACAGCAGGAAAACAAAACCTTCCAAAATGTGCAAAATTGCAGTTTTCTTCTCAATTTCCCCACACAAATAGTATTTTTTTGGCTGCGCCATACATTTCATGGTAAAATGAGTGATGTCATTACAAAGGACAACTGGTCGTGCAAAAAACAAGCCCTCATACTAGTCTGTGGATGAAAATATAAAAGAGTTATGATTTTTTGAAGACGAGGAGGAAAAAAAAAACGTAAAAATAAAATTGTCCAAATGGGCTGAGTCCTTAAGGGGATAATGTTATATTTAATTCTATAGTTTAATAGACATTTCTGCACACTGTAATACCAAATATGTTTATAAGATTCTTTGTTTTTTTTTAGAAACCTGAAAATAAGGGGGATGATTAAAATTTTATTATTGAACGGGTTAATTTGCATAGGGTTTAACACTATTTTGTTTCTACACTTTATTAGTCCTCACAGGTGACATGTATGAGTCATCAATAGATAGCTCATACAGATCAGTGCAGTACCTATGTACTGCATTGATCCATGAAACATCTGCTGTATTGGTAGAGGCTGCCACAGACAGGCTCTATCTATATGAACAAATAAGCAATCATGGAGGCTTAGGTAAGTGCTGCTGAGTCAATGGATCTTCTGGCCGCAATTTATGTAAAGGAGACCCGACCCACTGCACTTCCAGCATTTACTTTACCTACATTTAAACACTGCTGTCAACTTTAATATTAGCATTTAAAGTGTTAAAAGCTGGCTGTGGTAATTGTTGCATGTCAGTTATTAGTGGCAGCCTCCAGCTACTGAAATCAGATGGAGTTTCCTAGGTATGGAGTGGTCTCAAGCCCACTCCATACACCCTTAGCGGCACCGTGACAGATTAGGGGTTATTTGCAATGGTGTTGACTGGATCAAATTGAACTTTGTTCTACCTGTACTACATGTATTATTCTCCTCCAAGCAGACAAGTGTCCCACTGGCACTGTCCTTCTCTGGCAAACACACAGAGGGAGTCCAGTAATCTCAGCAGCAAGCTCAGCAGTCGAGCACCACAGGGATACATGGTGCTCACATTATTAGAGAAAGAAGATTCACATACTTTTCAAATAATCAAAAAAAAAAAAGTATCCAGGGGTTGTAGACTGCTGGAGAAACATGTCTCCTCTCAACAATAGCTTCTCATGTTTATGAAGAATAAAGGTTACAAAGGAGCATGTGGTGAGTGCTGCTGGATACAGTCTTTGATTGTTTAAAAACATGTATTATTCTGCTTTGTACTGGGGCTACATGTGTGACATTACTATCTTTCTGTACCTAGTAGTTCTATTTTACAGTATGTACAGCACCAGAACCTCAGTAAGTTGTTAAAATAAAAAATAGTATGGCAGCTTAAATAGTCTCTTTCTGACTTTTAAATATAAATACATACTTTATGTGCAAATAAGACCATTTTAAGTTTTTCAAAGAAATTATTTTCAAGGAACATTTTTGTTGTGCCTTGAAAATATTGAAGGGCCTTTATGTTCTTTTAAATTGGTAAATCACCTGCAATTCTACCTAACCCAAATCAAGTAGTGGCAGTAGATCAATTTGTATCACGCCTGGGGTAGTTTACGGTAGTCAACCATGGGGGAATGACCTCTAAAATGTGATTGGACATTTGCTCTCCTATGTGAACACCATTCCAGACCTAAGATGCCCTTGCCGTAATGAAGTATAGATGACTAAGGGCTTTTTGCTATAGCACACTTGGATGATTTATTTTTGTACACTATATACTGTTGTGATTTGCTGTATTAAAGTTGAAAATTAATATAAAGATAAAACATTAATGCAACTATAGAACTATGAGTGAGTGTGACTTGTTATATGTCAGCTATTGAACTTGCCTACAGTTATTCAAGTAAGGTCACAGTTTTTTTGACCCCCAACCAATCAATATCTAGTCTGACACCCAATAACCCTGACTATCAGCTGTTGGCCTGAGTCATGGCACCATTATATATATATATATATATATATATATATATATATATATATACATACACACACACACACACACACACACACACACACACACACATATATATATATATATATATATATATATAGTCAATGTAGCTGGAGGCTTTAGTTAAGTAGAATGTCTAGTCAAGCAAACAATCATCTCTCTTTGTAGCTTTTATATTAATGACCAAGTGAAGGATGTCCTTTAGCCTTTAATGACACAGCCCATTTTTGGCCATGTGGCAGTTTTTTTTCTTGCTCACTTAAGAGACATAACTCTTTTATTTTATCAACTGTAATGACACTTTTTATTTTACCATAAAATGTATGGCACAACCAAATAAATATTACTTGCAATTTGTAACTTTTAGGGGGTTTTGATTTTACCCAGTGCACTTTATGGTAAAAATTACATGCTCTCTTTATTCTGTAGAGCAATTTGATTAAATTGATATTCAATTTACATAGTTTCTTTTTTTTATTATTGTCCCACTTCAAAAAAGAAGTTATATATATATTTTTTTAAATAAGCCTGCTTAAATTTGTCAATTTCTGACCCCTATAATTATTTTTTCCGTATACACAGATTTATGCGGGCTCATTTTTTGCATTGTGATCTTTCTATCAGTACCATTGTTGTTTAGATTTTACAAAAGAAGGAAGATGTCCAGCGCACACATGTGTAAAGGAACTTTTTTTATTTGGTTGCCATAGGATACAGCAGGTACTTAGGTAATGTGACGCGTTTTGGCCCGCAGGGCCTTAGTCATACAAATGTTACTTGTGTTAAGATAATTTATATATGCTAGGTGGGAGTGTCCTGGACAAACCACGTCTGCCCCACGTCACTCCACACCTGCACACATAATTACAAACATACTTTAAAATTCTCAAAACTTTATTCTTCAAAATATTATAAACAACAAAAAGAGAGTAAAGAATAAAAGTAAAAATAAACATAGAAAATGTTCCTGTTGCGACATCCATGGCACATTATTTGTGTACACCAAACAGAAATGAAAAAAACAAGAAGTATAAGTGAAATGTTTTTGGATGAAGCAAACAGGTGCATATTCTATGCACAAGACACATGGTAAACCTGGAGGATAGACCATGTATTTGGAAATGAAGAAAAGCACTTCTCCTAGACAACAGCCGTGTAAAATCACAATATGCATTCGAAGACATAATTGTAAACTGATTTTTTCGTTTATAAATTTTTAACGTGTCAGTAATGCAGGATGGTATCTAGCCTCCTGTTCAGACCTCGCGGCACCCGTATATCAGGGGTAAGGATCCAGAAAATGTCCCGATCTAAGAACTTTTTTCTCCCATTGCCACCTCTAAGTGGCTTTTCAACTCTTTCAATGCCTTACACAATTAGGATTGAGGTGTTACCACCATGTGCCTCAGCACAGTGTCTGGTAACCATAGATACGTGCCGTGTCTGAAAATGTGCAATGTCGGATAGATGTTTACGTACCCTAATTTTTAGTGGATTGATAGTGCATCCTACATATTGCACATTGCAGACACGGCACGTGAAAAGGTATATAACTCCAGCTGTGCTGCAATTTACATATTGTTTGATGTTAAAACTTTTGTTGTTACTAGTAGATACAAATGATACAGAGTTACGCATATCATTGCAACAAAGACACCTCCTGGATCCACATTTGTATGAACCTGGACAATTAAGTCAGGTAGGTATGCTTCTTGGGGGATCCAGGAATAAACTAGGGGACAATTTTTAACCCAAAGTCAGAGCTCTTGTAGACACACATCTAAATCCCCCATTTAAGGCTTCCTGAAATTTGGGGTCAGTAAGTATAATTGGCATATTATTTCTAATAATGTTGCTGACTGCCTTAAAATCTGTGCTTTATTGTGTAGAAAAAACCACGGGTGAATCTTGATTGTGTGTTTTTTTCTGATTTTGAAATCCTTTATTGTTATGATTTTTACTCGGAGCTTGTAACCTAATTAGATCAGAATGACTCTTAGAATGACTACTAGCAATGGTTTTTGCTCTCTGGATGGTCCAATCAGGGTAGCCGCTTTGTTTCAATCTGTTGCCTATGGCAACGATTTCATTGGCAAAATTATTTTCAAGCAAGCAGTTGCGGTGTGCCAGATCATCTCACACAGGGGTAGATTTTCCAAGACATGTGAGGGGTGACAGGAACCGGAATGCAGAATGGAATTTACTGCATTTTTTCTCCTGAATGTAATAGTAATAATGTTGCCGCTATCACTGCCACCCCGCAATGTTTGATCCAAAAATGTAACCCTGTTTTGTTCAAAGCAAACTGTAAACTGAAGGTTATATTCATTGGATTTCATAAAATCATTAAACCCCTGTATGGCCGCCATATCGGACCCCCAAATGAATTGGAGGTGGTCGATGTAGCGTCCATAGCATAGCAACTGAGAGCTGAAGGGGTTAGTGGGGGCGAAAAGAATCCCCCTCTCCCACCAGCACATGTAAATGTTAGCGAGAGAGGGGGAGAATTTCACCCCCATTGAAGCTCCAGTAACCTGTAGGAAAAACCAGGTGTTGAACATGAAAAAATTATGGCTGAGGAGATACTCAACAACTAAAAGTATATATATTCCCGTAAATAAGCTGGGTAGCTTGAATAAATCTCCAAAAACCATGACAAAGCACGGATAGCCAATCCGTGAGGGATGACCGAGTATAGTGAGGCCACATCAGCTGTTACCCACCTATACTCGGATTTCCAATGTACATGTTCCAACATACCAAGCAAATGCTTGGTGTCCTTCAAGGGGTACTCTGCCCCTAGACATCTTATCCCCTATCCAAAGGATAGGGGATAAGATGTCAGATCGCCGCGGTACCGCTACTGGGGACCCCTGGGATCCCCGCTGCGGCACCCCGCTGTCATTACTGCACAGAGCGAGTTCGCTCTGCACGTAATGATGGGCAATACAGGGGCCGGAGCATCGTTACGTCATGGCTCCGCCCCTTGTGACGTCATGACCCACCCCCTCAATACAAGCCATGCCCCCTGCCATAGACTTGCATTAAGGGGACGGGCCCTGATGTCACGAGGGGCGGAGCCATGATGTCACGCTGCTCCGTCCCCTGTATCGGCCATCATTACGCACAGAGCGAACTCGCTCTGTGAAGCAATAATGGAGCAGTGCCGCTGTGGCGATCCCGGCGGTCCCCAGCAGCTGGCCCGCGGTGATCTGACATCTTATCCCCTATCCTTTGGATAGGGGATAAGATGTCTAGGGGCGGAGTACCCCTTTAATGTGACCATGCATTTTTGTCACTAAGGGCTGTAGCAGGGAATCTACCCAATCACACAATCATTCCTTTAAGGATGAAATACCTGCCACTATCTGCCTTAGGGGGGAGGGGAAATCTCTTTGTGCACCTTGGGGAAGAAGTGGAAGATAGGTATGATGGGGTCATCAATAATTAGATATTCCGCTATCCTATCTGTTATACATCCACTCTCAACCCCAAGGTGCACTAGAGATGTCAGTTGGATCCTGAATTGAGAAGTGGGATTGTTAGACAGCGGTCTGTATGCACTATCATCTAACATCTGCATATTTAATTTATGATACAGACCGCTGTCCATAATCACCACTGCTCCCCCCTTATCTGCCTGACTGATCATAATCTGGTCCAATTTTTGTAAATCCAAAAATATTTGTCTTTCTAATGTGGTTAAGATTTTAGGACTTTTTGATTGTTTTTTTTTTTCACATTTTTTTCTAATATATGGAAAATTCCACACAGCAATACCAAATATGTTTATTATTTTTATGTATTAATTTTTTTTTTTTTTTTAAAGCAGGAAAACAAGAATGATTTTTATTTTTATTAGGGGAGGTAGGTATGACATAAGCATCAGATTATTCTTCAGCAGTTCCATAGACAATGAATAGAGTGACAGCATACAAGCAGGACTAAGGTTCAAAATGAAGGAGTAAGAGTCCTGTTCTTGAGATTAAGGGGGTCCCAGGGGACAAACCCAAGCCATCTAAAATGTATTTCCATAATGTGGATAGTGAATAAGTTCATTTAACTTAAAATACCAATATCTATCATAATGATACTGTTCATGGCTGTCCACCTATTGCACGTTTTACATCTTATTAAGGATAGGCCAACAATTTAAAATCCTTCAAAACTAAATGCTGAAGACCAGTTGAGATGTCATTATACACATTATGGATAGGTTCACAGAGGAGTTTTTACGCATCGTTTCTTTTTTTTAAATGTGTTTTTTTTTTTTTTTTTTACATCGGTGTGCTCTATGTAAGTCTATGGGAGCACACAAAATATGGTTGTTAATAAGTAATATGTAATTTATGGAAATTTATCCAAATCAACTGGTTCTAGAAAACTATACAGATTGGTCAATTACATCTTTTTAGATATATTTTTACTCCAAAGTTACACAGTGAAGTGAACTCCAGCACTAACAGCTTAATTAGATTATCATGGTTAAGGTCAGTTTCCACTATATGCAGTTTTTCTGCATTTTGTTATTCAAAGTGCATTTTTAGCAAAGTTTTGCAATAAGGCAAAAGGGATTTAACTATTATAACAATTGAGGTGTTTTATGACGATTGGAAGTTTAAAGGCTGTGTTCACACATTGAATTCTTAAAGGAGTAGTCCAGTGGTGACTCAGTGGTGAGCAATTTATCCCCTATCCTAAGGATAGGGGATAAGTTGCAGATTGCGGGGGGTCCGACCGCTGGGGCCCCCTGCGATCTCCTGTACGGAGCCCCGACAGACCGCGGGAAGGGGGCGTGTTGACCTCCGCACGAGGCGGCGGCCGACACGCCCCCTCAATACAACTCTATGGCAGAGCCAAACCGCTGCCTTCGGCAATCTCCGGCTCTGCCATTGAGATGTATTGAGGGGGCGTGTTGGCCGCCGCTTCGTGCGGAGGTCGACACCCGCTATCTCGGCGGAGAGCCGGGGCCCCGTACAGAGAGATCACAGGGGGCCCCAGCGGTCGGACCCCCCGCGATCTCAAACTTATCCCCTATCCTTAGGGTAGGGGATACGTTTTTCACCACTGGACTACCCCTTTAATTTATATTTCACACATTTGTACTAGTTTTTAGCTTATTTTACTGTAATTTTCTAAAATTATGGTAAAATGAGTTTAATAAAATTTGCACAACTGCAGTAAAATATCCCCATGTTTTACACAATATTGGGGACATCACAGCAAAACACATCAATGTGTAAACACAGCCTCAGAGAAGGTGAGAGAACTATTATATGTCCTGATCCATATATGTCCTGATCCAAAAAATCAGTAGCATACATAGCTTGAAAGGGGGAGAGATAAAGGAAGGGGTCTGGGATTTAGCAGAAGGAGATCTGTAGTTTACTGGACAGTCAACTGACCCAGAACTGACATACTGCTCTGACACATTAAGCACTGGAAGGTTTGACGAATCAGGTGTTTGATCACATGACTAAGTTATTGTAGTAAACACAGATCAACCTATGCTGGAATAAAACAAATGGTGTGATACAATTAGTGATGGTGAGTGTGCATGATTTGGGGGGAAAATGAAACAAAGTGCTGAACATTGACTGAACTTCATGGAGATTTTAATCAGAATGTTTTGAATAGTTATTAAATAGTGGAACTGTCCTTAACTCAGATATAAAATAAAAGCAAAATCAGCCTGAATGTAGGCTTTTGGAATTAGCAAGAACATTTTCTTGTAGGAGAACAGAAAAAGCGATAAGTACTGACATTTCTGATTAAATACAAGCGCCAAACAGACAATACCTCATGTGTCACAGGTTATATAAAACTACAGTCAATTAAAACTCAATCAATTCTTCAGATGGAACCACTTGCACTAATCAACATAATTAAGCTGAAAACATTGGAAAATACTGAAAGAGAACATGGCACACATACACAAAGAATCTGCTTATTCAATGACATCAAAAGAGAATCAAATATTTCAAGATAACATCTTCTGCCATACCCAAATATGTCATAGCACCAGCATTTATGAAAAGTCTCTGTGCCTTAATTGTCACTAATGTGATTAAATAACAGAAGTAACATAAAAAAAAATAAAAAAAGAGAAGATTGGCATAGCATTTTACAGAGTAAATGACATATATTTGCATTATACAGTAGCTTGATTTTGTATTCACCTTATAACTATATTGATGAAATTGCTTACATTTTTCTTTTATTTAGTTAACCCCATGGTTTCCATAATGTAAATCAAGGTATCTCATTGCTTTGGATTCCATATTTGGCATGTAATGTTCACAATATCTGATTCGCTATTTATTTTGTTTAATAAACATATGTTGACAAATATGCTTGAAATTCTTCAGGCTAAATAAATAAAAAATATATATAAAAAGAAATGTTCTAAAAACAGATTCCGCTGTATGATACATCAACTCCATATGTGATACAGTGTCAGAAAAATACATAACCTAATATCCAACTGCTTTCTGTGATCTCCTGGAGCCAAGGGTAGATTGTTTTTCTCTCTCTTCCCTTGATTCCCCACCACATTTGTTCCATCATCTGTCTTTGATTTACTACCTGGCTGGTGGCTTTAGTTCTCCTCCACTATGTTTCCACTACTGTTGGTCTCCTCCTCTATGAAACAAGTTAAAACTTTCACCTTGAACCTCACTTTGCTTTATTTGTTACTCACAGGATAAAAAGGTATCATCATTATTCCAATACAATACATAAAAACTGCAGCATGACATAAAAGCACTGGCGATTCTGAATTTCACTCCCATAGGGCTTATTCCAGTGCAATCAAATATCAATAAAACGTTTTTGTTGTGATAACAATACAGAACACAGGAAGTGGGAGTGGGGTTTAGTATGTCCTATGTGCAGGAGAGGGAGGAAGAGAGAGAGAGAGACATTGTACCTGCAAGCTGTGTCCATTTTCCAGAAAATCTGTATTATCCATGTAAGTAAATCAAGGCTTCTCTCTTTTATCTTAGCAGCAGCAGTTTAAAGGGGTACTCCGGCGCTAAGACATCTTATCCCCTATCCAAAGGGGACCCCCGTGATCTTCCACGCCGAATCCCGTTAGAATCAGCCCCCGGAGCGTGCTCGCTCCGGGTCTGATTACTGGCGGTCACGGGATCGAAGCATAGTGACGTCACGGCGCAGCCCCCGTGTGATGTCATGCCCCGCCCCCTCAATGCAAGCCTATGGGAGGGGGCGTGACAGGTTCTTACACTGGGTTTGACTATGTATTTGCTGGCGTGGCTTTAAACTATTTTTACATGGGTTTTTCATCATTTACTTTTGAATAAAATCATTAAAAATATTTTATTTTATTATGTTTTCATATTTCATTTCATTATTATTATTTTTCTTCTGTAAGATTTATTACATTTCTATATATTTTTTTTATATATTCATTATTTGTAAAAATGGTTTCCCTACATAGTTACATAGTTACATAGTTAGTACGGTCGAAAAAAGACATATGTCCATCAAGTTCAACCAGGGAATTAAGGGGTAGGGGTGTGGCGCGATATTGGGGAAGGGATGAGATTTTATATTTCTTCATAAGCATTAATCTTATTTTGTTCCAGGAATGTATCTAATCCTGTTTTAAAGCTGTTAATTGTTCCTGCTGTGACCAGTTCCTGAGGTAGACCGTTCCATAAATTCACAGTCCTCACGGTAAAGAAGGCGTGTCGCCCCTTGAGACTAAACTTTTTTTTCTCCAGACGGAGGGAGTGCCCCCTCGTCCTTTGGGGGGGGTTTAACCTGGAACAGTTTTTCTCCATATTTTTTGTATGGGCCATTAATATACTTATATACGTTTATCATATCCCCCCTTAAACGTCTCTTCTCAAGACTAAACAATTGTAACTCTCGCTCCTCATAGCTAAGATGTTCCATGCCCCATATTAGTTTAGTCACGCGTCTCTGCACCCTTTCCAACTCCGCAGGGTCCCTTTTATGGACAGGTGACCAAAACTGAACAGCATATTCCAGGTGAGGCCGTACCAATGCTTTATAAAGGGGGAGTATTATGTCCCTGTCCCTTGAGTCCATGCCTCTTTTGATACATGACAATATCCTGCCGGCTATTTTCATTTATTTTTATATTTTTTATTTTTTATTATTTTTTTATTTATTATTTTTTTCTTTTATATTGTCACTTCAATTTTCATTATATTTTATGATTTATTTTATGAATTGTCACTTTAATTCTCACTATAATTTATTATTTATCAAATTACTTCATTTTTCATGCTCACATTTTCATATTTCTATTTTTCTATTATTGTTTTGCTCTATTCTTTATTATCATCTTTACTCACCAGGGCTTTCTTATTTCTACTCCAGAGATTCTTATGATATGTTACAATATTGTGTAAGTCTTCAGATCATGTGATCGGGTTGGATCATGTGATCACATGTCTGGAGCAAGCTCTGCGGGATTTGGATATTTCTGCCAGCCTAGAAGAAGTACGCATGTGCTCGTTTTATTTGTTGTATAATATTGACGCCGGCAGCACGTCACTAGTCACGTGTTGATCACATGACTAGGGATCCGGGTCATGTGACCGGAGCCGGCTCAAATGTCTCTAGTGCGCCTGTGTTGGGACCTCTGATCGGCTCATTCTATTTATTACAAAGGTTGATAGTATGTCATCAGATCATACAGGGTAACATGATCACATGATTGGGCCTTTTATTCTCTCCGGCGCATTGTGCGAACACCGGAGACAGGCCCTGTGACAGCACCTAAACATAGATCATGTGACCTTATCACCTGACCGACTTACCAGAACTCGGCCAGGATGCCGAGGCCAGCATCTCACACACGCCGGCCACTGACCCGCAGCCATATTGGATGATGGCACGTATGCATTACGGGACCTGCCTGGCCTCTGTTACACATCTGATGCGTACAATTATTGGGGTATTTAAGACACCAGTTTGCAGTTCAGCACTACACCCCTGAGGAAGTCTCATCCGGTGACGGAACGCGTGGGGTTTTGCTCCTGTGGACATGGGTTGACTGGGTCACCACCCCTCCTTTCCTCTGTCTGTGGCCTGCATATTGTGGTGACTCATCTCACAGTACATCATTTTTGCTTTATCCATCTTCATACACATTGCCTATTTGTAGTTTTGTATTGTATATTATGCACTTTACTCATTGTTATTTATGCTGCTACTTTTTAAGGTGTGTGCATGACATTGGTATACATATTGCATACATTTTCTATTGTTAGCCCACTATGCATGGTTAGGTCAGAGGGGTCCCCAAATATTTCACCCATGTCCAGTGGTGATCTTTACAGGTCCTACTGTTGTAGTGTGGCTCTATGTAGCCTTTTAAATGTTTTTAATTGTGTCTTTTCTTGATATCAATATATGGTGTTAATAAACTTGTATATTTTGCATTATATTGTGTATTGGGTGTGCATCCACTGTGGCATTTCAGTCTTTTTTGGTTTCCATTTGTGCTTTCCTCATGCCAGATAGCACCCCGTGATTATTTGATTGATATTTAGCTTGAGCCCCCCTCTCTTCCATCTTCTTTCTTGGTTTGGGACTCTTCACATCAGCTCGGCGCAAGCCATCAGTTCTTTCAAAGGTGCAGAGTCCACCATTTGAAAAGGGAGGGACTGTAGCACCAGCAACTTGGACAGGAGCACATTCAGCTTCTATGCCGCTGGATGAGTGGGCACATACTGTTGTCTCTTGGACATGGCTTCACCGATGTATTGCTGGCGGAATGACTGACTCGAAGTAGGAGGAGCAGGAGCATCTGGAGCAACAGAAGATGGATATGACACACAGCTCCCTTCGGTTGAGGTGGTGGAGCCTTGGCTGGCTGAAACAGGGAGCGGCGTGCCACTGGGTGATGCAGCTGGCTGGACTGCCACATCAGAGCCACGGTTCTCCCAGGCTGCTCTATGGTGACGCTGTGTGGTAAGCTTGTGGGGGTATAGAGTATATGGGGATGTAGCTGTGCAGTGATGAAAGGGTGCTGGTTTAACCCTTAACTGTCGTGACGCCAGGGTGAGGGCTCCTCTGTATATGTTTGTCCTATCGCCACCCATCCCAAGAGGGATAGGGAAGAATAATAAATGATTGTCCACAACCGAAGGTTTCAGAAAACTGTCGGAACTTTTACTGCAGGTTTTATGCAAAATTAAACAGGAACAGTCTTTGTATAAGAAGAGTCTATTATGATCCTGACAGTTGGTTGGGACCTTGTGAGTTTTAAGCTCAGGAGATTTATATGCGCTGTTCCGCTGGATTTAGGGGATTGAGTTTAGGTCCAGCAGTCACGCAGACTTTAGCGGGGAGTTGCATTGTAACTCACGATTTGGTAAGTGTCACGATTCGGCTAGCTGGATGTGGATCCTCTGTGTCAGCGAGGGATTGGCGTGGACCGTGTCGGTGGACCGGTTCTAAGATGCTACTGGTATTCACCAGAGCCCGCCGCAAAGCGGGATGGTCTTGCTGCGGCGGTAGCAACCAGGTCGTATCCACCGGCAACGGCTCAACCTCGCTGACTGTTGAGAAGGCGTGGGACAGAAGGACTAGGCAGAGGCAAGGTCAGATGTAGAAGAAGGTCGGGGCAGGCGGCAAGGTTCGTAGTCAATATGGATAGCAGAAGATCTGGAAACACAGGCTTTGGACAACACTAAATGCTTTCACTGGCACAAAGCAACAAGATCCGGCAAGGGAGTGCAGGGGAAGTGAGGTATTATAGCCAGGGAGCAGGTGGAAGCTAATTAGGCTGATTGGGCCAGGCACCAATCATTGGTGCACTGGCCCTTTAAATCTTTGAGAGCTGGCGCGCGTGCCCTAAGGAGCGGAGCCGCGCGCGCCAGGACATGACAGCCGGGGGCCGGGACAGGTAAGTGACTTGGGATGCGATTCGCGAGCGGGCGCGTCCCGCTATGCGAATCGCATCCCCGCCGGTGCATTGCCGTGGAATGAGATTTGCTATAGAATGAGATGGTCCGCCTCCATCACATCCTATTGGCTCACTCTTGTCACGTGACATATTTAAACATCACGCTTCGATGTGCACAGTAGTGTCAGTTTGGCTATCACAGGGAGAGGGTCTCCTCACCCTGTGATAGCTGAAGCTGTACGGAGCTCTCATGGCCTCTGTGGCCCGACAGAAGTTCACACATGTACGCAGCTCATACGGCTGCCTCATATACATTTACTGTTGATCCACAGCGCTATCGGGATCCCTATGCCCGATGGCGCTGTCCTCAGTGTGCGTCCCCGCGAGCGCCCCACGCCCGCAGCTCTACTCCCCGTCCCCCGCAGCTATACTTCCCGTCCCCCGCAGCTCTACTCCCCGTCCCCCGCAGCTCTACTCCCCGTCCCCCGCAGCTCTTCTCCCCGTCCTACGCAGCTCTACACCCCGTCCCCTACATCTCTACTTCCTGTCCCCCGCAGCTCTACTCCCCGTCCCCCGCAGCTCTTCTCCCCGTCCTACGCAGCTCTACACCCCGTCCCCTGCAGGTCTACTCCCCGTCCCCTGTGAACGCTCAGGGAGCGATCCACAGCGCTATGGGGATTCCTACGCCCGATGGCGCTGTCATCAGTGTGCGTCCCCGCGAGCGCCCCACGCCCGCAGCTCTACTCCCCGTCCCCCGCAGCTGTACTCCCCGTCCCCCGCAGCTGTACTCCCCGTCCTCCATCCCCCGCAGCTCTACTCCCTGTCCCGTTAACGCTCAGGGAGCGGGGAACAGAAAGTAGAGCATCGGGCGCAGGTCAAGTTATTCGCGTAGTGCTGCGCATGCGCAGTACTACTTGACCTGCGCCCGATGCTCTACTTTCTGTTCCCCGCTCCCTGAGCGTTAACGGGACAGGGAATAGAACTGCGGGGGACGGAGGACGGGGAGTACAGCTGCGGGGGACGGGGAGTACAGCTGCGGGGGACGGGGAGTAGAGCTGCGGGCGTGGGGCGCTCGTGGGGACGCACACTGATGACAGCGCCATCGGGCGTAGGAATCCCCATAGCGCTGTGGATCGCTCCCTGAGCGTTCACAGGGGACGGGGAGTAGACCTGCAGGGGACGGGGTGTAGAGCTGCGTAGGACGGGGAGAAGAGCTGCGGGGGACGGGGAGTAGAGCTGCGGGGGACGGGGAATAGAGCTGCGGGGGACGGGGAGTAGAGATGCGTAGGACGGGGAGAAGAGCTGCGTAGGACGGGGAGAAGAGCTGCGGGGGACGGGGAGTAGAGCTGCGGGGGACGGGGAGTAGAGCTGCGGGCGTGGGGCGCACACTGAGGACAGCGCCATCGGGCATAGGGATCCCGATAGCGCTGTGGATCAACAGTAAATGTATATGAGGCAGCCGTATGAGCTGCGTACATGTGTGAACTTCTGTCGGGCCACAGAGGCCATGAGAGCTCCGTACAGCTTCAGCTATCACAGGGTGAGGAGACCCTCTCCCTGTGATAGCCAAACTGACACTACTGTGCGCATCGAAGCGTGACGTTTAAATATGTCACGTGACCAATAGGATGTGATGGAGGCGGACCATCTCATTCTATGGCAAATCTCATTCCACGGCAATGCACCGGCAATGTCAGTGCAGCGCTCCCGGTCAGCGGGTCTGACTGAGGCGCTGCAGAGAGAGAGACGCCGCGAGCGCTCCAGGGAGGAGCAGGGACCCGGAGCGCTCGGCGTAACAGTAAGTTGCGGTATTGTCAGGCTTCGGCCTGGTCTTGTCTTTGAAAGTTGCACAGATCTCTCCAATCTGCTAGTTCGGAACCCAAGAGATGCTGCTTGCTTTGCAGTTCAGGAACAGCTCCCTTATATGGGCAGGGGTTGGCCTTGAGCTCTTTGGTCCATACCCTCTGTCATTCACTTTACACAAGGAATTATGGTCTAAACATGTGACCACCCGTGTGACCTAGGAAGGTCCTTTATCATACCCTAAGAGAATTAACATTAGTCACATGACTTAAGGTCCTGCAACAATATATACACAATTAAATATACAATCAAATATACATACAAACATCACAAAATTAAAGAAGGAAGAGGTGACTAGGGGCTATCCAAACAGGAGGACCCTACTGGAACGAAGTAACTCTGACTTTGGGGACCACCATACAAGGTACGGTATACTATACGGTACCGGGACACCTCAGCTGCATTTGTTGACGCAAGGCCGTGGTGCAAACATTGGGACCCTAGCCATGCTTCATCTTCTGTCGACACTTCTTGCATGTGGCCAGGTTAACATCCTCCGGATGCTTGATGAAAAACTGCCACACCGCCAAGTAGCTGAATTTCCCACCAACAGTCCGCACTAATTGACTGCTACGGCCACCATCTCTAGGAACCCCTGTTCCAGTACCTCCCAGGAAGGTAGGCTGCCACGAAGCAGGTGGTCTACCCTGGACACGTTTGGCTCCAGACTTTCCATTTTTGCCACCATACTGACTGCCAACCATGCTACCACCTTGCTGGCTCAGATGCTGCCTAACGGGCAACTTGCAACCCTCTTCTCCTGATGATGATGATGATGATGATGAAGCCCCTTCTGCACCCGGCTCCCAAGTGCGATCGGCTTCATCATCATCGAGTTGTGTCTGCACGTCACCTCCTCAGGTTCCTCAACAGTGTCTGCTTCAGGAGCCTGAACACTCGCAACACCACCTCCCACACCACTCTCCTCATCACGACATGCCTGCCTAGTGGAGGAAGCGGCAGATGTCTCCTCCACTTCTTGGTTGGGCAGTAACTGCTGACGGTCCTCTGGTATACCATCTTCACTAAATAGGGGAGCTGAACCCACAACATAAGATACTTCTGTGTGGGAGGGAACACCATAGGAAAGAGGCAACCGAGGGTTGTGTCTGAGGAACCCACCGACTGTTGACTGGGGATGTCAGATGTCCCTTGTGATGAAGTGGATGACCATGTTAATCAATCGATTATGGCACATGGGTTGTTAGTCGAGACACGACTCCTACCTGATACCGGGAGCTCAGGCCTCTCGCTGTGACTCCTGATGCCACTATCCCTTAGTCTGCTGCGACCTCTGCCTGATGAATTTAGGCCTCTGCCACTCCTCTGTGCACGTCCTGGCAATTCTATGCCTGACATACTTAGTGCTTAAATGAGGGGAATACAATACGCTCCACTATGGGTAAAACAGTATTTGTCTACAACATCAGCAGGTGTGTACTTTTGGCTGGATTTTCACAGTATTTAGGCCCTTAAGACTTTAACAGGAATAAAATGGTACACCACTTAGATGTACGTATGTGTTATGCACTTATGTGGGGAGGACCATACGCTCCACTACGCTTAAAACAATATTTGTCTGCAACACAAGCAGGTGTGAACTTTTGGCTGGCCTTTCACAGTATCTAGGCCCTTAAAACTTTAACAGGAACAAAATGGTATACCACTTAGATGTACATATGTGGTATGCATCTATGAGGGGAGGACAATGCCCTCCAGTATACTTAAAATAGTATTTGTCTACAACACCAGCAGGTGTGTACTTTTGCCTGTCCTTTCTCAGTATCTAGGCCCTTAAGACTTTAACAGGAACAAAATGGTACACCACTTAGATGTACGCACAGGTTACACTTAATCGAGGACAATATGCTTTTAGGGCCCTGCTCACCCTAACTGGCTACTATTATCTTTTCAGTTGTTGTACACACCAGTGCTGCAGCACACAGTCGCTGTGTACTACACACAAAATTGCACTTTCTCTCTCAGTCTCACTTCCTTCCCTATCAGTGTTTCTAGAAAAAAAAAAAAAAAAAAAAATATATATATATATATATATATATATATATATATATATATATATATCGGTGGGTGTGTGTGCGTGTTGTAATTTTCTTTTTTCTTTTTTACTAGGAAAAACTTATTATTCTGTATAAATATACAGCAGTAGTTCAGTGAACAAGAAACCTCACTCTTTTTATAAATATCTATTATATGAAGTAAGGGGTTAAGTTAATTTTCCGTCCGATCTAAAGCTTTGAACAGGGTCGATCCTGGGGTAATGGTCGCCTTGGTGCAGTATATTGTTTGGTGTCTGTGTGGGTGTAGCTATCTTTTTACCCTCTCCCGTAAGGTTCCATTTGGTTATGCTCACACTACAGAATTTCTGCAATGAATTTACACAAGGAAATGTTGATTCTACTTTCAGCACCCTCCTATTAATCTGCAGCTAATGTAGTAGGTGTGAACATTACACTATGTTTTGTCTATATGGGGACCCGATCCGGCTGGGAGATGGGAAAACCTGGCGATCCCGTACCCCAGCAGCACCCAACCCCCATCTCATTTTGACTCCGGTCGGCTCATTCAAATGGGGTCCAGGTCCAGCTGGGGTACGGGAGCACCCAGTTTTCCAATCTCTCAGCTGGATCCGGTATCCATATGACTAAAACGTAATGTGAACCCAGCCTAATATGCGTGAATGTTTGTGTCCATCTTATTGAAGCATGTCTCAGCTAATCACAGGTTTCATGACCTGAATTCTAAGCATCACAATAATTTATGATGTTGTCAATTTGGGTCATTGCACCTATAATATGAACACATTAACAATAATATTCATCCATATTACACACATGTGAATGCAGCAAAAGATCTAAGTCATGGCAGGGAATAGTGCAGGCAATAGTGCTTATAGTAATGCACCACTCTGACTTCTTATCTGTAATTTATATTTAGCTACAAACTTAGCAGGTTTAACCCATATGTTGCCCTACTGTATAGATTGCAGTTACACTAGCTCCAGGAAGGCACAAGGCAGTGCAAGGGTTAAATCTGATGACTGGCAATAAGTCTCATAGTAAGAGATAGAGCAGCCAGAGAAGGTGCAGAATGCACTCCCTCCTCCCACCAAGGCAGAACCTTGACAGGACTACTACCCCTAGTCCTCCACACCTTAACATAAAGCTGTATTGGGGACTCAGAACTCAAACCCCCAACCTCTTTTTTTCCCTTAACCCTTTAAGGTCCAGGGGTTTTTCCGTTTTTGCACTTTCATTTTTTTCCTCCTTACCTTTTAAAAAATCATAACTCTTTCAATTTTGCACCTAAACATCCATATGATTGCTTATTTTTTGCGCCACCAATTCTTCTTTGTAATGACATCAGTCATTTTACCCAAAAATCTACGGCAAAACGGAAAAAGAAAAATCATTGTGAGACAAAATTGAAAAAAAAATGCTATTTTGTAACTTTTGGGGGCTTCTGTTTCTACGCCGTACATTTCTCGGTAAAAATGACACTTTATTTTTAATCTGTAAGTCCATACAATTAAAATGATACCCTACTTAGCGTGGTTTCACACCACGTTTTGCACTTACGGTTTCCGTATACAGCTGGGAGGAGGGGGGTGGGGCTTAATTGCGGCTCCCGCACTCAGCCGTATAGGGGAATCGTATTTAATGCATGTCTATGAGCCGACCGGCGTGAACCGCAGCCTCCGGTCGGCTGCATTTTCGGCCGAATTTGGTTTCCCTACCGTAGGCAAAAACGTGGTCGACCCCGTTTTTGCCTACGGTCGGTAAACCGCATGCGGCCAAAAACGCAGCCGACCGGAGGCTGCAGTTCACTCCGGTCAGCTCATTGACATGCATTAAATACGGTTCCTCTATACGGCTGAGTGTGGGCGCCGCAATTAAGCCCCAACCCCCCTCCTCCCAGCTGTATACGGGAGCAGTAAGTACAAAACGTTGTGTGAAACCACCCTTATATAGGTTGGATTTTGTCGTACTTCTGAAAAAAATTATAACTACATACAGGAAAATGTATACGTTTAAAATTGTCATATTCTGACCCCTATAACTTTTTATTTGGGGCGTATGGGGCGGTATGGTAGCTCATTTTTTGTGCCATAATCTGAAGTTTTTAGCGGTCCAATTTTTGTATTGATCGGGCTTATTGAGTACTTTTTATTCATTTTTTCATGATATAAAAAGTGACCCAAAATACACTATTTTGGATTTTGTAAATCTAAATCTAACTAAGTGGTACTTAGTGTACCATGACGTACATTTACGCGCTGCCATGATCGCGAGCACCAGAGCGGTCATGCCCAGCAGGTCCTGGCTTCTATCAGCAGCCAAGGACCCGTCGGTAATGGCGGACATCAGCAATCGCACGGATGTCCGCCATTAACCTCACAGATGCCGTGATCAATACAGATCACGGCATCTGCAGCAGTGCGGTACTTTGAATGGATGATCGGATTGCCCGCAGCGCTGCCATCCAGTCCAATCACCTGGCTCCGGCCGTCTCCCAGGGTCTTCTGCTCTGGTCTGATATCGAGCAGACCAGAGCAGAAGATCCCCGATAATACTGATCAGTGCTATGTCCTATACGTAGCACTGAACAGTATTAGCAATCAAATGGTTGCTATATATAGTCCCCTATGGGGACATAAAAAGTGTAAAAAAAAGTAAAAAAAAAAATGTTAAATAAAAAAGTTAAAGAATTTGAAAAATCCCCTCCCCAATAAAAATGTAAAATGTCCGTTTTTCGCATTTTACCCCTAATAAAGCATAATAAAATAATTAATACACATATTTGGTATTGCCGCATGCGTAAAAGTCTGAACTATTAAAATATATTGATAACTATCCCGTACAGTGAATGGCGTAAATGTAAAAAAAAAATAAAAAAGTCAAAAATTGCTGAGCATTTTTTTTTGAGCATTTTATTCCAAAAAAAATTATTAAAACATTAATAAAAAGTCAAAGCTAAGCAAAAGTGTTACTGATAAAAACTACAGATCATGTCTCAAAAAAATGAGCCCTCATATTGCCCCACATACGGAAAAATGAGAAAGTTATAGGTGGTCAAAATAGGGCAATTTCAAACATACTAATTTTGTTAAAATGGTTTGATATTTTTTTTAAGCGGTACAATTAGAGAAAAGCATATATCATGGGTATCATTTTAATTGTATTGACCCACAGAATAAAGAAAACATGTCATTTTTACCGGAAATTGTACAGCGTGAAAACAAACCCTTCCAAAATTTGCTAAATTGTGGTTTTATTTTCAATTTTCCCACATAAATAATATTTGCTTGGATGTGCCGTACATTTTATGGTAAAATAAGTGATGTAATTACAAAGTACAATTTGTGACGCAAAAAACAAGCCCTCATATGGGTCTGTGGATGGAAATATAAGAGAGTTATGATTTTTAGAAGGCGAGGAGGAAAAAACGAAAATGCAAAAATAAAATTGGTCTGGTCCTTAACCCTTTAACGACGCAGGACGTATATTTACGTCCTGCGCCGGCTCCCGCGATATGAAGCTGCGCTCATCATCGGCCGGGATCCGTGGCTAATACCACACATCGCCGATCGCGGCGATGTGCGGTATTAACCCTTTAGAAGCTGACCGCCGCTTCTAAAGCGAAACGGAAAGTATCTCGGCTAGTCAGTCGGGCTGTTCGGGACCGTCGCGGTGAAATTGCGGCGTCCCGAACAGCTTGCAGGACACCGGGAGGGCCCTTACCTGCCTCCTCGGTGTCCGATGGACGAATGACTGCTCCATGCCTGAGATCCAGGCAGGAGCAGTCAAGCGCCGATAACACTGATCACAGGCGTGTTAATACATGCCTGTGATCAGGATGAGAGATCACTGTGTGCAGTGTTATAGGTCCCTATAACACTGCAAAAAAAGTTAAAAAAAAGTGTTAATATAGGTCATTTAACCCCTTCCCTAATAAAAGTTTGAATCACCCCCCTTTTCCCATAAAAAAAATAAAACAGTGTAAATAAAAATAAAAATAAACATATGTGGTATCGCCACCTGCGTAAATGTCCGAACTATAAAAATATATAATTAATTAAACCGCACTGTCAATGGCGTACTTGCAAAAAAATTCCAAAGTCCAAAAAAGCGTATTTTGGTCACTTTTTATACCATTAAAAAATGAATAAAAAGTGATCAAAAAGTCCGATCAAAACAAAAATCATACCGATAAAAACTTCAGATCACAGCACAAAAAATGAGCCCTCATACTGCCCTTTACATGGAAAAATAAAAAAGTTATAGGGGTCAGAAGAGGACATTTTTAAACGTATACATTTTCCTGCATGTAGTTATGAAGTACGACAAAATCAAACTTATATAAAAAGGGTATAATTTTAACCGTATGGACCTACAGAAATATGATAAGGTGTAATTTTTACAGAAATATGCACTGCGTAGAAACGGAAGCCCCCGAAAGTTACAAAATGGCGTTTTTTCTTCGATTTTGTCGCACAATGATTTTTTTCCCGTTTCGTCGTAAATTTTTGGGTAAAATAACTGATATCACTGCAAAGTAGAATTGGTGACGCAAAAAATAAGCCATAATATGGATTTTTAGGTGGAAAATTGAAAGGGTTATGATTTTTAAAAGGTAAGGAGGAAAAAACAAAAGTGCAAAAGCGGAAAAACCCTGAGTCCTTAAGGGGTTAAAGGGGTACTCCGGCGCTTAGACATCTTATCCTCTATCCAAAGCATAGGGGATAAGATGCCTGATTGCGGAGGTCCCACCGCTGGGGACCCCCGTGATCTTGCACGCAGCACCCCAGTTAAAATCAGTCCCCGGAGCATGTTCGCTCCAGGTCTGATTACCGGCAAGCTGTCAGGCCCCCTCCCATAGGCTTGCATTGAGGGGCGGAGGGTGACGTCACACGGGGAGGAGGCGTGACGTCACATGCCGCTGGCCCCGCGGTCGCTGATAATCAGATCCGGAGCGAACATGCTCCGGGACTGATTTTAACAGGGGTGTAAGATCCAGGGGGTTCCCTAGTGGCGGGACCCCTGCGATCAGGCATCGTATCCCCTATCCTTTGGATAGGGGATAAGATGTCTAAGTGCCAGAGTATCCCTTTAAGGTAAAAATGGGCCTGGTCCTTAAGGGGTTAAAAGAAGAAAAACTACCACAAGAGGACATCATTTTTAATTTGAGGGGCAAAGGTTCAAAAAGTAAAATCAGGAAGTATTACTTTACTGAGAGAGCGGTGGATTCATGAAGTAGCCTTCCTGCAGAAGTGGTAGCTGTAAATGCAGTGAAGGAGGTTAAGCATGCAGGAGATAAACATAAGGCTATGCTTCATATAAGATAGGGCCAGGGACTATTGATAGGATTCAGATTATTGGGCAGACTAAATGGGCCAAATGGTCCTTATCTGCTGACACATTCTGTGTTTCTATGTTTATACCTATCTTGAAAATTACAGGCCTCTCTCATCTTTTTAAGTGGGAGGAAATACTTTTTTGCCCCACTGTACATGCTATATACTATTAGGCTGGTTCACAGTTTTTATAATGAAAACAATCAAATTTCAGTTAGGCTGGATTTCCACTTGGAAGTATTTTTAAAAAACTGTCACTGCAGTGGAATTTTCCCCAAAAAACTGCCAAGTGGAAATCCAGCGTAACGTAGGTATGAAAAGTGACAATTTATCATAATAATGTGCTCAATTAAAGTCGATGGAAAAGCATTCATCAGAGACCAGGGCACTATGATGTTAAAATGACTGCAGTTTTGATAAATGTTTGGGCAACGCTTTTTTTTTTTTTTTTTTTACATGTTCATGTTCGGAGGTATAGTTCCTGAAAAGGGGCTGGAGGGATGCATGTTTTTCTGATGATTTTGCTAGCACTAAAATACACATATGCATCAAATATGCAAAGTATACGCTATGTGTGACCCTATACTTACTAAGCATTAGAGTGGCCTCATCTAATATATACAATTCAGTTTTGTGTAGAAACAATGTTCTACAGCTGTTCCAAAAAGGATCCATATCCCTTTTCATTCCCATCTTCTTTCCGCCTTGGGTTATACTTGATGGACATGTTCCTATCCATATAACTATGTAACAATGTGTCCCCCCTCATCTGGTTTAGCAGCTGGATGTGCACATTATTATACAGTTTGCACATCAGGGGCACCATTATAAAGCAGTAAAATACATATCTCATAACTGGAGCATTTTTGTAGCATAAGGTCAATTACAAAACAAATTATTTTTTTAATGTTGTTACAGTGCATAGTGAAAGTATTTGGCCCCCTTGAACTTTTCGACCTTTTGCCACATTTCAGGCTTCAAACATAAAGATATATGTTTGTGAAGAAACAACACCAAGTGGGACACAATCAGGAAGTGGAACAACATTTATTGGATATTTCAAACTTTTTTTTTTTATACATAATTTTTTATTGTAATAATAAATTTTGAAAACTACCGTATACAATTCAGATATACATAACAGAACCAGTCAAAAGAGACCATATAACCAACTTATACTTGTTTATATCTAAGAAGTATACATAATCATTATTAACACCCCCCCCCCCATCTGTGTTACATACACCTCTTTATCTATCGTGTTATGGACTGCATGGCTAACCTGACAATAATACAGCCAATCGCTGTCATTAATATTATACACCCTTTTTATGTGACTAAATTAAAAGAGTTGTCCTTTATCAAATATTTGATCCGATCGTTTTATACCCTTACTATCCCAAAAACTTGACTCACAATCCACAAGTTCTTTAAATTTATTGTTACCCCACAAAGGTGTAAACCCAAAACTGTTTTCTACATGTAATTCTTCCTTTAATTTTTCCCATACTCTTCTAAATTTGTGCAATAACATTGTGCTATTTGAACCATTCTCATCGTAATCATCTAGTTCCAACACCTCATATATGTTATCTTTCTTCTTATCCACTACAATCTTTTCCAGATATCTAGAATTCCTCCAATTCACGACTCGTGCCAACTGCGCACCCAAATAATAAACAAAAAAGTTGGGCATTCCCAATCCCCCCGTATCCCCAGGGGCCATAAAATATCTGTACTTCAAACGAACCCTTTTCCTTCCCCATAGAAGTCTACCCAATATCACTTCAATCTTCCGGAACCACCCCTTACCGATCCACATTGGCGAGGCACTAAGGAAGAACAGGATCTGTGGGAGGACCACCATTTTCACTATCACCATCCTTTCTGACATCGAGAAGGGCATTTTAATCCATACTTCTACTCACTTCTCTAAACTGTTTAATAGAGGGCGTATATTATTAATCACAAACTTATCATTTGTGGCTGCTATTTTTACTCCCAAATAAGGGAAACATTCAGTTTTCTTCAGCACGGATAATCTTCCTACCATCTCCCCCATATCTTCATCCAGGGGGAGCATAGTAGATTTGCTCCAATTTATCTCCAACCCCGATAAAGGGGCAAATACATCAAACAGTCTCATGATCTGGTGTATTTTTTCTTGTAGGTTAGTTACAAAAAGGAGGATATCATCTGCAAATAATAAAATCTTATTTATTTCTCCGTTTACTCCAAATGCCTCGTAGACATTGTTATCTCTTATCCAAGCCGCTAGGGGTTCAATATAAAGTAAAAATAAAAAAGGTGAGAGGGGGCAACCCTGTCTTGTTCCTCTACTTAATTTGAATGGGTAAGAGGGAATTCCATCCACCACTACACTCGCCTCCGGATTAGTGTACAGTAACTGAATATAATTCAAAAATCTCGGGCCCACCCCAACCTTCCTCAAAACTTCCCAAAGGTATCCCCACTCCACCCTGTCAAAGGCTTTGGTAGCATCCAGTGACAGGATGGACCGGGGGCCCCGGGCTCCACTCTGAATTGCCTCATACACCTGGTGGATATTGTCGTGGACCATTCTTCCCGATCTAAACCCCCCCTGGTCTCTCCCCACCACTACTTCTACCACTTTATCTAATCTCCCTGCCAATACCTTCGCTATTATCTTTATATCCATATTAAGCAAGGAGATGGGGCGATATGAACCCAAATCCAAAGGATCTTTATCTTTTTTCCTAATAAGTCTGATGTTAGCCTCACACATTGATTTAGGGAGAACACCCCCCCTCCAGGATTCATTAATAGTACCCAGCAGTTTTGGAAGTAGCAGGGTTGAATATGTCCTGTATATCTGGAATGGAATACCATCGGATCCAGGGGATGTATTCCCTTTGATTGATGCCAATGCTTCCTCCAGTTCCTGGAGGGAAATTGGGTCTTCCAAAGAATCCCTGATATCCTCTGTTAGACTTGGAATATTAATTCCTCTCAAAAATTCCACTACCTCAGCCCTATTAGTGTTGCTACTTATATAGAGATTGGAGAAAAAGAGCTAACCATTTGAGCTATTTCTTCTCTTTCTGTAGTTATGCTGCCATCTGCCCTTCTCAAAGCCACAATACCACATTCCTCACATTGATTCTTAAGTAATCTTGACAATATCTTATTTGGTTTCCTTTTCTCAAAAATTTAAATTGTCCTCCCTCAAAACATCCATTCTAAAAGGTGGAGGAATATAAACAAAGGCCAAGATAATAGCCCTGTTGTCCCACATTCCGTAAAGAAATATATATCGACCATACTTGTCTACCTTTGCATTTTTTGTTTCGAATGGTACCTTCCTATGAACATATACTGATACTCCCGCGGAATACGAAGAAAGTCTGGAGTGGTATTCTTCTTTAGCCCACCTCCTTTGTAATATCTTCTCATCTCTTGACCTATGGGTCTCGACTAGACATATGATCGCAGGAAGGCACCTCCAAATATAATCAAGGATTGCACACTTTTTTTTATTTTATCAGACATACCTCGCACTTTCCAAACTAACAACTTAAAAGAAGACACATTGACCTAGGAAGAAAAAAAAAAAAAAAAAAAAGACTCCTTCCCTCCGCCTCCCCGTGCCATCCCTCCCCCTTCCCACTCCCTTCCTCCCCCCCTCTCCCCTATCCCCATAATGCACCGTACCTCTACTATGCATTCCTATCCTAGTGACGCCCCACAGGCCCCCCCCAGACGTAGATTTAATACTCAATTAATACTTCCAACCCCTAATGCCACGATAATATCGTATACTACATGCCTTCTTTATCCATCCAATCTGAGACTTCCTGTGAGGTTCCAAATATTATTACCTTTCCCTTATGCTATACACGGAGTCTCGTTGGAAACAAGAGAGAGAAGGGCACCCCCGCATTTTTTAACCGCCTTTTTATCTCCCGAAAGGATGCCCTTTTCCTCTGAGTCTCCCAGGAGAAATCCGGGTATACAAAAATGTTTTGCCCATTGTACTGTAGGTCCCTCACTTCTCTTGCCCTCCTAAGAATCGTATCCCTATCCTGGGATGTATATAATTTGATTAGGATTGTCCTAGGGGGGCCCCCCGGAGGGGGTATCTGCCTTGGGACCCGGTGAGCTCGTTCAATCCCAAACATTGAGGTAAAATGCCCTTCACCTATCACGTCCTTCAGCCATCCACTGCAGAACTGGATAATAGAGTCCCCCCCCCCCCTCTGCCCCTTCAGGGAACCCCACCATCCTTATATTACAATGTCTAGATCTATATTCAAGGTCAGTGAGCTTGTCTTTAATGGTTATCTTATCCTTTTTCAAATTATTAACCTCCTCTTCCAGAACATTGATCTTTTTTTCTGTTTTTGGGGCTTCTTCCTCTAGTCTGGAAATCCTATCTCTCATCTTAGTCATATCGTGTCTCATCAGCGATACCTCGGTAGATACCACACCCAGTTGTTTATTTATCTCCTCAATTGCACAGTTAGATTTTTTTTACCCCTCCCAAAATCTCCTCCAAAAGCTGAGTTCCCATGGGGGGCACGGTCTGTCTGTCCTCAATTTCTTCCACCTCCAGAACCGAGTACCTAGAACCTGTTTTACTAGGGGAGAGATCCTTCTGGGTTCTAGTTTTAATACCCACAGCTGGAGACTTCCATATTTTATCCAGTTTACCCATTGCCCCCTTATCTTTCTGTGGCGAGCTACCCCCTGATCTTCTGGGGTTCACCTTAGGGGCCATTTTTTCCGCTTTATCTCTTCACTCTATACTTATAAAGTATACGTATCACCACCCAGGTGCCACCTATTATCTTAACAAAAATATACACCATAGGCCCCTCCCACCCAATAATTTACATCCAATTATTTACAACATACAAAGGTGAGGATTCGTGGCCCCTCACGGTTCAGGGATACACCTCAAGCAGAAGATGTCACAGCCTGATCTATCAGTATCCACCACCAAATATAACACAATAATATATAACTAAGAACTCATTAGCATATTTGAGCACCCCTTCATAGACAGTCCAGCCTCCCCCTAAAGTCACTGATCTTGTAGGCCCTCTGTTGGATCCAGGGCAAAAGTCCGCTTTCATGGAGGAAGGGGTCTGCTGAGGCCCAATTATTCGATTTAGACCATAAATCCAGACTTCTCCTATATATGGGAGAGAGAGAGGGAGGGATAAGTCTTCTGGAGACATCAGTTTAGCAGTAAAACAGGCTGTAGATGTATCTGCATGGCCATAGTTATATTACCCATCACTCCTTAAAGTCCATACAGATTTCGTTATGGGCAGCCCAATCTTCATGGCTAGAAAAAATGCCTAGAAGAAAGAGGGGGGACTCCAATCACATGACCCGCAGTAGATTCCATTCCCCCAAGACCCCTGTTGTCCATTAGGGCTTGGCCTAGGTAGGGCAGGATTGCCTTCACATGCTTAACCACGAAAACCCCTCAGGGGGGATCAGTTAATAAGGTGCATATCTGCCTCCTACAGGCATTATCAAAACTCAATGGCTGCACCACAACTACCAACCACCAAAGGGAGGAGAAGGAGGACTTGATCATATACATTGCCACGACTTTAACTCACCAAGTCACTAGAAGGAGTAACCAGGCAGAGTATCTGGCATCCAATGTTGTCTATTCCACATGGGACCAATACTGGGGGCTGCTGCTGTTCATGATATTGCAGACATGTTGATGACTGATTTAACCTATTAAAGGAGATCCATAAGTAAATTTCATAACAGTCTCTCCCTGTGTTAGGCTCCTCTATCCAGGGAGGTTGCCAACTTAAATGTCCTGCCACCCCAGAAGGGAGAGAATAACTCACCGGCTTAAAGGCTGCCAAACTAATTATCAATGTGGCATCAGATCTTTTTCTTTTTTCCTTTCTCCTTTCCACAAAAAGAGGGTCTGGCCCAGCCTAAGAGAGTCCCAGCAATGAGCAGCAGGACCGCACATGTACGCCTCTCCACCCCAACGCCGCCACACCGTACTGTGAGGCAGGGGCTACCATATATGGGCTTCCGGAACAGGCCCGGCACTCCTCGCCTGTATTGGCTGCACAGTCCACGCCTCCCTCTCTCTCACCTTCTCTCCATCGCTTCTTCCCATACCACACAGGGGGAGGGCAAACATCAGCCACGCCGCATCCGTCTCCAGCCGGACAGCAACCCACCACCGCCTCCCGTGGCGAGCGTCGCGCGAGTCGTCAGTCGCCTCCACCTCGCTCCTCCCTCCTCCTACGGCCAGGGAACAGCGCTCCCAGCTCTCACGAGCTGTCCAGGTAGGCGTGTAGTCATAGCGGCATTCTTCCATCGGCATCTCGGCATCCATTTCGCCTCCACGTCCCGAGGGCTCAGGGGCCGGGGGCGGAGCCCCGGAGCGCGCGGCCCTAGCTCATGCTGCCGTCACTTCCTCTGCAGAGTTTGTTTATACCAGCACAGCTCATTACCGGCTGTCTCCGTGAGTAACTCTCCCAGTGTCAAATTACCAACTTCACATCCACGAGGTCCGTCGCAGAACGGGACCACACTGGTGAGTGTATTATACCTGTTCCAATTACAGCAATAGCAAGTCTGCAAGGGTGCTCTTATATATAAGAGCTTTGTTCCATTGTTCTGTTATTAACCATCTCAGTGCCGGTACCAACTAGTGATTACTGCCATAAATTATCTACCACTAGGGCCCAGTGTTAGAATATTAATTTGCTGCTTTTTATTGTTTAACCTTATTTTATGCATGTTTAATTATTTTTTATTCTTCATTATACTCATATTGTAATAAAATTCTGCATTTTTTCAAACCATTCAATCATTATGCACCATATGATATGGTGAGATCTTTGAGGTGGGGTTAATATTGATATTATTTCTTCCCCTTTCTGGCCAGTGGGGATCAAATTTTAACCACTGAAACCTTGGATCTTTAGTTGTGAGCTGCACACACGGTTTTGTCTGTTATTGAAATATCTCCATCCGTACGGAAAATGTTAAGTGGGAACATACATTTCCCATTGATTTGAATGGAACTTTAAACAAAAACCACGACCCCCACAAATTGGGGCAGTTAAGGGTTAAATTAACTATCCTATATTTTTAGTTGACATATAAAGAACATGTGACCAAATATTATTGAAATATTTCCAGCCATTTGGAAGTTATGCAGTAGCATACACTGCTCAAAAAAATAAAGGGAACACTAAGATATCACATCCTAGATCTAAATGAATGAACAAATTGTAAGAAATACTTTCGTCTTTACATAGTTGAATGTGCTGACAATAAAATCACACAAAAATTATCAATGGAAATCAAATTTATCAACCCATGGAGGTCTGGATATGGAGTCACACTCAAAATCAAAGTGGAAAACCACACTACAGGCTGATCAGACTTTGATGTAATGTCCTGTGACGGCTCCCGTGATATGAAGCGGGATCGCGCCGCGATCCCGCATCATATCGCGTTGGTCCCGGCGCTCATCAACGGCCGGGACCCGCGGCTAATACCACACATCGCCGATCGTGGCGATGTGCGGTATTAACCCTTTAGAAGTGGCGGTCAAAGCTGACCGCCGCTTCTAAAGTGAAAGTGACCCGGCTGCTCAGTCGGGCTGGTCGGGACCGCCGCGGTGGAATCGCGGCGTCCCGAAAAGCTTACAGGACACCGGGAGGGCCCTTACCTGCCTCCTCGGTGTCCGATCGGCGAATGGCTGCTCCGTGCCTGAGATCCAGGCAGGAGCAGTCAAGCGCCGATACCACTAATCACAGGCGTGTTAATACACGCCTGTGATCTGTGTAAAAGATCAGTGTGTGCAGTGTTATAGGTCCCTATGGAACCTATAACACTGCAAAAAAAAAGTAAAAAAATAAAGTGTTAATAAAGGTTATTTAACCCCATCCCTAATAAAAGTTTGAATCACCCCCCTTTTCCCATAAAAAAAATAAAACAGTGTAAAAAATAAATAAAAATAAACATATGTGGTATCGCCGCGTGCGTAAATGTCCGAACTATAAAAATATATCATTAATTGAACCGCACTGTCAATGGCGTACGAGCAAAAAAATTCCAAAGTCAAAAAAAGCGCATTTTTGTTCACTTTTTATACCATTAAAAAATGAATAAAAAGTGATCAAAAAGTCTGATCAAAACAAAAATCATACCGATCACGGCGCAAAAAATGAGTCTTCATACCGCCCTGTACGTGGAAAAATAAAAAAGTTATAGGGGTCAGAAGATGACATTTTTAAACATATAAATTTTCCTGCATGTAGTTATGATTTTTTCCAGAAGTGCAACAAAATCAAACCTATATAAGTAGGGTACCATTTTAATCGTATGGACCTACAGAATAATGATAAGGTGTAATTTTTACCAAAATATGCACTGCGTAGAAACGGAAGCCCCCAAAAGTTACAAAATGGCGTTTTTTCTTTGATTTTGTCTCACAATGATTTTTTTTTCCATTTCGCAGTGCATTTTTGGGTAAAATGACTAATGTCACTGCAAAGAAGAATTGGCAACACAAAAAATAAGCCATAATATGGATTTTTTGGTGGAAAATTGAAAGGGTTATGATTTTTAAAAGGTAAGGAGGAAAAAACAAAGTGCAAAAATGGAAAAAACCCTGAGTCCTTAAGGGATTAAAACAAATCAAAATGATGCTCAGTAGTGTGTGTGGCCTCCACGTGTCTGTATGACCTCACTACAACGCCTGGGCATGCTCCTGCTGAGGTGGCAGATGGTCTTCTGAGGGATGTCCTCCCAGTCCTGGCCTAAAGCGTCTGCCAACTCCTGGACAGTCTGTGGTGCAACGTGGTGTTGGTGAATGGAGCAAGACATGATGTCCCAGATGTGCTCAATCAGATTCAGGTCTGGGGAACAGGCAGGCCAGTACATAGCATCAATGCCTTCCTATTGCAGGAACTGCTGACACACTCCACCCACATGAGGTCTAACATTGTCTTGCATTAGGAGGAACCCAGGGCCAACCGCATCAGCATATGGTCTCACAAGGGGTATGAGTATCTCATCTCGGTACCTAATGGCAGTCAGGCTACCTCTGGAAAGAAGATCGAGGGCTGTGCAGCCCCCCAAAGAAATGCCACCCCACACCATTACTGACCCACCGCCAAACCGGTCATGCTGGAGGATGTTGCAGGCAGCATAACGTTCTCCATGGCATCTCCAGACTCATTCACATCTATCACATGTGCTCAGAGTGAACCTGCTATCATCTGTGCACAGGGTGCCAGAGGCGAATTTGCCAATCTTGGTGTTCCCTGGCAAATGCCAAATGTCCTAAACGGTGTTGGGCTTTAAGCACAACCCCCACCTGTGGATGTCAGGCCTTCATACCACCCTCATGGAGTCTTTTTCTGACCGTTTGAGGGGACAGATGCACATTTGTGGCCTGCAGGAGGTCATTTTCCAGGGCTATGGTAGTGCCCCTCCTGCTCCTCCTTGCACAAAGGTGGAGGTAGCAGTCCTGCTGCTGGGTTGTTGCCCTCCTACAGCCTCCTCCACATCTCCTGATGTACTCGCCTTTCTCCCGGTAGCACCTCCATGCTCTGAACACTACGCTGACAGACACAGCAAACCTTCTTGCCACAGCTTGCATTGATGTGCCAACCTGGATGAGCTGCTCTACCTGAGCCACTTGGGTGGGTTGTAGACTCTGTCTCATGCTACCACTAGAGTGAAAGCACCGCCAGCATTCAAAAGTGACCAAAACATCAGCCAGGAAATATAGGAACTGAGAAGTGGTCCGTGGTAACCACCTGCAGAACCTTTCCTTTATTGGGGGTATCTTGCTAATTGTCTATAATTTCAGACAATTCAGTTGTCTGTCCCATTTGCACAACAGCATGTGAAATTGATTGTCAATCAGTGTTGCTTCCTGAGTGGACAGTGTGATTTTATAGAAGTGGGATTGACTTGGAGTTACATTGTGTTCCCTTTTTTTTTTTTTGAGCAGTGTATATTTTCCATAGACTTGTATGTTACTGTCACGATGCCGGCTGGCAGGTAGTGGATCCTCTGTGCCAGAGAGGGATTGGCGTGGACCGTGCTAGTGGACCGGTTCTAAGCCACTACTGGTTTTCACCAGAGCCCGCCGCAAAGCGGGATGGTCTTGCTGCGGCGGTAGTGACCAGGTCGTATCCACTAGCAACGGCTCACCTCTCTGGCTGCTGAAGATAGGCGCGGTACAAGGGAGTAGGCAAAAGCAAGGTCGGACGTAGCAGAAGGTCGGGGCAGGCAGCAAGGATCGTAGTCAGGGGCAACGGCAGAAGGTCTGGAATCACAGGCAAGGAACACACAAGGAACGCTTTCACTGGCACTAAGGCAACAAGATCCGGCGAGGGAGTGAAGGGGAAGTGAGGTGATATAGGGGAGTGCACAGGTGAAAAGACTAATTGGAGCCACTGCGCCAATCAGCGGCGCAGTGGCCCTTTAAATCGCAGAGACCCGGCGCGCGCGCGCCCTAGGGAGCGGGGCCGCGCGCGCCGGGACAGAACAGACGGAGAGCGAGTCAGGTAGGGGAGCCGGGGTGCGCATCGCGAGCGGGCGCTACCCGCATCGCGAATCGCATCCCGGCTGGCAGCGGAATCGCAGCGCCCCGGGTCAGAGGACGTGACCGGAGCGCTGCCGCGGGGAGAGTGAAGCGAGCGCTCCGGGGAGGAGCGGGGACCCGGAGCGCTCGGCGTAACAGTACCCCCCCCCCCTTGGGTCTCCCCCTCTTCTTAGAGCCTGAGAACCTGAGGAGCAGACTTTTGTCTAGGATGTTGTCCTCAGGTTCCCAGGATCTCTCTTCAGGACCACAACCCTCCCAGTCCACTAAAAAAAAATTTTTCCCTCTGACCTTTTTGGCAGCTAAAATTTCTTTGACCGAGAAGATGTCCGAGGAGCCGGAAACAGGAGTGGGAGGAACAGATTTGGGAGAAAAACGGTTGAGGATGAGTGGTTTGAGAAGAGAGACGTGAAAGGCATTAGGGATACGAAGAGAGGGAGGAAGAAGAAGTTTATAAGAGACAGGATTAATTTGACACAAAATTTTGAAAGGACCAAGATAGCGTGGTCCCAACTTGTAGCTAGGGACACGGAAGCGGACATATTTAGCGGAGAGCCATACCTTGTCTCCAGGGGAAAAAACGGGGGGAGCTCTTCTTTTCTTATCCGCGAACTTCTTCATGCGTGATGAAGCCTGTAAGAGAGAATTTTGGGTCTCTCTCCATATGATGGAAAGGTCACGAGAAATTTCATCCACAGCGGGCAGACCAGAGGGCAAGGGAGTAGGGAGGGGGGGAAGAGGGTGACGGCCGTACACCACGAAAAATGGGGATTTGGAGGAAGACTCAGAGACCCTGAAGTTATACGAGAATTCGGCCCATGGGAGGAGATCTGCCCAGTCATCCTGGCGGGAGGAAACAAAATGTCGCAAATAATCACCCAAGATCTGGTTAATCCTTTCTACTTGTCCATTGGACTGGGGATGATATGCAGAAGAAAAATTTAATTTAATCTTGAGTTGTTTACAGAGAGCCCTCCAGAATTTAGACACGAATTGGACGCCTCTATCCGAGACAATCTGCGTAGGCAATCCGTGAAGACGAAAAATGTGTACAAAAAATTGTTTAGCCAACTGAGGCGCAGAAGGAAGACCAGGAAGAGGGATGAAATGTGCCATTTTGGAGAATCGATCAACGACCACCCAAATAACAGTGTTGCCACGGGAAGGGGGTAAATCAGTAATAAAATCCATACCAATCAGAGACCAAGGCTGTTCGGGGACAGGCAGAGGATGAAGAAAACCAGCGGGCTTCTGGCGAGGAGTCTTATCCCGGGCACAGATAGTGCAGGCTCGCACAAAGTCCACAACATCCGTCTCCAGAGTCGGCCACCAATAGAAGCGGGAGATGAGTTGCACAGATTTCTTGATACCCGCATGACCTGCGAGATGGGAGGAGTGACCCCATTTGAGGATTCCGAGGCGTTGGCGAGGAGAAACAAAGGTCTTTCCTGGAGGAGTCTGCCTGATGGAGGCAGGAGAAGTGGAGATCAGGCGGTCAGGTGGAATGATGTGTTGCGGAGAGAGTTCAACTTCTGAGGCATCCGAGGAACGAGAGAGAGCATCGGCCCTAATGTTCTTATCGGCAGGACGAAAGTGAATCTCAAAATTAAATCGGGCAAAGAACAGAGACCACCGGGCCTGGCGAGGATTCAGCCGTTGGGCAGACTGGAGGTAGGAGAGGTTCTTGTGGTCGGTGTAGATAATAACAGGAGAACTTGATCCCTCCAGCAGATGCCTCCATTCCTCAAGTGCTAATTTAATGGCTAGAAGCTCTCGATCCCCGATGGAGTAGTTCCTCTCCGCTGGAGAGAAGGTCCTGGAGAAAAAAACACAAGTGACAGCATGCCCGGAAGAATTTTTTTGTAGAAGAACAGCTCCAGCTCCCACTGAGGAGGCATCAACCTCCAATAGGAAGGGTTTGGAAGGGTCAGGTCTGGAGAGGACGGGAGCCGAAGAAAAGGCAGACTTGAGTCGTTTAAAGGCGTCTTCTGCTTGAGGAGGCCAGGACTTGGGATCAGCATTTTTTTTGGTTAAAGCCACGATAGGAGCCACAATGGTAGAAAAATGTGGAATAAATTGCCTGTAATAATTGGCGAACCCCAAAAAGCGTTGGATAGCACGGAGTCCGGAGGGGCGTGGCCAATCTAAGACGGCAGAGAGTTTGTCTGGATCCATCTGTAGTCCCTGGCCAGAGACCAAATATCCTAGAAAAGGAAGAGATTGGCATTCAAACAGACATTTCTCAATTTTGGCATAGAGTTGGTTGTCACGAAGTCTCTGAAGAACCATACGGACATGCTGGCGGTGTTCTTCTAGATTGGCAGAAAAAATTAGGATATCGTCCAGATATACAACAACACAGGAGTATAACAGATCACGAAAAATTTCATTGACAAAGTCTTGGAAGACGGCAGGGGCGTTGCACAGTCCAAAGGGCATGACCAGATACTCAAAGTGTCCATCTCTGGTGTTAAATGCCGTTTTCCACTCGTCCCCCTCTCTGATGCGGATGAGGTTATAGGCGCCTCTTAAGTCCAATTTAGTGAAGATGTGGGCACCTTGGAGGCGATCAAAGAGTTCAGAGATGAGGGGTAAGGGGTAGCGGTTCTTAACCGTGATTTTATTAAGACCGCGGTAGTCAATGCAAGGACGAAGGGAGCCATCCTTTTTGGACACAAAGAAAAATCCGGCTCCGGCAGGAGAGGAGGATTTACGGATAAAGCCCTTTTTTAGATTCTCCTGGACGTATTCGGACATGGCAAGAGTCTCTGGGGCAGAGAGAGGATAAATTCTGCCCCGGGGTGGAGTAGTGCCCGGGAGGAGGTCGATAGGGCAATCATAAGGCCTGTGAGGAGGTAGAGTCTCAGCTTGTTTTTTGCAGAAAACATCCGCGAAGTCCATATAGGCCTTAGGGAGACCGGTTACTGGAGGAACCACAGAGTTACGGCAAGGGTTACTGGGAACCGGTTTTAGACAGTTCTTGGAACAAGAGGACCCCCAACTCTTGATCTCCCCAGTGGACCAATCCAGGGTAGGGGAATGAAGTTGAAGCCAGGGAAGACCAAGGAGAATTTCCGAGGTGCAATTGGGGAGGACCAAAAGTTCAATCCTCTCATGATGAGATCCGATGCTCATAAGAAGGGGCTCCGTGCGGAAACGTATGGTACAGTCCAATCTTTCATTATTTACACAATTGATGTAGAGGGGTCTGGCGAGACTGGTCACCGGGATGTTGAACCTGTTGACGAGAGAGGCCAAAATAAAATTTCCTGCAGATCCAGAGTCCAAGAAGGCCACTGTAGAGAAGGAGAAGGCAGAGGCAGACATCCGCACAGGCACAGTAAGACGTGGAGAAGCAGAGTAGACATCAAGGACTGTCTCACTTTTGTGCGGAGTCAGCATACGTCTTTCCAGGCGGGGAGGACGGATAGGACAATCTCTCAGGAAGTGTTCGGTACTAGCACAGTACAGGCAGAGGTTCTCCATACGGCGTCGTGTCCTCTCTTGAGGTGTCAGGCGAGACCGGTCGACCTGCATAGCCTCCACGGCGGGAGGCACAGGAACAGATTGCAGGGGACCAGAGGAGAGAGGAGCCGAGGAGGAGAAACGCCTCGTGCGAACAGAGTCCATATCTTGGCGGAGTTCCTGACGCCTTTCGGAAAAACGCATGTCAATGCGAGTGGCTAGGTGAATAAGTTCATGTAGATTAGCAGGAATTTCTCGTGCGGCCAGAACATCTTTAATGTTGCTGGATAGGCCTTTTTTGAAGGTCGCGCAGAGGGCCTCATTATTCCAGGACAATTCTGAAGCAAGAGTACGGAATTGTACGGCATACTCGCCAACGGAAGAATTACCCTGGACCAGGTTCAACAGGGCAGTCTCAGCAGAAGAGGCTCGGGCAGGTTCCTCAAAGACACTTCGGATTTCCGAGAAGAAGGAGTGTACAGAGGCAGTGACGGGGTCATTGCGGTCCCAGAGCGGTGTGGCCCATGACAGGGCTTTTCCGGACAGAAGGCTGACTACGAAAGCCACCTTAGACCTTTCAGTGGGAAACAGGTCCGACATCATCTCCAGATGCAGGGAACATTGGGAAAGAAAGCCACGGCAAAACTTAGAGTCCCCATCAAATTTATCCGGCAAGGATAAGCGTATCCCAGGAGCGGCCACTCGCTGCGGAGGAGGTGCAGGAGCTGGCGGAGGAGATGACTGCTGAAGCTGTGGTAGTAACTGTTGTAGCATAACGGTCAGTTGAGACAGCTGTTGGCCTTGTTGCGCTATCTGTTGTGACTGCTGGGCGACCACCGTGGTGAGGTCAGCGACAACTGGCAGAGGAACTTCAGCGGGATCCATGGCCGGATCTACTGTCACGATGCCGGCTGGCAGGTAGTGGATCCTCTGTGCCAGAGAGGGATTGGCGTGGACCGTGCTAGTGGACCGGTTCTAAGCCACTACTGGTTTTCACCAGAGCCCGCCGCAAAGCGGGATGGTCTTGCTGCGGCGGTAGTGACCAGGTCGTATCCACTAGCAACGGCTCACCTCTCTGGCTGCTGAAGATAGGCGCGGTACAAGGGAGTAGGCAAAAGCAAGGTCGGACGTAGCAGAAGGTCGGGGCAGGCAGCAAGGATCGTAGTCAGGGGCAACGGCAGAAGGTCTGGAATCACAGGCAAGGAACACACAAGGAACGCTTTCACTGGCACTAAGGCAACAAGATCCGGCGAGGGAGTGAAGGGGAAGTGAGGTGATATAGGGGAGTGCACAGGTGAAAAGACTAATTGGAGCCACTGCGCCAATCAGCGGCGCAGTGGCCCTTTAAATCGCAGAGACCCGGCGCGCGCGCGCCCTAGGGAGCGGGGCCGCGCGCGCCGGGACAGAACAGACGGAGAGCGAGTCAGGTAGGGGAGCCGGGGTGCGCATCGCGAGCGGGCGCTACCCGCATCGCGAATCGCATCCCGGCTGGCAGCGGAATCGCAGCGCCCCGGGTCAGAGGACGTGACCGGAGCGCTGCCGCGGGGAGAGTGAAGCGAGCGCTCCGGGGAGGAGCGGGGACCCGGAGCGCTCGGCGTAACAGTTACTTTAAACAAAAACCCGGACCCTGTGCAAATGGAGGTGAGTAAGGGTTAAATGACCCATCCTATGTTTGTTGCAGTGATGAGAGTCATTGGCCATATTTTAATTCACGATATTTCGCGAATATATAGATGAATATTCGTCCTATATTTGCGAATTTCGCGTATTCCTTATATTCACATATTCACATAGTCGCGTATTCGAGGAAGAAAACAGTGAGGGGGTGGACAACTTAACTATTGGTTGCTAGTGATGTTGGTGATAACCTCTGACAAGTGTATTTGCATCATTCTAATTGGCCTACAAGAGAAAAGAAGGAATATGTGAATATTCACATATGCAAACATGCCCATATATGCAAATATTCACATATGCTAATATGCGCATATGCGAATTTGTGCATATGCGGAAAAAAGTTGATATTCGTAATTTGGAATATATAGCAAATATATTCGCAATATTTGCATATTCCTGAATTTGCGATATTCGCGATAGAATTCGAACACTAGTTTGTTGTTGACAGATTAGTAACATGTGTGCCAAGTTTTATGTTAATATCTTTAGCCGTTTGGACGTGATACTGGAACATACACACATACATACACACATAGGGGGAGATTTATCAAAACTTGTCCAAGGGAAAAGTTGCCCAGTTGCCCATAGCAACCAATCAGATCACTTCTTTCATTTTGCAAAGGCCTTGTTAAAAATGAAAGAGGCATTTGGATTGGTTGCTATTGGCAACTGGGCAACTTTTCCTCTGGACAGGTCTTGATAAATCTCCCCCATACTGTATATACATCCACACACATTGAGTTTTATATATATAGATCTATCTATCTCTCTCTCTCATATCTATCTATTTAAAACACAAGGGGGGAGATTTATCAAAACCTGTCTAGAGAAAGAGTGGTGCAGTTGCCCATAGCAACCAATCAGATAGCTTCTTTCATTTTTAACAAGGCCTCTGCAAAATGAAAGAAGCGATCTGATTGGTTGCTAAGGGCAACTCAGCAACTTTTCTTCTGCACAGGTTTTGATAAATCTCCCCCTAGGTAGACAGCACAACCTCAGTTGTCCATATATAGTAGATAGGGGTGCAAGCAAAAAATGGGGTCCCAGTCGCAGACCTCGTCCATCGATGCAATACTTAGAGAATAGCAGCACTCCCAAACAGCATATGGTGAAAAGAACAGGGCTTTATTGGCCCCTGTTAGTGCAACGTTTCAATGGTATCACACATCTTTATCAAGCATGATAAAGATGGTGTGATACCATTGAAACGTCGCACAAACATGGGCCAATAAAGCCCTGTTCTTTTCACCATATGCTGTTTGGGAGTGCTGATATTCTCTAAGTATTGTATCTATCTATCTAGCTATCTTTCTTATATCTATCTCTCTTCTGTCTATCTCTCTCATATAAAGCATCTACAGCATCTATCTATCTGTATATCTATCTATCTATCTATCTATCCATCCGTTCATTGTGCTTCATGGCCCCGGATTGTTATTGCAAGAAAAAAATCAACAACTGATCAAAAAATAAGATCAAAATCAAAGAGGCTGCAAAAGGTTTTACCCGATATTCTTATTTTATACCAGGGGAGAATATATTTCTGCAGATGAAAACTGTGGCACTTATTTTAAATACAATCTGTGGATTATTGGCAGCTTTAGTCTTAACAGCTGTGCTTTTTTAGAACCTGACTACATTGTCTGTGAATCATGTTCATGGTGGTTCTGTTTCTGTGGAAGACGTCTATTGAGTGTTGAAATGTCTTTTTGCCCTTATGACGCAGTATACTGATTTTCGGTCTATGTAACATGAATAGGAAATTAAAGCTATTAATCTGCAGAATAAAATGAATACAATATTTTTCATAATCTCTAATTGTATGCTTTGTTTGTTGTCAGTCGCCATTTGCAAGGGGAGAGTTCTAATTCTGCCATATATGCAGAAGCTTATAAATTCCAATGTATGATTTCAAACCGAACAGCTGCTCAGAACCTGAGTACAATAAAAGGACTCTTTTTTTATGTTTCGTTAGCCATCCAGAACTAAATAGTCATTCATGTGGAAAGAATGAAAAAGAACATGGTTTTTCATATTCTAATAAATATGGTAATAAAAAGGATAAAACCTTAGAACTAAGCATATGTAATTCCTTTATTCTCTGTTAAAAGTTAGGCTGTCTAATGTATTTAGAATAGGTACATTTTTATTTATTTATTTATTGCTGTTACTTACCGTATATGGTGCTGACATATTTTGCTGTGCAATAAGGATATTGTCACAATTCACATTAGTCCCTGCTGTCAGTGGAGCTCACAATCCAATTTCCCTTTTTCAAATATATTTGTTTATCAAATGTTGGGATCTGAGCCCACTTCATACATGGTGAATGCCAGCTGCTCTCTACAGCCGACAGCTACTGTCAGAGGTCGGGATCAAAAATAGCTCCAATCTCTACCTTTAAAAATAGAAATATTCACTTTTAGTAGTAAAACAAAACAATATGCATGTTGCCTAGTTGTAATAATAACCCGTAGAACATATTTAACCTAATTTTTACCATACAATGATCTCCCAAAATACAATACTCTCACAGAATTGGCCAATAATATCCTTCCCTAAGAAATAGGGAAGTGGCCTATAGATGTTTTTTTTTCCATAGATTCTGATTTTGCAACATCATGGACCCATATTATAGTTGTGTGCCTGAGACTTTACAGAAGCACTGTAGAATGGTTTTTAACTTGAGTAACTTTAAAAATGTAACTTCCATGTAGTCATGATTAGAGATGAGTGAATTTTTGAAAAATTCGATTTGGCTGATTCGCTGTATTTTTTGAAAATTGAATAAATTCACGGCAAATCAATATAATAAAGTGTGTTTGTTTTTAACTTTTTTTTTCTTATTTTTTTAGGTAGTACTACTACTCCCAGCATGGAACAGAATGTTCCATGTTGAGAGTAGTAGTACCTGTACTAATAGACAGATCACCCTGGGGTCTTTCACCTGTTGTGATCCTCCTATATAATGTATAGAAGAGCGGCCATGTCCCGCATCTGTACATTATACAGGATGACCACAGTGGGTGTCAGGAGTGACACCCACTGTGATCTTTCCTTTACTGCAAGTACTACTGCTTCTAACATGGAGCACACTCAGCTCCATCATGGGAGATGTAGTACTTGCATTAATAAACAGATCTGATACCTGTTGCGATCTGTCTATTAATGCAGGTACTACAGCTCCCAGCATGGAACTGATTGTGCTCCATGTTGGGAGCAGTAGTACCTGCAGTTAAAGCGCAACTGTCACGGAGTTTAACCCCCATAAACCAGCCTGAGGATGATCTAGGTTGTTTGAAATTACAGTTCAAGCTTACCTTTTGCTGCTTTCTAGCAGCTTTAATCGGGCTAAAAAGTCAGTAACAGTCGAATATCCCCTGTATGTCAGCGCTGGGACCGCTGTGTGATTGACACACAGGTCCCAGCAAATAGGCCCCTTATTCTTATATGTGGGCGGCGAGTTTTGTACTGTAAAAGAATAAACTGTGTCTGTTCTCCTGTGCGCAGCGGTGATGCAATGTAGGCAGCCAGCTCTCACTGCAAGCGCTCGCTCCCCATGGGCGGCATAATGCAGTAGCGGAATGAGCTGGCCGCGCGCATCGCATCACCACTGTGCACTCTAGGAATACAGGAGACTGGTCAGCTGGCTCATTCCACTAGTGCATTAAGCCGCACATATGGCCTTACGGAACGAGCGCTTGCTGTGGTCGCCTGCATCACATTACTGCTGGCAGGGCCGGACTGGGCGTGAAAACCAGCCCTGGAAAAAATTACATACCAGCCCCATAGTGTTGCGTCATCATACCAGCGCGTCGTAATTTTCTTGTTCATAAAAGGTAAAATCATGCATTTTAAAGCATATTTGAAGAGTGCCTTATTTATAAATAAGACATAAATAAAGAACAAAAATAGTATAGTTTCCCCACAGTAGGTGCAGTATATTTTCCCCACATTAGGTGCAGTATAGTCCCTAACATTAGGTGCAGTATAGTTCCCCACATTAGGTGCAGTATAGTTCCCCCACATTAGGTACAGAACAGTTCCCCACATTAGGTGCAGTATAGCTCCCCACCAGGGACGTGCACACATAGGGATCAAAGGGGGCTTCAGCCCCTGCCCTTTTTCGCCCTTGCTTTTTTAATGCCCTTTTGTTATTTTTGCAAAACTGGTAGACAAAGTGAGTCTGCTCACTCTATAGAGGTGCTACCTCTCTGCAGGGGTCACTTGTATAGCGCTGGCACAGGCAGGGAGATGCTCGGCTCCTTTAACAAGCCGCCCCCCCATCCTGTTCTGTTGCTGAACGATCTCGCACAGTGTAACTTCCTGTCGGCTGAGTCTGCAGGGACCAGGAAGCACAGAGTCCTGCCGAACATCCAGTTACTGAAGTATTCCCTGCACCCAGCCAGCTTCCTATAAAAGTGAGTGTATTCATATATAGTGTGCAGATGTATTGTGTGAACATGTCTGTGAAGCCTTTGTGTATAGTGTGGTGTGTATGTACTGCATGTATATACACATGTATGATGTATGTGTATGTAAGTGTGTATATGTATAGTATTTTATGTATGTTATATGCAGTGCTGTATCTGTCACTAGGCCAACAAGGCCCAGGATTGATGCAGCACTTATTGCAGTGGTGGTCACAAATCGCATGGCGCCCCTGAAGTACACTAATGTTTGTGTATATAAGTTTTTATATTTGTCTGTAATCAGTGTTTCCCAACCAGGGTGAGGCCAGCTGTATTGGCTGTCTGGCCATGCTGGGAGTTGTAGTTTTGCAACAGCTAGAGTCACCCTGGTAGTGAAACACTGATTTATATTTATATTAAGGGATGTGGGACTCCTATCACCTGACACCAGGGAAATACTACTGGTGGTTGTAGTCGTGCTATGTTCCTTTACATACTGGTGGTTGTAGTAGAGCTATGTTCCTTTACATACTGGTGGTTGTAGTTGAGCTATGTTCCTTTACATACTGGTGGTTGTAGTTGAGCTATATTTGGGTGGAGGCGGGGGGGGGGTATGATTTTGAGGAGATCAAGCATATAATGGCCTATAACCAAACCAGTGTTTCCCAACCAGGGTGTCTCCAGCTGTTGCAAAACTAAACTCCCAGCATGCCCAGACGAGTTTTGCAACAGCTGAAGATACCCTGGTTGGGAAACTCTGAATCAAACATTCCCAGAACAAAATAAAAGAAGAATAGAACTACAGAAGTAATTTTTTCACATTCGTGTTTTCCTCCTCACATTCTAAAAATCATAACGTTTTCCATTTTCCACCTATATACCCATATAAGGGCTTGTTTTTTGAATCAGAAATCGTACTTTGTAATTACTTCAATCATTTCCCCACAAACTCTATGGCAAAACCAGAAAAATATTTGTGGGACAAAAGTAAAAACAAAACAGCAATTTTGTAACTTTTGGGGGCTTCTGATTCTACACAGTGCACTTTTCGGTAAAAATGACACTTTATTTTTAATCTATAGGTCCATACGGTTACAAGGATACCCAATTTATATAGGTTTTATTTTATCTTTCTACTTTAAAAAAATTATATCTACATGCACCAAAATTTGTGTTTAACCTCTTAACGACGCAGGACGTATATTTACGTCCTGCGCCGGCTCCCGCGATATGAAGCGGGGTCGCGCTGCGACCCCACATCACATCGCATCGGTCCCGGCGCTCAACAGCCGGGACCCGCGGCTAATACCACACATCGTCGATCGCGGCAATGTGCGGTATTAACCCTTTAGAAGCGGTGGTCAAAGCTGACCGCCGCTTCTAAAGCGAAAGTGAAAGTATCCCTGCTAGTCAGTCGGGCTGTTCGGGACCGCCATGGTGAAATCGCGGCGTCCCGAACTGCTTACAGGACACCAGGAGGGCCCTTACCTGCCTCCTCGGTGTCCGATCGACTAATGACTGCTCCGTGCCTGAGATCCAGGCAGGAGCAGTCAAGCGCTGATATCACTGATCACAGGCATGTTAATACACGCCAGTGATCAGCATGAGAGATCAGTGTGTGCAGTGTTATAGGTCCCTATGGGACCTATAACACTGCAAAAAATAAAAAAAATTAAAAAGTGTTAATAAAGTGTTAATAAAAATAACAACCCCTTCCCTAATAAAAGTTTGAATCACCCCCCTTTTCCCATAAAAAAATAAAACTGTGTAAATAAAAAAATAAATAAACATATGTGGTATCGCCGCGTGCGTAAATGTCCGAACTATAAAAATATATCATTAATTAAAACGCAAGGTCAATGGCGTACGCGCCAAAAAATTCCAAAGTCCAAAAAAGCGTATTTTGGTCACTTTTTATACCATTAAAAAATGAATAAACAGTGATCAAAAAGTCTGATCAAAACAAAAATCGCACCGTTAAAAACTTCAGATCACAGCGCAAAAAATGAGCCATATACCGCCCTGTATATGGAAAAATAAAGTTATAGGGGTCAGAAGAGGACATTTTTAAACGTATACATTTTCCTGCATGTAGTTATGATTTTTTCCAGAAGTGCAACAAAATCAAACCTATATAAGTAGGGGATCATTTTAACCGTATGGACCAACAGAATAATGATAAGGTGTCATTTTTACCAAAATATTCACTGCGTAGAAACAGAAGCCCCCAAAAGTTACAAAATGGCGTTTTTTCTTCAATTTTGTTGCACAATGATTTTTTTTCCGTTTCGCCGTGAATTTTTGGGTAAAATGACTAATGTTACTGGAAAGTAGAATTGGCGACGTAAAAAATAAGCCATAATATGGATTTTTTAGGTGGAAAATTGAGAGGGTTATGATTTTTAAAAGGTAAGGAGGAAAAAAACGAAAGTGCGAAAACAGAAAAACCCAGAGTCCTTAAGGGGTTAAAATTGTCATCTTATGACCCCTAAAAGTTTTTTATTTTTCGGCATATAGCGCGGCATGAGGGCTCATTTTTTGCGCCGTGATCTGAAGTTTTTATCAGTATCATTTTTGTTTTGACCGGTTTTTACCAAAAAAATGTATATTATAAAAAATATGCTATGTTTTATAGTGCCTTTTTTTTTATTTGAGCCCCTGCCCTCCAAAATGTCTGTGCACGTCCCTGCTCCCACATTAGGTGCAGTCACTGAGGACAAGCAGAGCTCTGTACACTGAGGACAAGCAGGGCTCTGTACACTGAGGACAAGCGGGGCTCTGTACACTGAGGACAAGCGGGGCTCTGTACACTGAGGACAAGCGGGGCTCTGTACACTGAGGACAAGCGGGGCTCTGTACACTGAGGACAAGCGGGGCTCTGTACACTGAGGACAAGCGGGGCTCTGTACACTGAGGACAAGCGGGGCTCTGTACACTGAGGACAAGCGGGGCTCTGTACACTGAGGACAAGCAGGGCTCCCGTGCACAGGAGAACGGACACTGCTTATTCTTTTACAGTAGAAAACTAGCCACCCACATATAAAAATAAGGGGCCTATGCGCTGAGACCTGTGTGTCAATCACACAGGCGTCCCAGGCTGACATACAGGGGATATCCGACTATTGCTGACTTTCATGGAAAGCATTTTTTTAGCCTGATTAACCCCTTAAGGACCAAAGTGCAACAACATTGAAATAAAAAACAATTTTATAAAATTGGGGGCTTTTGTTTCTACACAGTAAACTTTTTGGTAAAAATTACACCTCATCTTTATTCTGTAGGTCCATATGATTAAAATGAAATCCTACTTATATAGGATTGAGTTTGTCGTACTTCTGGAATAAAATCATAACTACATGCAGGAAAATGTATGTGTTTAAAATCTTCTGACCTGGGGGCGTGGCCTGGCAGCCGAGGCGCATGGTCGGGTGAAAGCAGAGCTCCGCAACCTAACCTGTTCTAGCGATGATATAATAGCTCACACCCGGACGTGACCAGCTCTAACCTACCTCCCTACCTCCCTCACCATGCCGGGCAGATGCAAGAGACTCACCCGGCGGGGATCGCTAACGAGATTTTCTTTTATCCCCCGGGAGGCCTTCACACAAGATGGCGCCGAAGGACATGGCGCAGCAGTGTCTCCTGTGCAGCAGTTCTCCCCACGCGCCCTGCCGGAGCGTCTACACTCACCACATTGGCGGAGATCATCCTCAGTTCCGGAGCTCCGTGACCTGGCAGCAAAATCTCCCCACCGGGATCCTACCTCTCCCGAGCAGTGTACGCGGAGCTCGGACGCAAAGTTACAGGGTGAGTCGCAAGATGCTTGCTACTCTCCTGGGGGGACGTTGCAAACCGCCCTAGGCTCATTAAACAGAGGCCTTGAGAATTCTCTGCAGACCCCTGCATCCATTCAAATGCCAGTTAAAGCAGGCAGCCAGGGAGGACTTTCTATACAGACGCTACCTATAGCTGACCCTCTGGCTGATATGCCAGTGCTTGGTCAGTCCCTTACAGATACAGCAATGAGGGACATGCTTATGCTACTCAGAACCACTATGCTGCAGGATATACATACAATTGTGACCCCGCTGCAGAACTCCTTGGGACAGAGAGTCGACCACATAGAAGGGAAGTTCAGTGAATTTGCTACCTCTCACAATGCTTTGATTGATTCCCAATATGAAGTGGAAGATGAACTGTCTGTACATAAAGCAAAAATTGCAGACCTTGAGGACAGAAGTCGCCGCAATAACATTAAACTCCGTGGCATTTCAGAAAGTGTAGCTCCTGCAGACATCCCTGAGTATGTCCAAACCCTGTTGCAAACTGTTTTACCTGATAGTGCACCTTGAGATCTAATCATAGATAGGGCACACCGTATCCCCAGACCCAAGCATTTGGAAGAGTCGGTCCCTAGGGACATCTTGGCCCACGTGCACTTTTACCATACTAAATAATGTTTCATGGAAGTCACCAGAAAGAACAATGGCCTTCCAGCGCCTTATAAGATCTCTGCATATGCTGATTTATCGGCCACCACACTCCAAGCTAGGAGAACTCTCCTACCACTTACTACGGCTCTACGGTCTGCCAAAATACTCTACAGGTGGAGTTTCCCACTTCGGCTTATGATCCACAAGGACAACAAGATCCACGTGATACGCACCCTCACGGAGGGAGAAGAATTGCTTAAATCTTGGGACATTGTTTTGCCTCCTGCAGCCTCTCCAAAGAAATTCAGCAGACCTGTGCAAGTGGAGAAGAATTGGTCAACAGCCTGACTTTTTTTTTTCTGTCCTCTTTTTGTATATCTAGTCCGGACTGTGTTTTTCTTTTTTTCTTTTTTTCTTGATAATTTGATGTGGGCTCTGGAGAAACAACCATGTCCTCTGGCTTCAGTGCAGACTTTAACCCCCACTCCGTGAATAACGGCACTAGTCTACATGTGTCGTTCTTTTCTGTTTGTTTTTTGTTTTGTTCTTTGTTTTTTGTTCTCTATGTTGTGACATACGCACATTATACTGGTCCTAAGTATCTGTTCTACTCTCACTTGACAGGCGCATGCTGGCTGGGAGATGCGCCCTGTCTTCCATATAATATTTTCCTGCATCATTATTTAGTTCTTTTGTATGATTTATTAATATGTCTATAGTATTTACTAGTATTAATGCGAATGGTCTAAACACTCCATATAAACGATCTCAGTTATGGCAAGAGGTACAAACCACTAAATGTGATATATTATGTGTACAGGAGACGCATTTGATAAGGAAGGATGCTTTCCGTGTAAAACACCCTGCTTTTTCTCACATATATCATTCTCATTTTAGTTCTAAGGCCCGCGGAGTCCTGATTGCAATAAGGAACACGTTGGCCTTCTCGCTGCACGAGGTGGTGTCGGACCCCCAGGGCAGGTATGTGATCCTACGCTGTTCCATCAGTGCCGCTAAACATACAATAGTTTCCCTGTATGCCCCTAATGTGGGTCAACTGAGATTTGTTAAACGTTTATGTCACACAGCTCAACTATCCGCGTGGGGATCTTTGGTCGTCTGCGGCGATTTTAACTCTGTAGCTGACTCTGCTTTAGACTCTACTTCTTCTTCCGCTTTCCCTCTTCATCCCTTAACCCTATCCTATCTGACTTTGACATGTATGACATCTGGCGCATCCAACACACCAGTGAGAAAGATTATACATTCCATTCAGGAGTTCATAACTCCTATTCTCGTATAGATATGTTCTGGATAGATAGAGGTTTGTTATCTAACGCTATGGCCACCACTATAGATACAATCAAATGGTCGGATCATGCTGCCATTACTCTCAAACTAAAAGATGCCTTTTCCTCACCTCCATCCTATACATGGCGCAGCAATCCTTTTTTATGGCCTACATATGCTAAATACTTGCATCGTGACATCACTGTATATTTTTCCACCAATATACACTCAGTCTCGGACCCAATTATTTTGTGGAACTGCCATAAGGCTGTTTTTAGAGGACATTGCGTTAAATACGGCTCTATTCTAAAAAGGGAGAGAGAGAGACGACTAGAAGATATCTTATCTCGATTAAAACAGGCCGAGCTCACCAATAAAACTTCTCCCTCTGCAGAAACAGCCCGGATAGTTGTTGATCTGAGGAGAGACTTGCGTTGTCATCTACTATTGTTCTATGAAAAATCCCATCGAAAATTGCAGGCTAGATATTATTCCCAGAATAATAAGGCAGGAAAATTACTAGCTAATAGACTAAAGAAACGTCAACTGAAAGCTCGAATCCCCTACTTACTACATCCGACCACGAATGAAAAACTTTACACCCCAACTGATATTGCCAACGGTTTCCAGTCCTTCTATACACACCTCTACAACTTGCGAGACTCTATCCCTTCACCCCCCGATATAGCTAGTATAACCAATTCTTATCTCTCGCGTTTACAGTTACCCAAACTTTCTACTGAGCAGCTTCTATCCCTGAACGCTGAAATCACCACAGATGACATTCTGCTTGCAATAAATTCCCTCCCTGCTGACAAAGCGCCAGGCCCTGATGGCTTTGTTAATTCATACTACAAAGCGTTTAAACATATTCTAGCTCCACATCTGGCAGCTGTCTGTCGGACTGCGATGTCTTTGGGTAGTTTCCCTGTTGAAAACCTTCAAGCCACTATCACTACACTGCCCAAACCTGGCAAGCCTCCTGATCGCCCTAAAAATTTTCGGCCAATTTCTCTGCTAAACCAGGATGTAAAGATTTTTGCAAAATTGTTAGCTTCCCGCATATTTCCTTTTTTACCTTTTTTAATCAAAGCGGACCAATCTGGGTTCGTTGCGGGCAGACAGGCCTCCGATAACACTAGGCGATTATTAAATATTTTCTATCATCTGGAAAAAACTGGAAGTCCCGCATTAATCTTAGCCTTGGACGCCGAGAAGGCCTTCGACCGCCTCCGGTGGTCGTATGCCTTCTCGGCCCTCCAACATATGGGTTTTTCGGGAGGCATCCTATCAGCACTTCAGTCTTTATACTCCACACCCTCTGCTAGAGTGCTCGCTAATGGTACTCTCTCTGAACCTTTTAATATCACTAACGGTTCCCGCCAGGGATGTCCCCTGTCACCTCTAATCTATATACTATCCATGGAGCCTTTGGCTCAAGCAATCAGGTTGGACGGGGACATCTCTGGCGTGAAAATTGGCCCAAAAACACATGTCATTTCGTTATATGCGGATGATGTCATTCTTTCTTTAACTAATAAAGAAATCTCTCTCCCAACAGTCATGCGCAACATTTTAATATTTGGGGACATTTAATATTATCACCTTAACCAAACCATAACCCAAGCCTTACCTATTAATCTCTCTCCATCCTTATTCTCTTCTTTAAAATCTACATTTTCTTTTGATTGGCAACTGACCTCTTTACAATACTTGGGTATTCACTTATCATATCCACACAACACCCTGTATAAAGAAAATTATATACCCTTATTATCATCTGTCGCGATTGAAATAGAGCATTAAGCGGCCTCCGAAATTTCTTGGCTGGGCAGGGTTGCCACTTTCAAGATGTTTATCCTTCCCCGATTTCTGTACTTATTCCGCACTCTTCCTATAACCCTACCTCCTACATTCTTTACTAAAGCTCAAGCACTTCTCTCTTCATTCATATGGGCTGGCAGACGACCAAGGCTTTCTGTGCAAATATTAAAGAAACAACCTGATATGGGTGGGCTTGGCTCCCCGGATTTAAAAGTCTATTATATAGTTACCTTGGTTTCCTTATTGCGGCACTGGTGGAATACGCAGTCGGATCTTGCATGGGTGGAGATGGAGAATTACTATTCATCCCCTTACTCGACCAGGGACCTTTTATACTTACCTTACTGGAATTTACCTTCCCCAATATTGTCCAACCCTTTAATGAAGGCTGCACACCAAGCATGGATCTATTATATACATAACTCTGAGCCTTCTGACCCCCCCCCATCCTTTAGAATTTTACCGCTTACAGTTCTACAAGCTAGTATTCCCAACCTAGATTTAACATCTTGGATTAACCGGGGACTGACACATGTTGATCTACTGATGGAGTCCTCTAATCTGGCCTCCTTTCAGAAATTGAGTGAGGTTTATTCCCTCCCATCCCACGACTTTTTTAAATACCTTCAAATCAGACATTTTTTACAATCACTGACTCCCTCCTCCGCCTCCACCCATGGACTCACTCTTAAACATTTAGCTACACCCCTTAAAGGTTTAAAATATTTATATAAAAACATGCTCCCTATAACCAAACTTATTAAATCATACCCTCTGCGTATCTGGGAGTGAGAATTATCTAGTTTTTTCACGGTCGAAGGCTGGCAAACGGCTTTTAAAACAATACATTCTGTTTTCCAATGTTCATCTCATGTTGAGTCAGCGTTGAAAACAATTTTGCGCTGGTACTATACGCCAGATAGATTGGAACGCATATACCCGGGGGTATCTCACTTGTGTTGGAGGGGTTGTGGCTCATTGGGATCGCTGTTCCATATTTTATGGTCATGCCCTCTCATTGCCCCCTTTTGAAGAGCATGCAAACTGTTACTGTTTAACCTATTAGGTTCTACAATACCATGGACCCCACAATCAGTACTGTTGTTTCTCAACCTGCAACCGATCCCACACAGCCTGAGTGACCTCTTTTGTATAATTTGCATATTAGCAAAAATTCTCATAGTTAGTAATTGGAAATCTTCTCTCATACCTGCCATAGATGATCTTGTTAATAAAATTAACACTACTTTTTCGTATGAAAAAATCATAGCATTGGGCTCTGTAAGATATCCGAAATTTATAAACAGATGAACATGCTGGCAATCCTCCTCTCATTGCAAGGATATTTAGGATAGGCAGTAACCGTTCAAATATATATAATGGTGGTATAGTGATATGTAACTGTGTGACTAGACCATTCGCAAACAATAGGTATTATAATAACGTTGATTTATTTAGCAGACAGACGAGATATTGAATGTAGAACAGACTTAGAAAACATACTAGCTAGGTATATTTCATGACCACATAGGACCGTTACACGTGACACCTGAAAGGACTAATCAAAACAAAAAGTATGTCACTTTGTTGTTATTTGTTGTATATCAGTGCACATAACACTTGGAATGTATTGCTTGTTCTATTTGCTTATGGAACGGCGTGATGTCAAAAACGCTGACCTTGATAAGTGTACTGCTCTTGTTTCTTGTTGTTATACATAAAACTCTTTAATAAAAAACTATTTGCAAAAAAAAATAAAAAAAATAAAAAATCTTCTGACCCCTATAACTTTTTTATTTTTCCGCGCACGGCGTGGTTTGAGGGCTCATTTTTGCACCTTGATCTGAAGTTTTTAGCCCTATCATTTTTGTATTGATCAGACTTTTTGATTGCTTTTTATAAATTTTTTCATGATATTAAAAGTTACCAAAAATACGCTATTTTGGACTTTCACATTTTTTGCACGTATGCCATTGACAGTGCAGTTTTATTAACAATATATTTTTATAATTTGGAAATTTTTTTGGATAGCGGGTGCTACCTATGAGAACATTCCCAGACCCAGGCCCAGCAGCGCCATCATTTTTTGATTTGAAATTTAAAACAACCTTTGCGTGTCCCGGACCCCAGCATGTGGGTACGAAGGACCAAATCCAACAAGCCCCCACAGGGCTCATGTGGCCATGAAATTTAGGCGCAACGTCTCCATTGCCCTGACCAGCCATTGTTTCCAAGACTTCTCGCCAAGGCAAACCATGTGAAGAACAGCGTGACACCGCCGTGACCTGCACACATGGTATGCTGAAGGGCCACTGAGACTTGTCCGGTCAGTGGAGGCTTAAGACACAGTGGAGGATGTGGAGGTGGAGTAGCACACTGTCACAGGACAAACGGGCTGACAGACTGTAGCAGGAAGCAGCATTGAGTACACACCAGGGCTTTAGAATCCCAAAGAAAAAACAACAATTAAAAAAATTAAGAATCTTTAGGACAGCGGGTGCTACCTATATATTGCCTGAATGACACAGCCTGGAGTTGGCTGATGCATGAGTACACACTAGGGCTTCACAATCCCTCCAAAAAAACACAACAATTGTAGAAATTTATGAAGAAGACTTTTGGATAGCGGGTGCTACCTATGAGAAAATTAGAAATTCCCAGGCCCAGCAGCGCCATCAGTAAACCATATATTTCCTGAATGACACAGGCTGGAGTTGGCTGATGCATGAGTACACACCAAAGCTTCACAATCCCTAATAAAAAAGACAAACATTTTTGACAAAAAATTTTAACAAAAATTTAGGACAGCGAGTGCTCTATATATATTACCAGAATGAGGCAGCCTGGAGTTGGCTGCAGCATGATGGGACCGTTGAAATGTGTGATTTTTTTATTTTAAATTTAAATCTAAATTTGTGTCCTGGACCCCGCCGTGTGGGTACAAAGGACCTAATCTCACAAGCACCCAGAGGGCTCATGTGGCCGTAAGATGTAGGCGCAACGTCTCCATAGCCCTGACCGGCCATTTTTGTTTTTTGTACCTTTGTTTAAGAACAAGCACATATCCAAGAGTCCAGAAGACTCTATAATGCAGGACGGTGGACCACCAAAAGACATTCTTCTATAAAATAATTTTTTATGAAATAAAGAAGCAGAGTTCATCCCTCTGCATATTTTTTTCGAAAATGTTACGTAAAAAATCACACGCAACAATCCTTCAATGGTGTAATGGTTATTATTGTGGAAAATTCAAGTTTATTACTGCCCAAGAGTAGTATGTATGCATGTATTTCAAAAATCCTAAAATTAAAGGCCCAAGCCCAGAAGCATCATGAAGTCAAGTAGTTCCTGAAAGACACAGGAGCAGTCAGGAGTAGGCATCAGCAGTACCTAAGAGGCTTTAATAACCCCTTACATTACACGATCACTCGCGAGATCGAGCAATAACAGGTGTGTTATGCCCTCAGATGTCCGGGGCTGCACGCGCGCTACACTGAACGGACCAGCGTGTGTCTATCTTTCACCGACAGGTGTGGGTAACCCGCTGAACCCTGTTCGTGATAGGGATAAGGGATTGCAATTATTTGCCAGGAAATAAGAATCACAACTAAGCCCGGGTCATAAGCTCGGGTTCATTAAAGTGGTACTCCGGTGAAAACCTTTTTTCTTTTAAATCAACTGGTGGCAGAAAGTTAAACATATTTGTAAATTACTTCTATTAAAAAATCTTAATCCTTCCAGTACTTATTAGCTGCTGAATGCTACAGAGGAAATTCCTTTCTTTTTTAATAGAAGTAATTTACAAATATGTTTAACTTTCTGCCACCAGTTGATTTAAAAGAAAAAAAGTTTTCACCGGAGTACCCCTTTAAGTCCCTGCCCTTTGTACATACCGCATGTCTCTACTACCGATTGCATGGTTTAGTGAGGTCCTCGGATCGGCCCTGGCGGGGTAGGAGAAGGCAGAGCGCCGAGAATTTAAAGATCATTGTTGAAATTTGCATTAAGCATGTATTAGCTACTGTTGAACTTCCAAAAATTGAAGGCCCAAGGCCTGAGGCATCAGGGAGGCAATTATTTCCTGAAAGACACAGAATGAGTCAGGAGGAGTCATTTGCACCACCCAAGAGGGTTTCATAATCCCTTACATTTAAAGATCAATGTTGAAATTTGCATTAAGCATGTATTTAGCTACTGCTAAACATCCAAAAATTGCAGGCCCAAGGCCTGAGGCATCAGGGAGGCAAGTAGTTCCCGAAAGACACAGAATGAGTCAGGAGCAGTCATTCGCAGTACCCAAGAGGGTTTTATAACCAACCCCTTACATTTAAAGATCAATGTTGAAATTTGCATTAAGCATGTATTTAGCTACTACTAAACATCCAAAAATTTAAGGGCCAAGGGCTGAGGCATCAGGGAGGCAAGTAGTTCCTGAAAGACACAGAATGAGTCAGGAGCAGGCATTCGCAGTACCTAAGAGGGTTTCATAACCCCTTACATTTAAAGATCAACATTGACATTTGCATTAAGCATATATTTAGCTACTGCTAAACATCCAAAAATCAAAGGCCCAAGGCCAGAAGCATCAGTGAGGCAAGTAGTTTCTGAAAGACACAGGATGAGCCAGGAGCAGGCAATCACAGTACCAAAGAGGGTTTCATAACCCTAATTGATAACCCAAGAGGGTTTCATAACCAACCATAATTGGGAAATGTTATTGTAGCAGCATGGTCAATCTACTCTGAGGCATCTGGCATTGGTGGCTGGAAATCCTGGCTGATTCATCCCTGATTCATCTTCACAAACGTCAGTCTCTCCACATTTTTAGTGGACAGACGAGTTCGCCTTGGGGTGACTATGGCCCCGGCCGCACTAAACACCCGCTCTGATGGCACACTACTGGCTGGGCAGGACAGCTTTTCCAGGGCTAGTTGTGGCCATAAATCAAGTTTGGCTGCCCAGAAGGCCAACGGATCTCCAATGGTTGTTGGCATGGCCATGTCAAGGTATGCCACCACCTGCTGGTTCAGGTCCTGCTCCATGTCTACCTGCTGCTGATGAGTTGCTTCACTATGCGGGAGAAGAAAGCTACTCATCAGCGACTGTAGACTCAGGCTGCTGCTGATTGAGCTGGTACTACTCCTGCCACCCCTCCCCTCCCCAGCAGCCATGGCAGTGGAAGGTGAGCTCAGAGGGCCCCCCGAGTCAGACCTGCGAGTGGATAGGCCATGTGGCCGATCAGCCAACTGACTACGTAGAATCTCTCTGTAGTAGGTCAGTTTGTCCTCCCTCTCAATGGGTGTAAAAAAAGGCCCCCATTTTGGGACGGTAGTGAGGGTCTAATAAGGTGGAGATCCAGAAGTCATCCCGCTGACGAATTTTGACAATTTGGGGGTCACTACGCAAGCAACTGAGCATGCATCGTGCCATTTGCGCCAGAGACTCAGAGGGACTACCTGCCTCCATCTCCACTGCATACTGCCACGGTGTGTCTGGGTCCTCTGTCTCAACTTCCTCATAACCCTCCAGCTCCTCTGGCTGTTCCTACTCCTCCTCTCCTGTCCAATGACTAGAAACACCGGCCATCTCATCCAACCTAAACTGTGCTCTGCTCTGCCCCTCATCCTCCTCCTCCTCCAGTTCAGCCCCCACAGGGCTCATGTAGCCTTGAGATGTAGGCGCAACGTCTCCTCCATTGCCGTGACCAGCCATGGTTTCAATCATTTGTTGTAGGAAATGTAGGAGTGGCATTAGGTCGTTAATGGCGTAATCCAGGCGACTCACAAATAATGTGGGCCCCAGCAAATGGCAGGTGTCACGTATGAGCTGCCACTGGTTCACATTGAAGTTACACAGGGTAGTACTCCTATCTGCTTGGATCATCAAGAAATTGGTGATGGCTTTTCTTTGTTCGTATAGTCGGTCCAACATATGGAGGGTGGAATGAAAAATCTGTACTATTGTTTGGATTTTGACGGTATGGAGCACCTTGACAGCTTAACAGGTACTAAATGGTACAATACTTGGATGTTCCTATGCGGTATGCACTGATGAGGGCAGTAATATGCCTAAATATACGCAGAAAAAATTCAGCATTTTTGTAAAACACCATCCGGCGGATACTATTGTTTGGACTTTGATGGTAGGGAGCACCTTGACAGCTTAACAGGTACTAAATGGTACAATACTTGTATGTATGTGTGTGGTATGCACTGATGAGGGCAGTAATATGCGTAACTATACGCAGAAAAAACAATTTGTTTTTTAAAAACAGCCGGTGAATACTATTGTTTGGACTTGCACAGTATGTAGCCCCTTGACAGATTAACGGGTACAAAATGGTACAAATGCACTACAGTCCACTGAACAATCACATATTTCTGAACAGCAGCAGGACCCAACAGTGCAGCACCATAAAAAAAAAGAAAAAAATCCAGGGATTAAACCCTAAATTGTCACACAATTCTGAGCAGCACAAGATTTGTGGAGCAAATAAAAATGAAATCAATTGGGCTGAAAAATGAGGTGATAAGATGCTTCAGAAAGTTCAGGCAGCTTGGAGATCTGTATGAGGCAGCTGACAGCTATCTGCCCCTCTCTGCTGCAATGCTCAATAATGTGAATAGGAGGTTTAGCTATCAATGATCCTTCTCAGTGTTAACAGCAAAGCACTCTGCACTCCTGTATTTCCCTAATGCTGATGTTACATAGTTACATAGTTAGTACGGTCGAAAAAAGACATATGTCCATCAAGTTCAACCAGGGAATTAAGGGGTAGGGGTGTGGCGGGATATTGGGGAAGGGATGGGATTTTATATTTCTTCATAAGCGTTAATGTTATTTTGTTCCAGGAATGTATCTAATCCTGTTTTAAAGCTGTTAATTGTTCCTGCTGTGACCAGTTCCTGAGGTAGACCGTTCCATAAATTCACAGTCCTCACGGTAAAGAAGGCGTGTCGCCCCTTGAGACTAAACTTTTTCTTCTCCAGACGGAGGGAGTGCCCCCTCGTCCTTTGGGGGGGTTTAACCTGGAACAGTTTTTCTCCATATTTTTTGTATGGGCCATTAATATACTTATATACGTTTATCATATCCCCCCTTAAACGTCTCTTCATATCCCCCCTTAAACTGACTAGCAGTTACAGTGTAATGCTGTGGTATGAGCTATTCACACACATGCAGTCCCGTCCTCTCTATCTGAGTGCATAGATGAAATGAAGATGGGCAAGATGGCCGCCGATTATATAGGGGCTGTGACTTCACAGGGGTCAGTGAACACTGATAGGCTGCATCTCACATATGATTCAGGGTCAGCCCGCCTACCTTCATTCCCGCAGCTGTTTCCCGCCCTCCCATCATCCCCTGCCCCATGTACTCATATGTGGATCCGCCATCTTAGGTTTCCAATAGCCTGGAAAGCTGTAAAATGGAGTTTAATGAAGCAGTTCGCACGATAGAAATATGGCGGTATTCGTATTCGTTGCAAATCGAATTTTTCATGAAATTCTTAACAAATTCGGGTTTGTCAACTTTGATTCGCTCATCTCTAATCATAACCCTTTCAATTTTCCACCTAAAAATCCATATTATGTCTTATTTCTTGCGTCACCAATTCTACTTTGCAGTGGTATTAGTCATTTTACCCAAAACAGCAAATTTTCCTGCATATGATTTTTTCCAGAAGTACGACAAAATCAAACCTATATAAGTAGGGTATCATTTTAATCGTATGGACCTACAGAATAAAGATAAGGTGTCATTTTTACCGAAAAATGTACTACGTAGAAACGGAAGCCCCCAAAAGTTACAAAATGGCATTTTTTTTTCAATTTTGTCGCACAATTATTTTTTTTTCCATTTCACCGTAGATTTTTGGGCAAAACAACTGACGTCATTACAAAGTAGAATTGGTGGTACAAAAAATAAGCAATCATATGGATTTTTAGGTGCAAAATTGAAAGAGTTATGATTTTTTAAAGGCAAGGGGCAAAAAACGAAAATGCAAAAACGGAAAAAATCCCGATCCTTAAGGGGTTAAGGTGCATGTTGGGGATGTGCGACCATGTGTTTCTTCTCAAGTTGAATTCATATCTCATAATCTTATTGCCTGTGATTTTAATTTTTCCACCTGAATTTTTCAGGGTTTGATACTGATACAAACATGTTGCATTTTGGCACTAAATGTAAGAAAAAGCAAAACCAAAACCTCTCATATTTTCTAAGCAACAAAAGTGAACTATTCAAAAAATAAAAAAAATATAAAAGCTGTAAAAAAATAAACCCAGTGAAAATAAATTACACAGGTTTTTGAATATATCACCCAGCTTGTTTTAGATTTTAGAGACATGGGGGAAGATATTCAAAAACTACTGTAATCTCAGTTACAGCTATGTAAATTACAACTTTTTTTTCAAAGGTCTCTTGTGCTGCTTTAAAAATATGAAAATATGTGAGAGTTCATCATTGTACCACTTTTTCCTTTTTTTCTCTTTTTACGCCAAAATTGCTGAATTTTGCACCAATTTTTTCCAACATAATGACTTTATAGCGCCAAATTGTAAACCCCGGAAAATTTTGGAAGAAGCATCTCACATAATATTCTTTGATTACTAGTGCCCATACAAGCTGCATGAAAAAACATGTCCAGGGGTTAAATGCGAGTGCTGGTGCAGTGATGAAGAAAAAAATATAAATTTATATTTCATTAACTAATTAAAAACACTTAAAAAAATTTTTTAAAAACAAAACTAAAAAAAAACAAAAACATTTTTGTGATTTCTACACTAGCAAAGAGTTGGTCTGACATTTTTTATGTAAAATGCACTTTCACCCCTTTGAAAACCATGCCCACTATTGCACTGGTGTGACTGGTGTGACTAGTGTAAACCTTGAATCATTCTCATGTAAAACACTTTATATATCTGATGGAAACTTTTTCGCACCAAAATTTGGGCCCAAAATACATTTTTGACGTGAAGAGTTTTGAATATGTCCCTTGTGGTGCATATTGTAAATAATTACTTGGGTGGCGCAGTTTAATTATAGTATGGGGCAGTATTGCACTCAGAGGGCACAATGTGTAGCAGAACCATGTTCAGAGGTGACACCATGTATAGCTATTGTTTATAGGGGCACTGTGTGGCAGGGTTATACTCAGAGGGTACAGTATATGGTAGAAAAAAAAAAGGAAAAGATGCAAGTCAGCTCATCATCAGTCTGTATAGGGATATTAGCAGCATTACCGGAGTAGTCAGAAGCACGGAAAGTCACAGGCCGTCTCCCACGTAGACAATGTGGAAAATAGTAAAAAATCCAGCTAAAAGCTACAAACTTTAATGGTATGCATTAAAAACCAGGAAAAAAACTGCAACATGTCACGTAAAAGAAATGTGAAAACACTGACACTTTTCGGCCTGAGTATTAGACCGTATATATGGCCATGATTAAAGAGGTACTCGTGTGGACTTTTTTTTTTTTTTTTTAAATCAACTGGTGCCAGAAAGTTAATCAGATTTGTAAATTACTTCCATTAAAAAATCTTAATCCTTCCAGTACTTATTAGCTGCTGAATACTACAGAGGAAATGGTTTTCATTTTGGAATACAGAGCTCATGATGCTGACATCATGACCACAGTGCTCTCTGCTGACATCCTGACCACAGTGCTCTCTGCTGACATCATGACCACAGTGCTCTCTGCTGACATCTCTGTCCATTTTAGGAACTGTCAAGAGCAGCATATATTTGCTATGGGAATTACTCCTACTCTGGACAGTTCGTAAAATGGACAGAGATGTCAGCAGAGAGAACTGTGGTCATGATGTCAGCAGAGAGCTCTGTGTTCCAAAAAGAAAACAATTTTCCTCTGTAGTATTCAGCAGCTGATAAGTACTGGAAGGATTAAGATTTTTTAATACTCAGCCTGAGACGCGTCTGCGTTTTCACTGTTTTTACGTGACATGTTTCGGGTTTTACCTGGTTTTTAATGCTTTAAAGTTTGTAGTTTTTAGATTTTTTCACATGTTTTCGGGAGCTGAATTTTCTGCTATTTTTCTTGACAGTATATATGTATGTATTGTATTTAGAGGGTGCCTTGTGTGGTAGTCCCATATTTAGGGTTCAGACTCTGCAGAGATGTTGTTTTTATGGGGCACAGTGATTGGCACAGTTATATAATAATTAAATTATTATATTAAGAGAACACAGTGTATGGCAGTATTATATTCAAAGGGCACAGTGCCTGGTAGGGTTATATTCAAAGGATACATTGACTCAGATTTTCCCCCAGCAACCAATCACAGCTCAGCTTTCACTTTACCTTAGTGCATTAGCTGAGCTGAGCTGGTTGCTGTGGAAAAATCGCTCCACTTTTTCTATCACACAGTTTGATAATTCTCACCTATTGTGTAGCAGAATTGTATTCAGAGAGTACAGTGTGTGTGGTGGTTATATTTAGAGATTAACGTGTCTGGCAGAGTTTTATTCAGGGGGCACTTAGTGGTAGGATTATATTTAGAGGTTATGGTGTGTGGTAGTATTATGTTCAGGAGATACATTGTCTGGCAGAGTTATATTCAGGAGTCACAGTATCTGGCTGGGTTATATCAATTATTATCTATATATAGACAATAAAGATCTACTGACAAAGTAAGGAATCAATTATGTCTGGGCATTAAACTCTGCAGAGGGAAAATGTAGCTGGAAAAAGTCATATTGGCCTGCATCAGATGGAAAAGCAAAAGACTATAGCGAAAACATTACTTGTGAGTCAGTGATATCATTGATAGCATTCTGCCTATGTCTCATCAGAGCTGTAGTCACTTGTTACTTCTGAAGTTATAATGAGTAAATCAACAACTCCAAGCATACTCTTACCACTGCTTAGATCATACTGGGAGGTGTAGTTTCACATGGTAAAAACTTCTTTATCATTTTCCCCTTGCTTGACCATTTGATTATTTATCATTGTCCTCTAGCAAAGCAGTCAGAAACAGCACCAAGACTGCCTCAATATCCATCTTAGAACACGCTTACAAAAATGGATTCACAACACCTCTGATGTGGTGCTTTTCTTTCATGCACAACCTATCTATTTTTAATTTTAATAACATGATCTCTGACCTCCATTTTACAGATCAGCTAGACATGCATCATTGCTGTATGCCCAGGGCTTTAATATCAGGTACTTTTAGAAAATGAGGTGTCCCTGTGCCCGGTCTTTAATTTGCACAGTAAGCTGCCACTTAAAGGGGTTATCCAGCATAAGGTGATTTTAGTACATACCTGGCAGACAGTAATGGACATGCTTAGGAAGGATCTGCTTGTCTTGGGATAAATGTATATGCTGTGAGATTACCATAACACTGTGGCTAGCTTTCTGTGAACTTGTATTTCCTGTTTTCTGTTTTCTTGTTTGCCTACAAATCCCATGATACCATTTTCCTCCTTCCCACACATCAGCTACCCCACCCATTGAAACATAAATGATCTGCAGACCTATGGTTTTCAATCAGGGTGCCTCCAGCTGTTGCATTACTTGCAGATTGCTCTCTCCACCCATTGAAGCAGACAGGCTCTCTGTCATCAGCTGACTAGTGAGTCAGGTCTCGACCGCATTGCAAGCTGGGAAAAATCTGAGACAGCAGTCATTTTGCATGCTGGTAAAAATAAATATTGGGATGAAAATCCCATAAGAATTGTGAGAAAACCGTCACACACAGGAAAAGACACTATATTATGAACTACACTAACTTTACAGCCCCTGTAGCATAGTCAAATAAAAAAAAAATCCTGGAATACCCCTTTAATGATAAACTATAGGCCGGGAGTATGTGCCAGGGTCTAGTACTGTTTATTACTGTCATTGAGATGTGATTTAGGGGTCTTAATTATCAACATCACTCAAATATGACACTCCCGTGGCCTGCTTCTTGAGTATCACCTTGTGAAAGGTTCTTCCAGGTTGACACTTGTAGTATATTGGTAGAACTATCTAGTATATCAGCAGAGGAGAATAGTTGTAATTGGGTTATACTTTAAGAAAACAAAATAGAATGAAGATTAAATACATATTTATGGTAAATGAACTATATGCATCAAACATGTTACCAGGCTACAGTACATACAGTATATAGAGTGATTCAAGCTCAGCCTGTAGACTGCAGCAATTCCCCTTTCATATACAGATGTTCCCTTTTTAACTTCTCTCTTAAATCAACATATCCTGAGATGTATGCTATGAGATCATCAGTTTTCATAGCAATATGATTTTGTGACACTAAACAACAACATGTACATGCTGAGTTTATCTATGTGTTGATAAAAACCCTGAGATGGTTATGTAAATGAAGCCTTTTGAGTGTTCTGGTAACGTGTAACTATGACAGGGGTCAACGTGGCTTTGTAACTGATCTCTGCACATGGCACCAAAATCGCCCATATTAGGCTTCTTTCACACTATGACTGTTCCTCCGTTACAAACGGACGTTAATGGCTCTCTTTTTTTTTCATTTTGGCTGCCAGATCTTCCTAACAGCTGTTACACTGACTGGCACAAACGTCAGTGTGAAAGAAGCCTTACCTATTTTCCTCCTCGAGGAAACAGGACACCTGCCTGGATTCCCTAGTGAATGCTGCTTCAACTCTATGTGCATACAATTGAAAGGTGTCAGTGTAAGTGACAGGCAGTGTCAGATCTGCAGCCTACACTGACAGCTAAACATGACTGTCTTCTCAAAACAGGCACAATGGTGCCACTTATAGGAACATGCACTGTGGAGTAGGTAGGAGGTGGGCTAGCTGCTCTGTGTAGGAGAGGTGAGTATTTTTTTATGGCACAAAATGAGAAGCTACCAAAGGTCTTACTTGCCTACTGAAGGAAAAAGACTACCAAAGGACATCCCTGCCTATCTGGGGGTGAACTACCTAAGGACATTCCTGCCTACTCGAGGGGAAGTACCTAATGACATGCATACTGTACCTTCTGTGGAGGCACTACCTAAGAACATATCTTCTCACCTGAGAGACTACCTACCTAAGGAAATACCTACCTATTGATAGGTAACTACTTAACTAGTGCCATTTTATGTGTGTATGGGGGGGGGGATACCTTATGAACAGCCTGGAGCCCAATGCACCCTTAATATAACCTTTGGTTATTTCACTGTATTTATGTTAAGAGCTTAATTCTAATGCATTAAGCTTTATTCTGGTCCCTGTGCATGTGTTGTTCAAATCTCCCTTTATCCAGTGCACAATCTAAGGAGGGAGAGGAAGAGAGAATTGTGCCCTGGTGATCTTACAATATATGAAATCACTAATAAAACACTGAAAAAATATATTCCAACATAGAATATTGGCCTGCATGAAAAGACAGAATCAAAACTAAATTGTGAACAAATGGCTACTATCATAAAAAGTCAGTCTTAATTTTATATATATATAAAAAAAAAAAATCCACACAAAGAGACCTTATGGAAAGACTAAAGGGCTACAAGTATACAAATTCATAAACATTGTGCAAAAAGACATAATACATCACAACCCCCACCCCCACCCTACAAAACCATGTGTATGTAAATAAAGAAGTGTTTGATTAAAAAATGGATGGTGCAAAATTATAATTTCAGTATATGCAACTATGAAATCATCACACAAATGTAGTAACATAAAAGACACACAATCTATCTAATTTTTAGCAATACATTATAAATGTTTAACCCTTTAAGGACTCAGCTCATTTTCACCTTAAGGACGCAGCCCTTTTTCGCAATTCTGACCACTGTCACTTTATGCATTAATAACTCTAAGATGCTATTACCTATTATTCTGAGACTGTTTTTTTGTGACATATTCTACTTTATTTTAGTGGTAAATTTTTGTCATTACTTGCATCCTTTCTTGATGAAAAATCCCAAAATGTCATAAAAATTTTGAAAATTTTGCATTTTTCTAACTTTGAAGCTCTCTGCTTGTAAGGAAAATGGATATTCAAAATAAATTTTATATAGATTCACAAATACAATATGTTTACTTTATGTTGTCATCATAAAATGGACATATTTTTACTTTTTGAAAAAATTAGGGGGCTTCAAAGTATAGCAGCAATTTTCTAAATTTTTATGAAAATTGCAAAATCTGAAGGGAAAGATGTTACAGAACTACAACTCCCAGCATGCTTGGGTCATCTAGGCATGCTGAGAGTTGTAGTTTGGCAACATCTGGAGGGCCACCGTTTGGGCACCACTGTAATAGTGGTCTCCAAACTGTGACCCACCAGATGTGGCAAAACTACAACTCCCAGCATGCCCAGACAGCCATTGGCTGTCTGGGCATGCTAGGAGTTGCAATTTGGCGACCACTAGGAAGGGTAGCAGTAAAGATCGCTTTACTGCCCCTTCCTTCCCCCCCCCCCCCCCCCATCGTCGCTTCCCTACCTGTGCCGCTGATCTCCGCTGTCTCCACCAATGATCGCCGGGCCCCATCGCATCTTCTCGTCAGGTCAGGAACTTCTCCCCTCGTTCTAACCAACATCCAGGGGTGGGCAGAGCGGGGGGTTTCCATGGCAACCCCCTGTCCTGCGCTGCCATTGGTCAGAATTCATTTCAGACTAATGCCATGGGATAGGAGGAGATCACAGCACTGCAATCTCGCTCCTATCCCTCAGGATGATTGGGGTTGTCACTGACAGCTCCGATCATCCCTATTTTCCGGGCAATCGGTTCACCAGACACCCGATCACCCCGGAATAGCAGAAAATCGCATGTCTGAATTGACTTGCGATTTTCTGCGATCGACGACAAGGGGGGTCTCAGGACCCCCCTCGGCGATGTGCCGGGATGCCTGCTGAATGATTTCAGCAGGCATCCCGGTCCGGTCTCCAACCGGCTAGCGGTGGGGACCGGAATTCTCACGGGCGTATGCATACGCCCTACATCCTTAAGGACTCGGGATGCAGGGCGTATGCATATGCCCTACGTCCTGAAAGGGTTAAAGTCATTTTCACTGGTGAAATAGCAGATGTCCACTGTTTAGGTGTCAGGTGTAATTCAGGTATCGGCAAACATCTAAATGAAAACAATAACTTACCAATGTTGCACTGGCCTCCACGATCACCAGATCTAACACCCTTTATCTGTAGGGCTATATCAAAGACTCATTGGGGGAGATTTATCAAAGCTGTCCATGTCCTGCATCAATATAGACCAAACTACAGAGGGTTAGGCTGGTCTATTGTGCACCTAATTGATCAAAAGGCGCAAGGCTCTTGATAAATTCTGTGCACAGACTTTGGGATCTATGCTTTAGACTGTATTTAAACCTGCTCCAACATGGTCTGACATTTCGCAGTACTTTCAGCCGATGCGACTTGTCGCTGAAAAGTCGCCTTTGATAAATTCAGCACCAATGCATTTTTCTGTGTAAAATAGACTAGAATACATCATGTTCTAAAAATCCTCTAAAGCAAAAGTCGCAGAAAAGTCGCACATATTTAGACTGCGACTTTCTGTGTGACAAATTTAGACAGGAAAAAACAATCTAAATCCTTTGATAAATATCCCCCAATGTATCTGCCCCTTCACAGGATCAAATTGAGTGCAGTACATATCCAAGGATATGTTTGCATGCTCCTGGACGGAACTTGACTACCGCCTAGACATCTGCTGTTTCCCCATTGGAAGTAACATTGAACATTTGTGGTGCATAGATGAAACTTAAATAAATAGTGTGTCTTTTGATGACGATACATTTGTGTTATATATTTTTTCAGTATTTAATACCGAGGATATAATTTTGCACCATACTTTTTGAATCACCATGTATGTCAGGATCCGGACTGGTGTGCGGGGAGGACACAGGTAGTGGATCCTCTGTGCCAGAGAGGCGATAGCGTGGGCCATACCAGGGGAACGGAATCTAAGGGGTTACTGGTTTTCACTTGCTGAGGCAGGTAACCCCCAGGTCGTTCCACGCAGTAGCGACTCAACCCCTCTGGCGGCTGAGACTGGCGCGGGACACAAGGACAAGGCAAAGGCAAGGTCAGATGTAGCAGAAGGTCAGGGCAGGTGGCAACGGTTCGTAGTCAGGGGCAACAGCAAGGGTCTGGATACACAGGCAATGGCTCACAAAACGCTTTCACTGGCACAAGGGCAACAACATCCGACAAGGACAGGAAGGGGAAGAGGGTTTATATGCAAAAATGGGAGTGTTTAACTGATTGGGCCAGGCACCAATTAATGGTGCACTGGCCCTTTAAATTTCAGAGAGCCAGCACGTGCGCGCTCTAGAGAGCGGGGCCATGTGCATCGGGACGGACCTGAAGGAGGACGGGGAAGGTGAGAGGATTGGGATGCGACCCGCGGGCGGGCATGTCCCTCCACGCGGATCGCATCCCCGCCGAAGACACTAGAGCAGCTCTCCCGGTCAGCGGGTATGACCGGAGCGCTGCACACAGAAGGACAGGGGAGGGACAGGGACCCGAAGCGCTCGGCGTTACAATGTATTTGTGTTTGAGCACAATGCACATACAGTAGCTGCAACATTTTTTTTTTCTGTAAGAGTGACCCGATTATTATCACTGGGTTCACTTGGGCACAGTTGCTGTCCATTAGTTGAGAGACCTGATACTTCTATTATACAATAACTTTTTTGAACTCATGACAGAACAGAAAATAAATAAATGCAGATGTTAGGGCCTTACTTGTACCGCTTTTCAGAAAGCAGTGCACGGTGGGAGCTCATTCGGACCTGGTCCAAATCAAACCATTTAAATTCTTATATTTACATTATAAATCAGTCTTCCCCTATCAATCTGCAAATTTCCATATTATAAAGAATGGCATGAATATATAAAGAAAACCCAGTAGTAAGATGTAAGCTTTTATAATCTCACATCCTGGTATCATTTTTTACAAATCCACCAGATGGTGCTGATGTTGTAACTTTGAATTTTTCGGAATCTAAAAGATACAGCTCAAGTGAATAAAATGTAAGAATAGTGTTGTTAGAAAAATGCTGTTTTTGATGTTACATATATCAAAACATTATGGATGGGAAAAGTTAGGTCAGTAAAGGCTAATACATTTATTATGTGACAGAAAACATATTTTACTGTCCCATGCTAAAGAAAATCTATAATTTATATAGTATAATACTAGTTTTATTTTGCTCAGTCTAACATAAAATTCTCCTAATCCTTCTTAAAGCTTGTTTTTCTTATTCTTTTTGTTATCTAAGTGTGGACATTGAACAGATTACTGAAGTACATTGTAGGCTTTCAAATAAATTGACTGCACAGAGCCTCTATTTTAAACTGTATATTTGTTTTTCATTATCTTAGGGTGACTATAAAAACAGTAACACACTGCGGCAGATTACATTACAAAGTGGTGGTAACGTCAAAAGCAAGCACTTTGCTCAAAGTGTTTCTTCAAACAAAATTGATAGTCTTCTGTTGTCCTGCCATATGACGGTCTAGTCTTCTCACTTCACCTTTATCTTTGCAATGAAGTAAATTAAGGACAGATTTACTTTTCAGTCAAAGTGATGTGACTACAATATATCAAGAAGGCTATAGCTTTGTTGAGATTAAAAACAAAACTAATGGAGTTTTAAAATATTTAAAGTTGCTGAAAAATTGTTGTATAATTATAATCCATATACTGTAAAAGTATATGGATAGAAAGACATTCAGCACAATTGCATCTTAGAAAGCAGTAGTTATTTGCGGGAGAATGTTGCAAATCCACTAATACTCTACAGTGTTAGAAAATCTAAGTTATTAAAGGGGTACTCCGGTGGAAAATATTTTTTTTTAAATCAACTGATGCCAGAAAGTTAAACAGATTTGTAAATTACCTCTATTTAAAAATCTTAATCCTTACAGTACTTAGCAGCTGCTGTATGCTTCACAGGAAGCAATTTTCTTTTTGATTTTCTTTTATCTCTGAGCACAGTGCACTCTGCTGACACTCTTTTTATTAGAAAAATACAAAACTTATCAAATACAAAACACAAAGCAAGCTTAACCAGCTATAACATAAATAAGAAATACTCTAGAACCAAAAACAAAACCTCATAAACAAAACCCTGCCTAACCGGCCAGCCCAGCTTTACTGAGATACTAAAATACTACGATATTAAAGTATGCCCAAAATATCTAATCAAACACTCACACACTTACCGAAAATGAACATAAGAAAAATAAATAAATAAATAAAATAGCACAACTTGGCTTGTCAAAATATAAACATAAAAGTTATCATTATCCGACTATAACTCAAAACCATCCATACTTGGGAACACGCAACAAGAAAACTAAACAGAAACGTAGCAAGCACACCTCAAAAAAAAAAAAAAAAAAAAAAAAAAAATATTTTTTTTACTTTTTTTTTATATTTTTTCTTTTTTTTACATTTTTTATATTTTTTTAATCTTTATACATATACATATATATACACATACATACACACACACATATATATATATATATATATATATATATACATATACATACAAACAAAATCTATAATAGTAATAATAATAATAATAATAATCATCAAAATAATCACATCACACATACATTCACTTACAAAACGTCCAAATTAACTGGATCCTCTATCCGGGACTAATGAAAATACCAAAGAAAACATAAAACAGACCAAATAACTGAAATAAACTAAATAAACCACATATCAACACAGCAACTGGTCCGGCTACCATAACGCTGAAACAATATGAAACAATATAGATATAACACAATATAGGTAGAAAATTACTAAATATACTATATAATAATAATAATAAATAAAATATAATATAAACAAAATATATGCACTACAGAAAACCCCTACAAAATCAATAGAAAACCCTAGGAAAAACCCTACACTAAAACTGTACCCTCACCCACACCACCCCTCCTGTACATGGGTCAGAGTCCATACCGTTCTTACAGTTCACAAAGTCCAGTCCTTAACTGACCCATGTCAGGTCCCCCAAAGATGAACACCACCACCCACAAATACACCCTCCCCACCTAGCACTCCTCCCAACCAACTTATACACAAACTTATACACACTGAACCACAACCCACTTTAGGCCCAAGTTTGGTCGCCTGTAAGCCCTTCATACCATATCAGCTTAAAAACAAAACAAAAAAACTAGCGTGCACATGCATCAGCCCACCACCAGGGAGAAGGATGGCAGACTTGATACATTCAAAACAATTTTACACTCTTTCCCTAACTCCCCCTACAATTCTCCCTAATCCTATCCCTTCATTCAAACTAACCCTGTTCTCATTCTATCTCTGTCCCTCTGACACTGTCCCTAACCAAAATAAAGGTACTCTACCTAAAAGGTCTAGTACCTAGGGCACATCAAAGGAAAACCCTCTCCATAGGAGAGAAGCCCTACTGGTACCAAGACTGCCATGCTCCAAAGACCTGATCTTCCCAAGGTCACCGGTGATGTTCCTACAGACCTCCACCTCGGAGAGGATTTTCTGTTGGGTCGACACTAAACACCGTGCATTCCACGTGTAGTACCTAACCACTAAACTGACTAAGAATAAAGTGCCCCGATCTCGGCCACCCAGGTTCCTGAATGCCCCATAAGCCCACTCCTGATAGGTAAGGCCGGCAAGTTGACTCCAGCCGATGGAAGCGCCCACCCTGTTGTAAACTCCTATATTAAAGGGACAATGAAGCAGGAAATGGTCCATGCTTTCCAGCGTGTCCCCACACTCTTCTCGGGGACATCCCCGGTCATCAGAGTTCCTACACTTCAAATTGTCCCTCACATATAGCTTCCCCTGAAAGCAGCGCCAGGCCAAGTCCCAAAACTTCTGGGGGATCCTTTTCATGTTTAAAAGGTACAACCCCACCCTCAGATCCCGACCTGGGCAGTCCCTGAGCGCCAGAGGCCTCTGGAAGTGGGTCAACAGAACCCGTTTGTCAAGGAACTGCCTTGACTGGGTCCTGATCTCCCACACTCCCAGACCCCACCGACGTATCGCCTTCAGAGTCGGGGTAGCGTAAGCCGGAAGATATCCATGGGGTGTACGGAGGTCCTTCACTTGCCCTCCTGTCTCCCATTCCTGGAAGAAAGGCCGAAACCACTCCCTACAGGAGAGTACCCACGGAAAAGCCCTCTCTGACCAGAGGTTTGAGATGTTAGCTTTCAAGAAGGTGTTGGTTAAGAACACCACAGGGTTTACCATAGATAAACCCCCTAGTCTCCTCGTGCGGTACGTAACCTCCCTCTTGACTAGGTTCATCCTGTTCCCCCATAACAGTTGGAAAAACAGGCTGTAGACCCTAGTGTAGTAAGCCTCTGGCAGGATACATACGCTGCCCAGATAGATAAACAAGGGGAGCAGGTACGATTTGATCAGGTGTACCCTTTCCCTGAGGGTCATAGACCAACCCTTCCACTGGTCCACCTTCTGAGTGGCATCCTGGAGCTTACCATCCCAGTTTTTGGTGGGATAATCATCCTGGCCGAATATGATGCCCAACACTTTTGCTGACTCTTGGGGCCCTGGAAGGGTGTCCGGGAGATCAAACGTGGGATCTCCCCCTCCCAGCCAGAGACTCTCACACTTATCCCGGTTGATCTTAGACCCGGATGCCTCCGAGTAGCGGTCCACTTCCGACATCACCACATCGACCTCCTCTCGCGAGGACACGAAAATGGTGACATCGTCAGCGTACGCCACCACTCTCTGGGCGACATCCAGCTCTGCCAGGTTCATCCCGACTCCCGCCAACGGCCCACAATCTACCCTCCGGACGAAGGGATCGATTGCGAACACGTATAACAGCGGGCTCAAAGGACAACCCTGACGGACTCCGGACCCCACCTCAAAAGAGCGGCCAGACCAACCGTTCACCAGTGGGAAACTCTCTGCCCCTGCATACAAGATCTTAAGCCAATTCACAAAAGTACTCGGTAAGCCATATCTCAGGAGGACGGACCAGAGGTACTCGTGGTTCACCCGATCAAACGCTTTGGCCTGATCCAGGGACAGCAAGTACCCCTTCCAGAAACCCGCACTACTCCTCTCCACTGCCTCCCTGACACTAAGGACCGCACTTAAGGTGCTTCGGCCTGGAACAGAGCAGTGCTGAGCTCCTGAAAGGAGCCGGGGTGCAAACTTCACCAGCCGATTAAACAGTATCTTGGCCAGAAGCTTCCTGTCCGTATTGAGAAGAGCTATGGGCCTCCAATTCTCAATACGGCTGGGATCTTTACCCTTTGATAGAAGAATCAGGGCTGACCTCCTCATTGACTTCGGCAGAGTGCCCGAGGAGAGACACTCATTGAATACCTCAGTCAAGAGGGGAGCTAAAGACTCCTTAAAGGTCCTGTACCACTCGGATGTTAAGCCATCCGGACCTGGCGACTTCTTAGGAGCGAGCCCCTCGATCGCCAGTCTCACTTCCCTGATTCCTTCTGCCAAAACATCAAGAGAGGGGTCTACCCCTGGCTCAGGAATGGTTTCAGCCAGGAAAGCCGACATCCTGTCTCGATCTAGATCCTTCCTCCCCAAAAGGTGCGAGTAGAAGGATCTGACGACCTCCAAGATCCCTGATCTGGACCGATTCAGAGATCCTGTACTATCAATCAGTCCTGAAATGACTTTACTACTCACTGACATCTTACAGTTTCTGTAAGGGTTGGGCGAGCGGTACTTCCCGAAATCCCTCTCAAAAACCAAAGATGCGTGCCTATCGTACTGACACCTCATCAGCAAGGATTTCACTCTGGAGATATCCTCTCGGCTACCTCCAGTCGAGACAAGAAGCTCGAGTTTCCTCCTCAGACCCTGATACAGGCGATACCTGTTCAGGGACCTGAGGCTCGAGAGCTGGCGGAAGAACCCCGCAACCCGCTTCTTGAATATCTCCCACCACTCTGACTTACTACTACATAGGCCCAGTAAAGGTACCTGACTCTGAAGAAAATCCTCAAAGGACTGTCTTATCTCCGCTTCCTCCAGGAGGGACGAATTCAGCTTCCAATAACCTTTTCCCATCCGGGGGGTCTCTGAAACATTCAGGGAAAACAAAATCATACAGTGGTCGGAGAACTCCACCTCAACCACGGACACTGCGGAAGAGACGGCTTCCTCCTTTAAATAAAACCTATCTATCCTAGACCTGCGACTACCTTGATGATAGGTGAAACCCGTGTGGCCTGAGGGGCTCCGGATGTGGGCGTCCTCTAGGCGAGCTTCTCTAGCTATGCTAATCAGTGCCACACTATCGCAAGTCAGCGGACCATTGGAGCCTCTCCTATCTTGGGACCTCGTGACATTATTGAAGTCCCCTCCAAAGATCACTTGCCGACTCGTAAAAAGAAAGGGCTTAATCCTCATAAAGAGATCTTTACGGCCCCGCTTAGTTTGCGGGGCATAGATGTTAATGAGCCGGAGCTCTTGTCCCTTCATGAAGACATCTAAGATCAGGCACCTCCCCATTTCTAACTCAATAACCCGTCTGCATTCAACAGGAGCGGTAAAAAGGACCGCCACCCCACTATACGGCTCAGCCGCAAGAGACCAGTGGGAGGGACCGCGCCTCCACTCTCTTCTGGCTTTTACCAGGGAGGCTAGATCTGACAACCTGGTCTCTTGCAGATACAAAATGTCGGCTTCAACACGGCCGAGAAAATCAAAGGCTGCGAATCTAGCCGTATCAGACTTTATGCTGGCACAGTTAATAGATGCCAGTGTCAGTGGGGTGAGTGCCGCCATCCTGGGTGATTGAGTTAGATGGCCTCACCCTTTAAACCTTCTTCCTCTCCTTCCCTCCACCCCCATCTGAATCGGAGAAAGACCCTTTGCCTCTTTTTAAACTCAGGGATATATCCATCCCAGGATCTTTACCTCCAGCATCTGGTGTTACCTCTCCCCCTGAGGAGACTGCCCCAGAGGAAGGAGGCTCGGCACCTCCTGGAGGCCGCACTGCCTCCAGACCCTCGAGAAGAGGAGGGGAGATGGTATCCCCAAGGGCCTCATATCGATTTGAAAGGACGATCAGAGGGTCAGAGACTGAGTTGTTCCTTCTATGGTCTGAGGCTACAACTGAAGAGGAGGACGGCGCTGCCTTACTCTTACCCTTCTTCCTCCTCTTCTTCTTTTCCTGGCCACCATTTACTGTCTGCCCCTCCTTCTCCTCCTCATCCACAGTTTCGGATTCAGAGGCATGACTGGAGGAAGGAGCATCTTGACCTTCTTCCCTACGCAGTCTCCCTATCTCCTCATCCAGTTCGGCCCCACCCAAAGCCTCAGAGTTATTCTGACCTCCTTCTGAGCCAGTGTCTGGAGTGGGACCCCGAGCTACCCCTGGCACCTGGGCATTCTCAAGGGCCCTCTCCAACCTGCGCTTCTCCTCTCGCCTCCGCATAGAGGGGGTCTTATGTTTTTCCTTCACTGGCTTTGGTGCCCCCTCTCCTCCACTAGTCCCCTCCCCCGCTGGGGCAACCGTTAGGCTCTCCCCAGCTGGGGCGGTCACAGTGTTGGAGAACGAGCGTGGACACCGGCTGAACGGGTGACCTAAGTCACCACACAAGTTACACCGAATCTGCCCACAGGTGGCCGCCAGATGACCCACCCCACAGCAGAGGGCGCATATCTGCTGAGTGCAGTTGGCACTAAAGTGGTTTGGGTCACCACACCTGTGACACAGCCTCGGCTGCCCCTGGTAGAAGATCTGAATCCTGTCGCGTCCCAGAAAGGCGGCCGAAGGGATGTGGGTGACCGTGTTCCCTGAACGCCTGAGACGAACGGAAAACGTCCAGGCCCCAGACCATATATTGTGCTCGTCAAAGTTCTTCCGGGGGACGTCCGTCACCTCCCCGTACCTGCCCAGCCAGGTCATAATGTCATAACAAGAAAGTGACTCGTTACGGGTCAAAACGGTCACTTTCTTTACCATACTCTGGCGAGATACCGCTTTTACAGCGAAATCTCGCCATCCGGGCTCGTTTTTCATCAGCTCATAATTAGACCAAAAGAGATCTAGTCCTTCCGGCCTAACAAAGCTGACGTCAAACTCGGAGGAGCCGAAGGGGTGAATCAGGGCAAAGATGTCCCCAGCCCTGAAACCCATCTGGAAAAGAAGCTCCACCACCTTGCCCCTTTGGGGGCACGCATCTTCGCCTTTCCAGACCAAACGGGCCACATTCCTGCGACCTACCTCCTGCCCGTGTGTCTGGAGGGACCATACGGTCTCCCCATTCCTCTCTCGGAACGCTCCCAGACCATGTCTCTCCACCCAAAAAGACAGGTCCATCTCCTTTCCCTCTACCTGGAGCGTCCTTTCTCCTCTCTTTAGTGCCTCCAGGAGACGCCGTTGCAACTGACCTTCACCAGATGCAGGAGGTAAAGATCCTACTGAACCCCCAGCCGCCACACTTGCATAACTCCTGACGACCGGGGGGGCAGCCGGACCAGACACCGTCCCTACATCCCCGCCTAGGCCACCTGTACTGCCACAAAAGCCACTCTTATTCCTACCATCCACACCACTACTACTACTACTACTCTCATTCACACCACTACTCCTCCCATCTGCACCACTACCACTCCTCTCATTTACACCACTACCACCCCTCCTATTCACTCCACTATCACCACTCTTAATCACTTCACTGCCACTCCTCCCGATCACTCCACTACCACTCCTCCCATCTGCACCACTACCACTCCTCTCATTCACTCCACTATCACCACTCTCATTCACACCACTACCACTCCTCCCATCTGCACCACTACCACTCCTCCCATCTGCACTACTACCACTGCCACATACACCCCTCTCATCCACAGCACTACCACTCCTCCCATCTGCACCACTACCACTCCTCCCATCTGCACCACTACCACTGCCACATACACCCCTCTCATCCACAGCACTACCACTCCTCCCATCTGCACCACTACCACTCCTCCCATCTGCACCACTACCACTGTCACATACACCCCTCTCATCCACAGCACTACCACTCCTCCCATCTGCACCACTACCACTGCCACATACACCCCTCTCATCCACAGCACTACCACTCCCATCTTTCACACACCTTGTATTAACATTGCTTTTATTGACAGTATTTTTGGGATCAGCAGCTGCTTCACCCACTACCTCTGGGCTGGCCTGGACATGCTTTAGCTTGGCCTTTTTGTACATTCTCAGGTCACCGGCGGCTGCCATTGTCGGCGACGCTGACTCCTCCTCCATTCGAGATGTCACCGCCGACATCACCTCCCGAAGCTGAGGCTGCCCCTCCGGGCACACCTTCACCCCTCCTCCTACCACTGATGTGCAGGGACTCCCCTCTCTCACAGGGGAGATCCCTGCAGTGCCTGCGCCACACACTGTGCCCAACCGCACAGGCTCAGCATAAGGTTCTGACACCTGGACGCTCCCCCCCCTCTCAGGGGAGTGCCCCGCAGCACCGACACTACTAGCAGCGCCCAGGGGACCGCCCTCCAAGCAGAAGATCTCACCACACACCTCAGGCACCTGGACACTCCCCCCCCTCTCAGGGAAGTGCCCCGCAGGGCTAGTAACATTGCCCACAATACTCGGGGAACCGCTCCCCTTGCAAACTGCCGCATAACTATTGCCCACTATTAGCCTGTCCTGCTCTTCCCTACCAGCAGGACGCGTGACTGTAGCACCCGCGGCCATGTTGGATGCAGCACTGTACCCCCTGTGCTGGTCCCGTTCCACAGCAGAAGCGGGATCTGGCAGGGTGGGGGGCCCAGCAGCCTGAACCAACTTTTCAGGTGGCCCAGACTGCTGGATAGGAGAGAAAACAAACTTTATCTGCTCCTCAGCCTTTTTCTTCTTCTTTTTCTTCTTCCTCTTCCTCTCCTCAGGGCCCAGGTCCTGGCCAAAACTGAAATTTTCCAGACGGGTGGGTGACTCCTGCATCACTATGGCCCGCAGGAGCCCCCCACAGACCAGTCCACTGTCACCGCCATCATTACTGTCACTTTCCTCAGAGGTGGCTGGTAGGGCGACTTGGGCAGGGTTGATGTAATCCGCACTCGGGGTGACAGAGGTCTTAGGGGTACACGGGGTATCACACACATCCCCCTCACTCTCATCCCCCTCACTGCCGCCATCTCCCTCACCACCTTCCTCCATCTTCTCCTCCGTGACACACAAGCACTCTTCCTCCCCCTGACTATCCTCTTCCTCCTTCACAGGGGTCCGCATGGTTTTATAGCGGTCTTCATTCTTTAATTTTTCTTTAAACATGCCTGCTCCCTCTACAATCAGCATTCGGGCTCTCACCACCTCCTGCTCCTCTGCCTTCAGCTCACACACCCTGGCAGCAAACTTAGCCCTCATAGCCTTGGCAGAGTTATCTGTTTGGTAGCGAGCAAACTTCAGGTCTTCCCTTATGATTTTCAGCTTTTTCCCCAGCTGCTCATATTCTACTAGATTTGCCTGCATGCGGGAACCGAAAGTAGCTAGCGACTCCCTGGGACCCTTCACCCCCCATTGCTGGGGTTCCATAGTATCAGACACAGTCCCCGAAGACACAACCATAAGCTTCTTACCGGACGCCTTGCGGTTTCCAGCGAAGGACGGGGGAGTGGGCTCCACATTACTGCGGAGCCTGCTGGATCTTCTCACCCTGTCCTGGGAATCGGCCGTAGCTCTCTCACTCCCACCCCCCTCCGGCCTAGTTCGAGGGGTGGAAGTCTGGGGCTCCATAGCAGGAGGCTCTCCCAAGGAAGCTGCCACCCTCCTGGGGAAAAGGCTGTAGGAAACACTGCTTCAATCCTCTCTCTCTGGAAGTCAGACACACCCAACAGCTGCTGTGTTCCACAGGAAGTGCTCTCTGCTGACACTTCTGTCCATGCCAGGAATTGGCCAGAGCAGGATCAAAGCCCCATAGCAAACCTATCCTGCTCTTGACAGCTCCCGACATGGAGAGGTGTCAGCAGAGAGCAGTGTGGTGAGACAGAAAATACATTAAAAAAGAAAATAACTTCCTGTGGAGCATACAGAAGCTGATAAGTACTTGAAGGAGAAAGATTTTTAGATAGAAGTAATTTACAAATCTATAACAATAAAAAAATGCAGCATTCACTCACCGCAACAATGGCATCAACGTTCCCAACTGGAGGGGATTGCGGGTTGGTGTCTTCAGGACAAGGTCCTGAAGGCGCCGACCCGCGATCCCCTCCAGCCGGGAACATTGATGCCATTGTTGTGGTGAGTGAATGCTGCATTTTTTTTATTATTATATATTGATACTTTATCTAGTCGCATGCACCCTGCAGGTATTACGGTGTAACTGGACCCTGACAACTGCCGCAGACCCCCAATACTGGTACCACCATTATACAGAGTTGTTCTTCTTCTGTTCTTTTTCTTTATTGTGTAATTTACAAATCTATTTAACTTTTCTGGCACCATTTGAGTAAAAAAAAAAAAAATGCTTCCCACCGGAGTACTGCTTTAAGAAAGAAGTATGTTTTTTTTATTTAGAAAACTGGGCCTGAAGTATTACATTGTATGTCTGTAACCACGTCTTTCCTCTAGGTGGTGGTGGGATTAATACAGGCGTTGGGAGACTTTAGTTGTCAAACTGTTTCAGCAAGGGTAGAAATGGCTTAAGCAGAAGCCCATGTGGGTAGCGGACTACTATTCCCATCATGCACTGCTGTCTTACATTACTTAATGTGCTTAATGCGGTAGAGCCATAGCATAGCATTGATCAGTGTTACCGGCACACTGCTGCTCTAGCCTGCTGAGCAGGCATGGAGCAGTAGATAGCCGATCGGATGGCGAGGAGGCAGATGAAGACCCTCCCGTTGTCCAGAAAGCTGATTGGGACATTGCGATTCTGTCGTGATAGTCCCGATCAGCTCCGCTGAGCTGCCAGGATAGTTTTACCTTCAGTTTAAATGCAGCAATCAACTTTGATTGCGGTGTCTAAAGAGTTAATGTCGGGCATCGGCCCGATCGACTGTGCCCAACATTAGCTGTGGTTCCTGGCTGCTCGTAGTAACCGGTAGCCACGAAATTCAACACGTTCTCCACTCGTGAGAACAGTTTAAACCCTGTTAGCGGGACTCAGGGCGCACAGATACGCCCTGAGTCCTTAAGTGAACGGGGCGTACCTGTAAGCCTACCTGTATGCCCTGCGTCCTTAAGTCATTAAAATCACATTAAATTTTGTGTGTTACTATTTAGCTTGAATACAAGATGACATTTCCATAGATTTTTAATCTGTAGTTACATTTATTTTAAAAAGTGTGGTTCTCATGTACCCTTGACCAGTATATATATTGGAATATCTTAGCCACAACTATATTGTTTTATTACTTCTGGATATACGTTTACAAATACTGAAATCTTTAATAATATTTGAAATCTAAGATCAATATTAATGTAAGTAAATAAATATAATTTGCTTCAATATTCTAAAAAGTGTGTTGTATATTAAGGCTGATGGATAAAGTTTTCTAAAACTGCATAAAGTATTTTTCTCACACTCCAGTAAGCAGTTTATCTGCAAAATTCTACCAAGCATTCTATTTAACTGCAATGTCTCAAAGCTGGATATAAATAAAAGTTATTTTATTCTGGTACACGACTCATGTATTAAGCCCATGGAACAATACATCTAGTATTCCATTCTAAAAGCTTAGAGAGAGTATGGCATCCAATAGAATAAGGTTTCTCAAAAATGATCTACTGTGGGCTCACCAGTCAATCCATGTTGATGCTGGGGCCTCTCCAACTAACAAATATTACTGTGCATTGCCAAATACCACTTTAAACTGCATATAAACAAATACCCCAGTGCAGCACAACATACATTTCCATCAGCAAAGCAAATATCACAATGTAGTACAAAATACCTTAATACCAGCACAAAACAAATTCCAAAGTTCAGCTATTTATACCTTTCCACCTGTGCAAAACAAATATCCATCAGTGACAAACCGGCATCCCTGTGCATCAACATGTATTTTTCCATCAGCAACACACCAACACCTTAGTGCAGCAATAAATATTTCTCCACCAGTACCAAATGAAAACCATATTGCAATAATAAATTCTTTTCCATCAGGGGCAAACTAATATTCCAGTGCATCAATATGTATTTGGCAACCAGCAACCCAAAAACACATTGCAGCACTAGATATCCCCACTCTGTGACAAACTAACACCACAATGCAGCAATAAATACTTCTCCACCAGCAAAAAACCAACACTACAGTACAGCAATACATAGGGATGAGCAAATAGAATCTGACAAATCCTAATTCATTCCCAATTTCAGGAAAAATTGGATTCGGAATGAATGTGAATATCGCCGTGATTCGATTGCACAAATCGTTTAATTAAACTCCATTTAGTGCGGTCCAGGCTCCAGGGGCCGGTCATCTAAAATGACACATGTGAGGTCATGGGCCAAGGAATCCTGGGTAGGCGGGAACAAGGGTTGGCGGGATGACCCTGAATCACATGCAGCATGCAGCCAATGAGCTGCCAGCCCTCCTGTGGTGTCACAGCCCTATATAATCGGCAGCCATCTTGCGGCCAGTCACATCAGCATTCTATTACAGAGAGAGAGGGACAGCTAGCAGTGTGTGTTGCACAGAAAAGCTTTTTTACAGCAGCGATTCACCTCAAGCCCAAATCTAGCCTAGAAGCACTGATAGGAAAGAGAGTGAGATTGGGTGTACACAGCGACTGTGTGCTGCAGCACTGGTGTGTACAACAACTGAAAAGCTAATAGTAGCCAGCCAGTTAGGGTGAGCAGAGCACTAAAAGCATATTGTCCTCTATTAAGTGTAACCTTTGTGTACATCTAGGTGGTGGACCATTTGGTTCCTGTTAAAGTATTAACTCCTTAAGGACTTAGGACGTATGGGTACTTCCTAAGTCCGGTCCCTATCTATAACGCGGGGTCCCGGCGGGACCCTGTGTCATAGTGGGATGGTCCCCAGTGCCTATTCACAGCCGGAACCTAATAGCTAATAGCGCACGGCGGCGATCGTTCGGCCACACGCTATTAACCCTTCCGATGCGGCGCTCAAAGCTGAGCGCCGCATCGAAAGTGAAAGTAAATGCTTCCCGGCTGCTCAGTCGGGCTTATCGGGGTCATCGCGATAAAATCGCGATGTCCCCATCAGCTACCCTGAGAGAAGAAGGTCCCTACCTTCTTCCGTCAGCATCCTGGCTCTGATTGATTGCTCCAAGCCTGAGTTGCAGGCTGGAGCAATCAACCGCCGATTATACAGCTTATTGCCATGCAACGGCAAGGCAACAATCTGTGAATGCAATCAGCCATTGCAAGCTCATAGGTCCCTAAAGGAGCTATGAGCTCGCAAAAAAAAAAGTGTAAAAAAAAAAGTTAACCCTTTCAGGTATTCCCTTCTGAATGAAAAGTTTAAATCACCTGGCATTTCCTAGTAACAAAATAAAACAGTGTAAATAAAAATAAACATATGGGGTATCACCACGTGCGGAAATGTCCGAATTATAAAAATATACCGCTTTTAAAACCGCACGTTAAATGGGGTACGCGCTAAAAAATTCCAAAGTTCAAAATAGCGCATGAATGAAAAGTAATCAAAAAGTTTGATCAGGACTTAAATGGTACCGCTAAAAACTTCAGATCACGGCGCCAAAAATTAGCCCTCATAGCGCCCTGAACACAGAAAAATAAAAAAGTTATAGGGCTCAGAAAATGACAATTTTAAACATAAATTTTCCTGCATGTATTTATGATGTTTTTCTGAAGTAATACAAAATCAAACCTATACAAGTAGGGTATCATTTTAACCAAATGGACCTACAGAATAAAGATAAGGTGTCATTTTTACAGAAAAATGCACTGTGTAGAAACGGAAGCCCCCAAAACTTACAAAATGGCATTTTTTCTTCAAGTTTGTCGCACAATGAATTTTTTTTCTGTTTCGCCGTGGATTTTTCGGTAAAATGACTAATGTCACTGTAAAGTAGAATTGGTGGCGCAAAAAATAAGCCATAATACAGATTTTTAGGTGCACAATTGAAAGGGTTATGATTTTTTAAAGGCAAGGAGGAAAAAACTAAAATGCAAAAACGTGAAATCGCTCAGTCCTTAAGGGGTTAAGGGCCTAGATACTGTAAAAGGCCAAGCAAAAGTGCACACCTGCTAATGATGTAGACAAATACTGTTTTAAGCATACTGGAGCACATTGTCCTCCCCTCTTAAGTGCATACCACATACACACATCTAAGTGGTGTACCATTTGGTTTCTGTTAAAGTCTTAAGGGCCTAGATACTATGAAAGGCCAGCAAAAAGTACAAATCTGCTGGTGTTGTAGACACACTAAGTATGTTCGCATAGAAGTGCCAGGACATGCAGAGAGGAGTGGCAGAGGCCTAAATTCATCAGGCAGAGGTCGTAGCAGACTAGGGGCGAGTGGACTGAGCTCCCTGTATCAACTAGCGGTCATGTCTCGACCAGCAACCCATCTGCCATCAGGAGGCAGGTTGCTCGTGAGGCAGCAGCTGAGCCAGCAAGGTGGTAGCATGGTTGGCAGTCAGCATGGTGGCAGAAGTGGAAAGTCTGGAGATAAACGTGCCCGGGGTAGACCACCTGCTTTGCAGCAGCCTACCTTCCCGGGAGGTTCCTGGAGTCAACTGCAGTAGCAGCCACTCAGTGCGGACTGTTGATGGGAAAATCAGCTACTTGGTGGTATGGCAGTTTTTCATTAAGAAACCGAAGGCCCTACATCAACATATGCAGCGTCACCATAAAGTGGCCTGGAAGAACCGTGGCTCAGATGTGGTGGTCCAGCCTGCTGCATCATGCCACTCCATTTTTCAGCCATCCAAGGCTCCACCACCTCAGTCGAAGGGAGCTTTGTATCATACCCATCTTCTGTCTCTCCAGATGCTCCTGCTCCTCCTACTTTGAGTCAGTCATTCCACCAGCAATCCAATGGTGAAGCCATGTCCAAGAGACAACAGTATGCGCCCACTCATTCAACAGTGCAGAAGCTGAATGTGCTCCTGTCCAAGTTGCTGGTGCTGCAGTCCCTCCCTTTTCAAGTGGTGGACTCGGCACCTTTCAGAGAACTGATGGCTTGTGCCGAGCCAAGGTGGAGAGTCCCTAGCTGTCATTTCTTTGTGAAGAAGGCAGAAGTAGCCCTGCACAATTTTGTGGAACAGAAGGTGGGCCAGTCCTTGAGCCTGTCGGTGTGTACCAAAGTGCACACATGTGGAGCTGTAACTACGGTCAGGGACAATACATGTCCTTTACGGCCCACTTGATAAATGTGTTTTCTGCACAGCCACAACAGCAACTTGGACAGGTCACGCCTCTTACGCCTCCACGCCTCTCGTGACAGTGTACGACTTTGCCTCCTCATTATCCACCATGTCCTCAGCCTCCACTGCACGTACAAGTCTCAGTGTCCCTCCAGCATGTCATGTGTGCAGGGCATGGAGGAGTCACACTGTTCTTCACATGGTTTACCTTGGCAAACAGAGTCACACAGTGGAGGAACTGTTAAAAGTCATTCATCAAGAAATCAAATCATGGCTTACTCCACAAAAACTGGAAATGGGAACCATGGTGACCAACAAGAAAGAACAAGGGAAGACAAGGAAGCCTGAGACATGCACACGTGTTCAATCTGGTTTTCATGCGGTTCCTGAAGTGTTCCCCCCATCTGCAAGACATCCTAACAATGGAAATGAAACTATGCATGCACTTCAGCCACTCATACATCACAAAGCACACCCTCCTTGAGCTGCAGCGTCAGATCGGCATCCCCCAACATAGTCTGATTTACGATGTTTCCACACTTTGAAATTCCACCCTCCATTTGTTGGACCGACTTTACGTACAGAGAAAAGCCATCACCGATTTCTTGATGATCCAAGTGGATAGGGGAACTCCCCTGTGCATCTTTAATGTCAACCAGTGGCAGCTCATACTTGACACCTGCCTTTGAGCAAGCCACATTATTAGTCAGTTGCCAGGATTACAGGATGATCAACGTCATTCCACTGCTTCATTTACTACAACACGTGTTGGAAACAATGGCTTGTCAGGGCACTGGAAACGTGGCACCTACATTCCACAGCCACATGAGCCCTGTAGGGGCTGAACTGGAGGAGGAGGGGGAGGGGCACAGTGGAGCACAGTTTATGTTTCGTGAGATGGGCAATTTTTCCCATCTCAGGCTTATGAGGAAGGGGAGATAGAGGATCCAGACACATTGTGGCAGAATGCAGTGGAGATGCAAGCTGGGAGTCCCTTTGAGTCCCTTGCACAAATGGCACAATGCATGCTCACTTGCTTGCTTAGTGACCGCCGAATTTTCACCATTCGGCAGTGGGATTACTTCTGGTTCTCCACCTTATTGGACCCTCACTACCGGCACATAATAGGGGCCTTTTTTCACCCACTGAGAGGGAGGACAAACTGACCTACTACAGAGACATCCTACGTAGTCAGTTGTTCGATGCATATCTGCGCCATCGTCCATCCTCTCACAGGTCTAACTCCGGGGAACCTCTGCCTTCCACTGCCATGGCTGCTGGGGAAAGGTGGGGAGTCTACAGTCGCTGATGAGTAGCTTTCTTCACCCGCATAGTGAAGTAACTCATCAGCAGCAAGTAGACCTGGAGAAGGACCTGAAGCAGCAGGTGGTGGCATATCTTGACATCACCATGCCAACACACCTTGAAGATCCGCTGGACTTCTGGGCAGCCAAATTTGATTTGTGGCCACAGCTAGCAGAATTTGCCCTGGAAAAGATGTCCTGCCCGGCCAGTAGTGTGACATCAGAATGGGTGTTTAACCCCTTGGGGACCGAGACCATTTCAACCTTTTTTTTGCACTTCTGACCACTGTCACTTTAAGTATTAAAGGGGTACTACCGTGGAAAACATTTTTTTTTATCAACTGGTGCCAGAAAGTTAAACAGATTTGTAAATTAATTTAACAAGAAGAACACAAATGTGTTTAAAGAGTCAAAATGCTTTATTACACGGTAATCAAGACACAAAATGGGCTAATAGCGCCCATCAGACAAGTTAAAAACAATAAAAAACAACATCAGAGATTATGATCCAGTGGACAAGACAACACTGGTGGCAGCTAGGGTCACAAAAAATGGATATGACATAAAGGGATCACTAGATGATCATCCTAAGTAATACCAAAACTAGTAAAAAAAAAAAAAAAAAAACGGTTGTATATGGCAAAGTATAAAATACATCACAACGAGTCTGCTATGTAAAAGGCAAAGATAAAGCAGCAATATAGTATAAAGTGCAACACACCAGTGCAACAGCACTGAACAAGTGCAAAATGGGCAAAAGGGTAAGTATACAAATATTCATATATTTAATATGTATAGGGTGTACAAAGTGTACAGAAAAAAACCCAATGGTAAGTATCCCAAACACAATAAGTAAATATAGGTAAATCACTAAATAGAAACAAAGATACTTAAAAGGTGAGCAGGAACTTCCATAGTAGAGAAAATGCTGCATAGAAAGTTACACATGTAAGTTCAAGAACTGTCAGATACATAATACAACCTGATGTAACAGACCCTAGTGGACCACCAGACCCAACGTTTCGCTTCACGCTTCAACCGGGGTGTGGCCTTGGAACACCACTACTTCCTATTTATACAGCTAGGGGCCAATCAGAAATGGTCCCCTGCAACAGCTGATCATCAACCCCACCTGTGTAGGTATGTAATCACAAGGCATCCTATAGGCTGCAGCGTGGACGCATCATAAAGATTTGCCCTAGGAGGGGAATTCGGTGACGGATCCTGGCAATATGACACGCTCCTACATAGGCGCGATCCGGGACCTGCTACATGATGACGTGCACCTACGCAAGGTCAGCTGACCACAGCGTGGTCATGTGATCGGAACCTCAGACCGATATGAGGAAATAAGAATGGCGTAGTGACACGCATGTACGCTGAGTCACCTGACCACAACATGGTCACGTGATTGGGGGGGGGGCTAACCGCATGATGAGGTAATCAACATATACAGGTCACGTGACCATGCCCCTTAATAAATAAGAATAAGTACTTGGAAAAGTGAAGAATGTGTGTGAATGTGTGACGATGTGAGAAGAATTATTTGGTGAAAATAGATTGTGAATAAATGGGAGTCAAAGTACTGAATAATCAGACCACAATAATACAATACACACACGATATGAAGAAAAACAATATATAACCTACAGTAGGTTCACCCAGGTGTGCATGGCGTCAACAAGAGACCATGCACCACTGGTGAGCACTGAAGGAGTGAATGCTAAAGTGTGAAAAAAAAATATATAAATATATAAAACAAAAATGTGGAAAGCATGCAATAAATCTATTGTGCCCAAAGTGTCAGTGAGGAAGTGCAAAAGTGCAGATCAAGTGACACACAGTGAATATACTTACCATGAACCCGGTAAGGGAAATTTAGATTAAAATAGAAAAAATTTATATTAATCTGTAAACAAATGTTTACATAAAACAAATGTTAATATAAACAACCCATATATACAAATGATTATATGAGCACAACCAATGATAAACACATCCAGTCATACTGGGTACTTGGCCAATGAGGATACACATAACAAAGAGTAATAAAAGACATGTACAAAAAACTGATACCACATCCCACAACATGACCTGAAATGATACCATGACCAATGGCAACTCTTACGGGTAATAGAAAATATTGAAATTCGAAAAAAAAGGGGGAATTATAAGTCTGATTCAACATGAGTCCCAGGTCTGAAATCTGGTCCAGAGAACGGGTCCTTGTAGTGTGTAGCCTTAATTGCACCAATGATAGATGAAACCAGGGAAAGGCAGATGTCTAATGTCCACCAAGCAGCACTAATACTAGATAGATGAAACCAGGGAAAGGCAGATGTCTAATGTCCACCAAGCAGCACTAATACTAGTCCATATATATATATATATATATATATATATATATATATATATATATATATATATATATATATACGTTGACCGCCAGCTGAAAATAGGAAATGAAAGAACACAAGAATTAAAATCATGTAAAAAGCATATGAACAAACATGCAAAGTTAAAAAGTAGTCTGAGCCGAAGAAGTCACCAAATTGTCCAACCATATAGAGAAAATTATCTTTAAAAAGAGCGGTCTTGGGTGGGTGTACCACGAGGTATGGCATGAAGATGCAGAGGACAGTCAAGAGGCTGACTGAAGAAGATAATTTGCTAAAAAATTTACAAAAAAGGGGTGTAGCTGTTTACCTCGTTGAGTCCTCGTGGGGGTCATGGTGTCTAGTCAAAAAATCCAACGAGTTTCATGCTGTGCCAACAAACGTGGCCAGTTACCCCTACGTGGTCCTATTGTCACGTGATTGATACCCCTAAATGAAGGAGAGAGCCATCAGAATTGTGCAATTGTTTGAAATGACGCAAAATGGATTTCAAATGGGATCCATCAATTACCTCTCTCGCTGATTGTACGTCGAGGACATGTTCCCTAATGCGATGTCGGAACTCCCTAGTGGTCATGCCTACGTACATCAAATAGCACAGACAGGTTGCTATATAAATCACACTTTTTGTGTGGTACATGTGATATGATGTCTAATGTCATATGTCCTTGTCCTGCTGGATTTGCTGAACTGTGTTGTTTTTACTGTCCATGTTTTTACACGCCACACATCCACCACATGGTGAATTTCCCTTATGTGGACCAGTACTGCCAAAGATGGAACAATCTGTAGATGTAGTGTGGTAGCTATGAACCAAGGAGTCCCTGATATTGCTGGACCTACGATAAGTGACAGCAGGAGATAATGGTAACATCTTGTACAGAATTGGATCGGTCAAGAAAATACTGGCGTTTCAGGATCTCATTTACCTGTGAACTTCTTGAATTGTAGTCCAGTATACATCGGACTTGGTCATGGGTGGTCGTTTCTTTTTGCTTGGAGCATAGCAATGATGTACCGTTTTGAGCTTTAACGCTTCGATAGGCATAGTTAATACCCCGATTACTATAACTTCTTTCCTTTAATCAGCTCTTTAAATCTGCAGCTTGTACCTCGAAACGTGTATCATCAGAACATAGTCTTCTAGCACGAAGGAACTGGCCGTACGAAATGTTCTTTACCAAATGGGAGGGGTGAGCAGAAGTGGCTGTCAGAATCCGGAGTGGTATGCAGGGTAGACACAGGTAGTGGGTCCTCTATGTCAGTGAGGTGATGGCGTGGGCCGTACCAGGGGAACGGAATCTAAAGGATTACTGGTTTTCACCAGAGCCCGCTGCAAGGCGGGATGGACTTGCTGTGGCAGGTAACCCCCAGGTCGTTCCACCCAATAGCGACTCAACCTCACTGACTGCTGAGTCAGGCGCGGTACACAAGGACTAGGCAAAAGGCAAGGTCAGACGTAGCAGACGGTCGGGGCAGGCGGCAACGGTTCGTAGTCAAGGGCAATGGCAAGGGTCTGGATACACAGGCAATGGACACACAGGAACGCTTTCACTGGCACAAGGCAACAAGATCCGGCAAGGACAGGAAGGAGAAGTGAGTTTTTATATGTTTGGGAGTGATTAGCACTGATTGGGCCAGGCACCAATTAGTGGTGCACTGGCCCTTTAAATTTCAGAGAGCCGGCGCGCACGTGCCCTAGAGAGCAGGGACATGACGGCAGGGGAACGGAGCAGGTGAGAGGACTGGGATGGGACCCGCGGGCGGGCACGTCCCGCCATGCGGATCGCATTCCCACCGGTGATCGTAGAACAGCGCTCCAGGTCAGCGGGTCTGACAGGGGCGCTGCGAGCAGACAAGCGCCGCGAGCACTCCGGGAGGGAGCAGGGACCCGGAGCGCTCGGCCAAACAGTGGCGTGAAGGATGGTATTTGCTGCTGTAGTTTTGCGGTAGAGATCAGTCTGGATGCAACTACGGACATCAAACTGTTTTTGGATGTTGAACATGACTTATACGTCAGTTTAATATTCAAGTCATTATTATTCAGATAACGCATGAATACATCCAATTCCTCCGCAGAACCTTGCCAGATAATGAAAATAGAGGACAAACTGACCTGCTACTGAGACATCCTATGTAGTCAGTTGGTCGATGCCTATCTATGCCATCGTCCATCCTCTCGCAGGTCTAACTCGGGGGACCCTCTGCGCTCACCTTCCACTGCCATGGCTGCTGGGGAAAGGTGGGGTGGCAGCAGCAGCCTGAGTCTACAGTCGCTGATAGCTTTCTTCAGCCGCATTGTGAAGTAACTCAACAGCAGCAGGTAGACCTGGAGCAGGACCTGAAGCAGCAGGTGGTGGCATAACTTGACATGACCATGCCAACACACCTTGAAGATCCGCTGGACTTCTGGGCAGCCAAACTTGATTTGTGGCCGCAACTAGCAGAGTTTGCCCTGGGAAAGCTGTCCTGCCCGGCCAGTAGTGTGCCTTCAGAGTGGGTGTTTAATCCCTTGGGGACCGAGACCATTTCGACCCATTTTTTGCAAGTCTGACCACTGTCACTTCAAGCCTTAAAGGGGTACTACCGTGGAAAACATTTTTTTTTTTATCAACTGGTGCCAGAAAGTAAAACAGATTTGTAAATGACTTTTATTTAAAAAAAAATATATACATTTTTACAGTACTTTTTAGGGGCTGTATACTACAGAGGAAATGTTTATCTTTTTGGATTTCTCTTATGTCACGACCAGAGTGCTCTCTGCTGACCTCTGCTGTTCATTTTTGGAACTGTCCAGAGCAGGAGAAAATCCCCATAGAAAACATATGCTGCTCTGGAAAGTTCCTATAGGTCTAAGAAGAGAAGGAGCACTATTTGGCTTTGAATTGGAATTGTAGTTGGGGGCCATGTGCATTTTCAAAGCCCCCATGGTGGCAGAACAGAGGATCCCCCCAACTGTGCCATCTATTTGGAAACTACACCCATCAAGGAACATAACCAGTGGGCCGTAATAATTAAAAAACAGATTTTTAACACTGAATTGCAAGTGTTAGACCATTTTTTTTTAACAGGGATAATATGGGAAAAAAAAGGCCCCCCCCCCCCCCCCCCCCCAAAAAAAAAAAAAAAAAAATTGTAGCCCAATTTCGTTAGATTAAGGAAATACCGCATATGTAGATGTAAAGTGCTGTGTGGGTGCCCAACAGGGCTAAGGAGTGAAAGAGCACCGGGCACTTTTGAGGCCTAAGGTTATGAATTGCTCTGCAATTGCAGAGTTTTAGACCTAAAATTCATCATTCTGGGAATGTGATGTGTGTGGCTGTCCCTATTCTGTTACCTCAAATGCACACACCGCTCAGGTGTAGAGAGAGCGCTGCACATTTGAGGCAACCTGAGAACCCTTGACGCAAATGACTCTGACACATGACCCGATAACACCAGAGGTCTTAAAAGGGGTATTATGTTAATGGTTTTTTTTTCTTTTTTTTTTGGGGGGGGGGGGTTAAAAATTTGGAGGACAATGTATTGTGGACAGATACATTAGGGTAAAATCAAGGGGAATTTAAATTGGGAAAGAAGAATTTAGTGCTCCATGGAAGTGTGATACTCCCTGAAGAAGTTTTTAAAGCAGAGGCCCAGATGATCGAGCAAGTGCCGCATTGAGTGATGGTGTCCTTCCGCATCCCCCTCTTGCGACACACTCTGCATTTTTTCTGGGCTCGTCCCTTCCTTCCAGTGTCAGGGACCTCAACTGGAAAGTGTTAGCCTGGTACGATCCTGGTGCATACAGTTCCGGAAGTGCTCGGGGCCACTCCCCCCTAATCGCCAAAGATTAGGGCCTTTATGAGCACCTCCTGGAAGTGTAGAAATCTCCCAGTGTTGCCAGCACTCCGGTATAGTACATACGCGTTGTACATGGCAACCTGGAGCATGTATATCGCAACTTTTTTGTACCATGCCCGGGTTTTGCGCATGGCATTATATGGCTTGAAGACTTGATCAGACAGATCCACTTCCCCCATATATAGTCCACAATACAATCAGGCTTGAGGACTGGTGCAGCGGTACCTCGGACACTGACAGGGGTGCTGCCGTTACAATGAATTGTGGTGAGCATAAGTTCATCCCTATTGTCCTTATACCTGACTAGCAATAGGTTTTCATGGGTAAGGGCACGGGACTCAACCCTGGGGATTGGCACCTGGAGGGGATAGGTCGACAGGCCATTCAGAATTTTCCGCACAGTCCCACAAGCGGACGTAGATCTGGCGGTGAGGGATTTGAACAGAGGGATACTAGTGTAAAAGTTATCCATGCACACGTGGTAACCCTTAATTAGTAGTGGGTGCAAAAGGTCCATCACGATCTTCCCGCTGACACCCAGAATTGGGAAACATTCTGGGGGTTCAGTATGGGAATCATTACCCTCGTATATTCTAAACTTGTACCCAGAGTGTACCCAGTGTACCCAGCGGTACTCTCACAGAGTTTGTACAGCTTTACGCATGGCATGCATGGCACGCCATCAATGCAGCCGAAATTAGGACATTTTGGGGCTCTGTGCTGCATATGGGCCTTGTAAAAAAAAAACAAGTGACCTCCGCTTGCGTCCTAGCTGATCGAGACATCACGATTTTATCGTGATAGTCCCGATCAGCCCGCCTGAGCTGCCGGGAAGCGTTTACTTTCATTTTCAGTGCGGCGATCAACTTTGATCGCCGCATCTGAAGGGTTAATAGCGCGCGGCACAACGATCTGTGCAACATGCTGTTAGCCCAGGGTCCCGACTATGAATAGCAGCTGGGACTGATCCGGTGTGATGCTGGGTCACAGTGTGACCCCGTTTTAAACACCGGGACCGGGCGCAGGGTGTCCTTAAGAGGTTAAAACATATCTTTTCAATTGTGAGGCCCTTTGGTCTCGTCAGGTTGTTGCCACCTCCAAGCTGGGTCATTCAGCCACTATATGGTCTCCTCATGCTGATGCCACCTCCAGGCTCGGTCATTGTGCCACTCTGCGACAGTGATTCTAATCTCCATGTCATACTGAATAACAGTATTTTTTTCACTAACCAGCACACACCCTATGCGTGTTACAGCAAGGCAAAGTGTTCTACACCCCTATTGAGGCTCTCTGTAGGCCAGAAATAGCTGTTTGTAATAAAGATCACATTGAATACGGATTGAACCAAGCCAAATATTTTCGGAAAATTCGTTGAATCAGCCGAATCAAATTTCGCTCATCACAATAAATACTTCAACACCAGCAACATACCACCACTACAGTGCAGCAATAAATATTTCTCCACCAGTCACAAACAACACCACATTGCAGATATAAATACTTCTCCATTAACCACCACCACAAAACATCAATTTATACTTTTCAAACAGCAACAAACCAACACCTTAATACAGCCTCCCCACACCTATCATCATCCCTCTACCCAACTGGCAGTTTTCACCCTTTCCTATCCCACCATCTAATAGTAGCATTAACCCCTGCCCCCACCCACCCTACCATCTCTTCTAATTGCAGCTTCCGACTCCCCCTTCCTCTCACCTTTTCCCCTCATCTTCTCTAGAGAGCTGGTGTAAGCTGTAGCTATAATCTCACCTGCTCACAGCTGCGCCTCTTAATAAATCTACCTGAATGGAACTCCAGTGTGATTTTATTAAAGATTGGCATGTGAAATGCATTATAAATGTAAATGCACAAAATAAATAGATGATGTAATTTTAAGGCACACCCAGACTAAGTGAAGTAATTATCCAATCTGTTCACTAGTATAATTTGTAGACTCATACACATTTTACAGTACCATGTTACATCTGAACAGATATCTGGTCTCCATTACCAACACTGCAGTACATCAATAAACATTACTCCATCAGTGACAAACCAACACCACGGTGCAGCAATAAATATGTATTAATCAAAAACAAACCAACACTACAGTACAACAAGAAATATTTCTCCTTTAGTGGCAAACTACCACTACAGTGCAACAAGAAGTGCAGCCTACTTGAGTTTTATCGTCTGTTTCTCTGACCAGTGATCCTTGTTTATCATAACCATAATGGGTTTATGAGGAACTGGTCCTGTTAGACTTATCGGATCAGTATAAATGAGGAGATCATTTGTAGATTGGACCTGGGTGTGGCTTTGGGTGTCAGGTATCAAGACTTTTTAAATGCATTTGAGGTCATGCCACATAAAATGTTAGTACATAGGAAAAGGATAGTGTAAGGCTGGGTTCACATATTAGATGTAAAAAAAAAAAAAAAAGAGGAACAAACAAAGGCCGGCGCCTCATGCATTTGACGATAAAAAACAGGCATAGGTGAGACCATAAATATCTATCTATCACCATTTTAGTAAGGGGATACACAAAAGTACATCCACTGCACTGCTGCCGTGGATAGCGGTAAAAAAACTGCAAAGTAAAACAAAGACCTGGAAAAAAAACAATAGGAGCTGCATAGACGTTGAGTGGAGAAAGTAGATTTGGTAAAACCTGTTGCAGTTTATTTAGTCCAATAACGCGTTTTTGGATAGCAACCCTTCTTCAGATTTGCAATGGCTATGTCCGGCATCTGACATAGGTGAACTCAGTCTAGATTTGGGCGCAACTGATGCCACAACTGATGACAAGTTGTCATTAGTTGCATGGCATCCGGCATCCATTTTTTCTGGATGGTGGACAGGGGAAACGCAGCTTGCCTGTCTGGTGCCCTCCGGCATGACCAACCATCCAGCGTAAAAATTGAGATGCTGGATGATTGTGCACTGTCCCATTCAAAGGAATGGGATAAGTTCTAGCATCAATTTCCCTCCATTGCACACCGAAGGGAAACTATGCAGAATTCCTGATATATGTGAACCCAGACTTAGAAGGGTATGTTTTTTTTATATTTTTTATCTGGGATAGTAGCTCGTCCAGTGATAGGAAACACATAGTAGTTATTGATGGGACATACAAATGGGCCACAGTCAGCCACTTACATATAATTTCAATATTTGCAGACTAGATTCAACTCTGTATGGTGAATAACACATGAAGAGAAGGCTACCATTACTCTGACTAGGAATGTGGGAATGCTAGTCCAAACAACTATCAGCCACTGGGACTTGTGGCTAATAGCAGACATCACTGATCTCAGTGATTCCAGGCATTAACCCCTTAGACACCATGATCAAATTTGATCGCAGTGTCTAAAATAGAAAAAAATCTATCCCGGCGGTGTCTCAATCAGCTGAAAGGATGGTGGGAGGGCCCATACCTGCCTACTCGTCATCCGATAACACTGATCAATGCTATGCTATGAAGTCAGAAGATTGCATATAATAGTCCCCTATGGAGACTATAAAATTGCGTAAAAAAAAGGGAAAAAATTATAAATGTGAATTAACCCCTTCCCTAAGAAAAGTTTGAATCACACCCCTTTTCCCATTTGAAAAAAAAATAGGTAGACAAAAATAAACGTAAACATATATGTACCATATGTGGTATCACATGTGTAAATGTCTGAACAATAAAAAAAATATTACATTAATTAAACCGCACGGTCAATGGCATTTATGTAAAATTAGGTATCCTTGGAACCGCATGGACTTACAGAATGAAAAGTGCACTGCATAGAATCGGGAGCCCCGAAAAGTAAAAAAAAATAGTGTTTTTGTTTATTTAAAAAAATTTGTCCCACAAATATTTGTTTTTTCTGGTTATACCGTGAAATAATTAATGGTATTACAAAGTAAAATTGGTCGCACAAAAAAAACAAGCCCTCATGTGGGTCTGTAGTTATAAAATCAAAAAACGAAAAAAAACAAAAGTGCAAAATAAAAAACAGTTGTCCTTAACCACTTAAGGACTCAGACAATTTTATTTTTACGTTTTGGTTTTTTTCTCCTCGCCTTCAAAAAATCATAACTCTTTTATATTTTCATCCATAGACTAGTATGAAGGCTTGTTTCTTGTGCGACCCGTTTTACGCTGTACAATTTACTGTAAAAATTACATGTGATCTTTGTTCTTTGGGTCAATATGAATAAAATGATACCCATGATAACATACTTTTCTATTACTGTTGCGCATAAAGAAAATCGCAAACTTTTTAACCAAATAAGTACTTTAAAATCCCCCTAATTTGACTCTTTCATTTTTCCTTATAAGCAGCGGCATGAGGGCTAATTTTTTTGTGCCATGATCTGTACTTTTTATTGATACAATATATGCTTAAATAAAACTTTGAATACATTTTTTAGCAATTTTTTTTGGGGGGGGGAATCAAATGTTATAAAAAAGCAGCAATTTTGAACTTTTTTTTTTTACTTTAACGCCGTTTACCGTACGGTATCATTAACATTATATTTTAATAGTTCAGATATTTACACACGTGAGGATACAAAATACGTACATCATTTATTTTTTTTACACTTTCTGGGGGTGAAATAGGGAAAATGGGACAATTTACGTTTTTCTTAGGGGAGGGGGTTTTCAAATTTTTTTTACTTTTATTTTTTACTTTTTTTACTTTGATTTTTACACTTTAATAGTCCCCATAGGGGACTACTTATAGCAATCATTTGATTGCTAATACTGTTCAGTGTTGTGCATAGACATTGCACTGATTAGTGTTCTCGGTCTTCTGCTCTGGTCTGCTTGATCTCAGACCAGAGCAGAAGAATCATGGAAGAGGTGAGGGAACCTCTGTCTGCCATTCTGGATGATTGGATGACCTCTGTCTGCCATTCTGGATGATCGAATCTGTATTGATCACGGCATCTGAGGGTTTAATGGCGTGTTTAATGGCACGAACGCAGATGTCCGCCATTACCGGTGGGTCCCTGGCTGTTATCAGCAGCCGGGACCTGCCACGCATGACCCGAGCATCGCTCTGATGCTCACGGTTATGTATAGGACGTAAATGTGCATTCTGATGCGTTAAGTACTAGCTCACAGGACGTACATTTAGGGTTAAGGCAGAGAAGTGACAAATTTGGTGTAATGTGAATACATTTAAAGTTATGCACTTGGGTCAATGCAGCTAAATGTACTTAACAGTACAATACTTAAAAAAAAGATGTTAAGCATCTTTCTCTTATATTAAATGACTGGCAACTTCACTACTTGTACATTTTTCACTTGATACTTATTTTGTTCTGCTTGTTGTCTGCTGTGATTTGGATACATTTTTGATACATGGTGCCCTTCCAGGGCACCATGTATAGCTTGGAAGTAAGAAGAGACAGAGGGGATATGACAGAGACTTTTAAATACATAAAGGGAATCAACATGGTAAAGGAGGAGAGGATATTTAAAGGAAGAAAAACTACCACATAAGGACATAGTTTTAAATTAGAGAGGCAAAGGTTTAAAAGTAATATCAGGAAGTATTACTTTCCTGAGAGAGTAGTGGATGCATGGAATAGCCTTCCTGCAGAAGTGGTCGCTGCAAATACAGTGAAGGAGTTTAAACATGCATGGGATAAGCATAAGGCTATCCTTCATATAAGAAAGGGCCAGGGACTATTCATAGTATTCAGATTATTGGGCAGACTAGATGGTCCAAATGGTTCTTATCTGCCAACACATTCTATGTTTCTATTACTGTTCATACAACTATTGCCGGTTTTATATTCTGTTTTTTCAGAAAACATAGATTTGACAAAAGAGGCAAAAAATAGCTTTTATAAAATAATATCATATATAATAAAAAAAACTTTATATTAAGATATGTTAAATGTTTTGTGTGTTCCAATTCAATTTTATAACAAAATTATTATTTTTTTAGTTTTTGCACAATAAAAAACACTTTAAAATAGTTTTTGTGTTGTAACATAACTATATATTTCTTTTTTTTATTCTTCCTATTAATTCAACTAGAGCCCATGCAATCATTGATATTTTTTATAATTCCTTGCTTGTAGAACCACAGCCCATCAACACTATACAACTGCCCCTTTGGGAAGCCAATGGAGGACTGTGAGTACAATTCCCCCTGTCCAACTACTTTGATACAGTTTCAGCTCTAATATAAACCACAGCCCTATACTGTTCTGTATAGTAATGCTTGGATAAAAAATAAGCAAAACAATTAGGCACAAAATGGATTTGGTTAATTTTTTACCCCCAACAAATCAGATGTTAGAATTTCAACTTTTTGTAATCAATTTTGGATTCATTTTGTCCCTGGTGCTATACGGGTTAATGTATGGATACTATATATACCATGGTTGCACTGAGTATTCTGCATGAGTCTTTGCTCTTGTACATATACTGCTCCAAAAAATTAAGGGAACACTTAAACAACACAATGTCACTTAAACAACTCCAAGTCAATCACACTTCTGTGAAATCACACTGTTCACTCAGGAAGCAACACTGATTGACAATCAATTTCACATGCTGTTGTGCAAATGGAACAGACAACAGGTGGAAATTATAGGCAATTAGCAAGACACCCCCAATAAAGGAGTGGTTCTGCAGGTGGTGACCACAGTCCGCTTCTTGGCTGATGTTTTGGTGACTTTTGTGGTAGCAGGAGACAGAGTTTACAACCCACACAAGTGGCTCAGGTAGTGCAGCTCATTCAGGATGGCACATCAATGCGAGTTGTAGCAAAAAGGTTTGCTGTGTCTGTCAGCGTAGTGTCCAGAGCATGGAGGCGCTACCAGGAGACCGGAAAGTACATCAGGAGACATGGAGGAGGCTGTAGGAGGGCAACAACCCAGCAGCAGGACCGCTGCCTCTGCCTTTGTGCAAGAAGGAGCACTGTCAGAGCCCTGTAGAATGACTTCCAGCAGGCTACAAATGTGCATGTGTCCACTCAAACGGTGGTGGTATGAGGGTCCGACATCCAGAGGACCGACATCCAGCGCTTACAGCCCAATACCATGCAGGACGTTTAGCATTTGTCAGTGAACACCAAGATTGGTAAATTCGCCACTGGCGCCCTGTGCGCTTCACAGATGAAAGCAGGTTCACACAAAGCACATGTGACAGACGTGACAGACTCTGGAAATGCTGTGGAGAACATTCTGCTTCCTTCAACATCCTCCAGCATGACCGGTTTGGCGGTTGGTCAGTAATAGTGTGGGGTGGCATTTCTTTGGGAGGGCCACACAGCCCTCCATGTGTTGCCAGAGGTAGCCTGACTGCCATTAGGTACCGAGATGAGATCCTCAGACCCCTTATGAGACCATATGCTGGGACAGTTGACCCTGGGTCCCTCCTAATGCAAGACAATGCTAGACCACATGTGGCTGGAGTATGTCAGCAGTTTGTGCAAGATGAAGACATTGATGCTATGGACTGGCCCACCAGTTCCCCAGACCTGAATCAAATTTAGCACATCTGCAGCATCATGTCTCGCTCCATCTACTAACACCACATTGTACCACAAACTGTCCAGGAGTTGGCAGATGCTTTAGTCCAGGTCTGAGAGGACATCCCTCAGGAGACCATCCGCCACCTCATCAGGAGCATGCCCAGGGGTTGTAGGAAGTTCATACGGGCATGTGGAGGCCTCAAACACTACTGAGCCTCATTTTGACTTGTTTTAAGGACATTTCATCAAAGTTGGATCAGCCTGTAGTGTGGTTTTCTAATTTTATTTTGAGTGTGATACCATATTCAGACCTCCATGAGTTGATAAATTTGATTTACATTGATCATTTTTGTGTGATTTTGTTGTCAGCCCATTTAATTATGTAAAGACAAAAGTATTTCATACGAGTAATTCATTCATTCAGATTCGGATGTGTTATCTTAGTGTTCCCTTTATTTCTTTGAGCAGTGTAGTTACTAATAAACCTTACTAACTTGTGTTACCTTTGTCTTTCGTATGCCCGGGAGTTCATTTTCTTCAGCTCAAGAGATTAGTGTTGTCTCCGAACTTTTCCAGCTTGCTGTGTGGTCCGAAACAATACATGACAAGTCAGTTGCTAAAAGAAGGCTTTGCTGCTTTGTCTGCTGTGTGTGAAGCCATTATCTGCGCACATGTGTGTGCATTCTTCATCACACAGATCCAAAGCTTGTGTGTCAGGTTGTGCTGAGCTGCAATGGGTGAGGTGATCAGTGTATGGGAGGGAAATAGGTAATCTTCCACCCTGAAACAAAGGATCCTGGTGATTTTAGTCTAAGGGAGGCCCCAGAAACATGAAGTAGCCAGTTCCCAAAAACAAGCCAGCAGCATGATGAGGGACACAGGATATGGCCATTTACCACCAACACAAGCACAAATCCGTGATAAGCATGTCCATTATTGTGTGACTCTTAATGACTAAAGTCACCTTATATTGGATAACCCATTTAACCTCTATAATACTAAAACTATTATTCAAAGAATTGTCATGGTTGTACTACCTTGAAAAAGAGCTGAATATGAACTGCATATTCCAGTTTACTATACAAAGACTATAGGGATAACCTGTTGGCACACTAGCTATGATTACGTTTTGAGTTCCAAGGAATCTATATAGAAAAAAAAAATTGAAAATAACAATACCCTATCATATTTGCAAAGAAATTACATTTTATCATTATGAGTAGTCCTGAAAAAAACATTTACACAAAATGTGACCAGATAAACCGAAATCAAGGACACCAATACAATTGCGGAGAACTGTTGACACAATCAATATGTAATTTGTCTTAGTTCCTTCTAGCAAAATGACAGTTGTAACGTGAACACTGATAGCTTCCAAAATACTGATTGCACAAATCCCTCCAGCAGTGGCAATTACATGCCGCCTCTGAACTGAAAGATTAGATCCTTTATTGTGAAATGGTGCTCTACAATACATGCATTAATATGCATAATCACAGGACTACATCATGTGCAGAATACAGACATAGACAAAATACTCCAGGAATATATGTTTACAGTTGGCCGATGGTTTGAATTTGAGACTTAGAAATTGTAAAAGAATGGAGATACAGTTTTAGTATTAGTCTTGAATTCCTGTAATGCCATTAAATACTATAGATGGGAGCACATAATTATTTGGAAAAGTTTTCATGCTGCATATAAAACAAAAGTTCTCTTTTTTTTCCACAAACTTTAGTGCAGTTTTTTTGTGCAGATATCTACACTAAAACAACACTAAAAAGAACACTTATTATGTAATTTATGCCGCTCTCCCCACATTAACTAGGAGGGCATTTCTTATAGGAAGTGGCGCAAATTATAGGTAAAATCTACAGTAGCTTAGAGCTAGCATAGATGTCTATGTGTGATGCATAGACAGCCATTTGTTCATCTTAGTTCCAAGTACGTTCCCTTAAAGGGAGCCTGTCATCACTTTTAGAATATCTGTAGAGGAGGACGGCACCAGGATATGGTGCGCCGTGCTCGTGGATCATATAAATCCAATGGAAGAAGAAGAAATCCCGACACCAGCGACTTAGAAGCAATTAAAGGATTTATTGATAATACAGCATGTATTGTTATATGTTACAAGATGCGTTTCGGCAAATGTAGCCTTTCTCAATCGTATTTACGATTATTTGCCGAAACGCGTCTTGTAACATGTAAAAATACATGCTGTATTATCAATAAATTCTTTATTTGTCATCACTTTTATGCTGCCACAATTGAGGGCAGCATAAAACTGGTTCAGGTATCACATTTCCCAAACACTATGAGTTACTCTAATATGCTTTTGCATAGCAGAGAAATCATAGCTTAAAAATGATGATGTGACCCATGCGGATGACTAGATACCAGGGTCCCGGTAGCATTTTTAAACTATGATTACTCTGAAACACCCGAGCGTATGTGAAAAATTCATAATGTCCCTGGATTTTGATGCCTGCACCAGTATTATGCTACCTGTGGTTTGGGTAAAATGATGATGGGTTACGTTTTAAACTAGAATGTTTATTTTTAGCAGATGTCCCCCTAAATGTGTGTAAATTAGGTTTTATTAGCTTTATTTATGTGTAGTAGAATCAAAAGCATTTAAGGAATTTTCTGGGCAGGGAGATTTTTCGTAACTTTTTTAAATGCTACTAGATGCATTCAAAATAAAAAAGAGTAATCATAGTTTAAAAATGTCACCAGGACACTGATAAATAGTCCTAGAGGTAGGTTCTGGCGGCTGCTTCCTAGCCGGCATGAGTAAAGTGTCTCTGCCTATACACTGCTATGGAGAGACGCATTAGGTTGCATTCACATTACATTTGTTTGCTACGGCTGCCGGATCCCGCATCCAGCAGCCGTAGCAAGCAAACGTAATGTGAATAAAGCCTTACTCTGGCCGGACAGGCAGTGAGCAGCTGCCAGAACACACCCCAAGGACTAGATAGAAAAGATAACATGCTCAACTGCCCTGAGCCTCCATTCCTTTCAAAGCTCTTCTCTACTTCCCGGTTACTCACATTTTGTTTGGGAACAAAATGCTTGCTTAGCCAATAACTGAATTGAAAGGGTATTTCCTAAAGAAAAAAAAAAAGTCATACCAACTAGGATGAATGGGAGAAGAGTGAGGACCAGGTGCTTTCAAAATGACAGTGCCTTGAAAATCATTTTAAAAGGTTGCCAGGTTTCCAATCCAGTCATTGTCTGCATTGTGTAAACTATTATTTTAGCTTAATCTTATACACATAAATAAGGAAGATCTACAAAAACAGACATAGCCTATGAACTGGTAGTGTTTCTGGAAAAAGCAGAAGCATATTATTTTACTTCAGACAAGCCCTTCTGAAGGGAATAAAAAGATAAATTACAGAGTATAAAATAATAGAAACCTTTCAAGAAAAATGTACCTAAAAAACACCATAGACATTTATCTAAACATATAGCCAATACGACAGTGGGCACAAATAAAATGCATAAGGTGCTACTATAAAAGCATACCTGAGCAACATAATCAATGCACACTAATAAATAGACAAATAATAGAAATCTGTACCCCCCCCCCATACAAAAAGGCATACAAAAGTTGAGCTTTTACACTTATGTTGATGTTTATTACAGTTTAATTTAATATTGAAACTCTTGGGTGTCTGAATATTGTACTTTACACTTTATGTTACTACAGTGACCTGTGGTACGCATTATAGAATTTATAAGATCCAGTGTGGGGAAACTATGCTTCCTACCTTGTGTGGGGGAACAATGCTGCATACTTAAAGGGGTACTCCACTGCCCCAGCATTTTGTTCTGAACTCTTGGTGCGTGCTGCTGGGGTTGTGACATCACAGCCACGTCCCTTGTGACCTCATGCCACACTCCATCAATGCAAGTCTATGGGAGGGGGCGTGTCAACCACTGCACGATACTCTTTATGCGCATCTGTATGGATAGTGATTGAGCGGGGCTTCCTGGGTATGGATAGAGAGAGAGAGTAAAATTTGGGAGTCTTCTTATACGCCGGAAAATACGATAGTAGTGCTGATATAGGGGTGTGAGATAAGCAGGAAGCGGGTTAACTTTAAATAAAGGCAGTCTCTCATGTTTTAATCCACAAGACGAATATGTGCTGTACAGTACACGGGCATGTTACCCCAAATATCACTGAGCTATAAAAAGGGGCCACATTTACATATTATAATTAAAGCATTGCAATTTTAAATTATTTTTTATATAGGGTGTCTAGTTATATAAGTAATAAAGGTTGGGTTTCACTTTAATCTTACTATCTATATATACTTTTTTTCATTCACTGGGAAATTGGTCCTTTTGTCTGGTAATGCAGACAGACTTCACACCTATCCAGAAATTGCAGAAACAGGCTGCTCAACTGTTTATGACTTTCTGGCCACCTCAGACAGCAAAAACTAGGCATGAGGGGACCAGGGAACCTCCCAATCATAAGATAGGTGTGAGTTCCAGAGGTGGGACCCGCTTCTGTCAGACAATTATGACAAATTGTGACTATGCTATAAAGTTTTAGATAGGAATATCACTTTATGACATTAGATTTACATTTTTATTACAATTTCTAGTTTTTATCATTTTATTATTATTCTTATTATTTTTATTACATGTATTTCAGAGATGCTACAGCATCTGAACTTTTTTATTCCAACAGGAGTTTTGAGAATGTGAATGTTTAAACATAGTGGTAGTAATATGACAGTTTGAGTATGCTGTGAGAATTGGCAACAATGACAGAATCAGAATGTCTGGTTAGTTCCTGATCCAAAACTGAAGCACTGCTGAGATAAATAGCAAAATAATGATCCAAAGTCCAAGGTAAAGTTTACAGCTTCAAAAGAAATAAAGTTTTGCCCACCAATTTGTCTGAATTAAAGCATTTTCTCCTAAGCTACGGAAATTACTAATAGCCAGTTTGGTTATGGTTTTCACTGTTAAGTCTGTTATTAAAAGTTTTTTTTCCCCATCAGAAACCTATCCACAGTTGATAGGTTTCCAACACTGGGACCCTTTCTGATTACAAGAATGAGGGTTTTATGTCTCCTGTTTGAATGGGCCGGTGGCCAACAGGGTCCAATGAACATGAGCCTGATGGAGATAGTGGGAGAACAAGCACTCAGAGACCCACCTTTTATCACGTGAATAGGTGATGAGTGTTGTTGATGGGGAAACCATTTGAGTTTAGGAGGGGGGAGATTTCAACATGACATCTTGTGTGTACTAAGTTGCTATGGTGTTATTTTACATTTTCTTTGAAAATTTAAACCAACCACAACAAATACTCAGAACTAGAAGAAATCATCAAGGGGCAAATACTTTTTACAGCACTATATTTGACCTAAAAGCTTAGTGCAAGCATGAATATCATAACAAGAATCTAAAATAGGTGTTGATGTAGAATTCTAGTGAACATATTAATCTATATAATTGTACAGTATATTCATTGTAGACACAGTATATCAGGAAATGTTTCTGAAAAATTTAGCGGCGCAGTCACTGTCTTGTAACTGCATATGTCTAGTTCAGTAAGTTTACTCAATAAATACTGGTTTTCAATGCTTCAAGGATTTTACACATTGAAAGCAACTACATCAAGTGCTGCTGAGCTTAAATTTTCTATTCATTGGCTAGTGTCAAATACCAAGTCGTTTAATAGCTTCTATATTATCAATTCATATATTAACACTTGCAAAGGAATGTGAATATCCAACGCATGCTGTGGTTCAGTGCATTGTACTGTATGTTTCGGCAAAACCATTAAATGAATTTAAGATGTTTTTCAAATGAGAATAATATACAGCAACACAATTAAATGCAGTAGTTAGTCCATTTCTGTAAAGAGCACCCTTAGGTAGAACATATGTGCAAGTGTTTCTGTTTGTGCGTTAATGGCTGCAAAGCTGTTTAATTCTGTGATTTACTGTATATTTAATTGCTTTCTTCCCGCTACAGTCTTTTTCTTAATAGAAGACTACAATAACAAAGTATACACTGTGCAACCATGCAATCTAGACTGTGAAAAAGAGGATGTTTATACAGGTGACATAAAAGTCAATAGGCACACAAACTTACAGACACACATACAATAGCTCCATAATGCTCCATGAGTTGTATTATAAGTTGTACATGGGATAATGGCCCTCATACTGGATATTTTAAGTCAATGAGGATTTCCCTGGCAATATGAAATGGCTACTTCTGGAATTTAACCCCTTAAGGACACAGCCCATTTTCACCTCTAGGACGCAGCCCTTTTTTGCACATCTGACCACTGTCACTTTAAACTGTTACGCCGAGCGCTCCGGGTCCTCGCTCCTCCCCGGAGCGCTCGCAGCGTTCTCTCATTCGCAGCGCCCCGGTCAGACCTGCTGACCGGGTGCGCTGTGATATTACTCCCAGCCGGGATGCGATCCGCGATGCGGGACGCGCCCGCTCGCAATGCGCATCTCGGCTCCCGTACCTGACCCGTTCCCCGTCTGTGTTGTCCCGGCGCGCGCGGCCCAGCTCCTTAGGGCGCGCGCGCGCGCCGGGTCTCTGCCATTTAAAGGGCCGCTGCGCCACTGATTGGCGCAGCAGGCCTAATCAGTATTCTCACCTGTGCACTCCCTACTTATACCTCACTTCCCCTGCACTCCCTCGCCGGATCTTGTTGCCATTGTGCCAGTGAAAGCGTTCCCTTGTGTGTTCCTAGCCTGTGTTCCAGACCTCCTGCTGTTGCCCCTGACTACGATCCTTGCTGCCTGCCCTGATCTTCTGCTACGTCCGACCTTGCTTTGTCTACTCCCTTGTACCGCGCCTATCTTCAGCAGTCAGAGAGGTTGAGCCGTTGCTGGTGGATACGACCTGGTTGCTACCGCCGCTGCAAGACCATCCCGCTTTGCGGCGGGCTCTGGTGAATACCAGTAGCAACTTAGAACCGGTCCACCAGCACGGCCCACGCCTTACTGTGCCTGTGCGGATATCTTCCTCTACCTTCTCCTTCTCTGCTACGGCCTTCTTGGATTCCGGATCTGCAGGAAATTTTATTTTGGCCTCTCTCATCAACAGGTTCAACATCCCGGTGACCAGTCTCGCCAGACCCCTCTACATCAATTCTGTTAACAATGAAAGATTGGACTGTACCGTGCGTTACCGCACGGAACCTCTCCTAATGTGCATCGGACCTCATCACGAAAAAATTGAATTTTTGGTCCTCTCCAACTGCACTTCTGAAATTCTTCTTGGATTACCGTGGCTTCAACGCCATTCCCCAACCCTTGATTGGTCCACAGGAGAAATCAAGAACTGGGGTACTTCTTGTCACAAGGACTGTCTTAAATCGGTTCCCAGTACTCCTTGCCGTGACCCTGTGGTTCCCCCTGTATCCGGTCTTCCTAAGGCTTATATGGACTATTCTGACGTTTTTTGCAAAAAGCAAGCTGAGACTTTGCCTCCTCACAGGCCTTATGACTGTCCTATTGACCTCCTCCCGGGTACTACCCCACCCCGGGGCAGAATCTATCCTCTGTCTACTCCTGAGACTCTTGCCATGTCGGAGTACATCCAGGAGAATTTAAAAAAGGGGTTTATCCGCAAGTCCTCCTCTCCTGCCGGAGCTGGATTTTTTTTTGTGTCCAAAAAAGATGGCTCCCTACGTCCTTGTATTGATTACCGCGGACTTAATAAAATCACGGTAAAAAAACGCTACCCCTTACCTCTTATCTCGGAACTCTTTGATCGCTTACAAGGTGCCCACATCTTTACCAAACTGGACTTAAGAGGTGCTTATAATCTCATCCGCATCAGGGAGGGGGACGAATGGAAGACCGCATTTAACACCAGAGATGGACACTTTGAGTATCTGGTCATGCCCTTTGGCCTATGTAACGCCCCTGCCGTCTTCCAAGACTTTGTTAATGACATTTTTCGTGATCTCCTATATTCCTGTGTTGTGGTTTATCTGGACGATATTCTGATTTTTTCTGCCAACAAGAACACCACCAGCATGTCCGCATGGTTCTTCAGAGACTTCGTGACAATCAACTTTATGCCAAAATGGAGAAATGTCTCTTTGAATGTCAATCTCTTCCTTTCCTAGGATACTTGGTCTCTGGCCAGGGACTACAAATGGACCCAGATAAACTCTCTGCCGTCTTAGATTGGCCACGCCCCTCCGGACTCCGTGCTATCCAACGTTTTTTGGGGTTCGCCAATTATTACAGACAGTTTATTCCACACTTTTCCACTATTGTGGCTCCTATCGTGGCTTTAACCAAGAGAAATGACAATCCCAAGTCCTGGTCCCCCCAAGCGGAAGACGCATTTAAACATCTCAAGTCTGCCTTTTCTTCCGCTCCCGTGCTCTCCAGACCTGACCCATCTAAACCCTTCCTATTGGAGGTAGATGCCTCCTCAGTGGGAGCTGGAGCTGTCCTTCTACAAAAAAATTCTTCCGGGCATGCTGTTACTTGTGGGTTTTTTTCTAGGACCTTCTCCCCGGCGGAGAGAAACTATTCCATCGGGGATCGAGAACTACTGGCCATTAAATTGGCGCTTGAGGAATGGAGGCACCTACTGGAGGGATCAAAATTTCCAGTTATCATATACACTGATCACAAGAATCTCTCCTATCTCCAGTCTGCCCAACGACTGAACCCTCGCCAGGCTAGGTGGTCGTTGTTCTTTGCCCGTTTTAACTTTGAAATCCATTTTCGCCCTGCTGACAAGAACATTAGGGCCGATGCTCTCTCTCGTTCTTCTGATGCCTCTGAAGTAGAGGTCTCTCCGCAACACATCATTCCTCCGGACTGTCTGATCTCCACTTCTCCAGCTTCCATCAGGCAAACTCCTCCAGGGAAACCTTCGTTTCTCCACGCCAGCGTCTCGGGATTCTCAAATGGGGACACTCCTCCCACCTCGCAGGCCATGTGGGCATCAAAAAATCCTTGCAACTCATCTCTCGATTTTATTGGTGGCCGACTCTGGAGACTGATGTTATTGATTTCGTGCGGGCCTGTAGGGTCTGTGCCCGGGATAAGACTCCTCGCCAGAAGCCTGCTGGTCTCCTTCATCCTCTGCCTGTTCCTGAACAGCCTTGGTCACAGATTGGTATGGACTTTATTACGGACTTGCCCTCATCCCGTGGCAACACAGTTGTTTGGGTGGTCGTTGATCGATTTTCCAAGATGGCACATTTTATTCCTCTTCCTGGTCTTCCTTCAGCGCCTCAGTTGGCAAAGCAATTTTTTGTACACATTTTTCGCCTTCACGGTTTGCCCACGCATATCATCTCAGATAGAGGCTTCCAATTCGTGTCTAAATTCTGGAGGGCCCTCTGTAAACAGCTCAAGATCAAATTAAACTTCTCTTCTTCTTATCATCCCCAATCCAATGGGCAAGTAGAAAGAGTTAATCAGGTCCTGGGTGACTATTTACGGCATTTTGTTTCCTCCCGCCAGGATGACTGGGCAGATCTTCTACCATGGGCCGAATTCTCATACAACTTCAGAGTCTCCGAATCTTCTGCTAAATCCCCATTTTTCGTTGTGTACGGCCGTCACCCTCTTCCTCCCCTCCCTACTCCCTTGCCCTCTGGTTTGCCCGCTGTGGATGAAGTGACTCGTGATCTTTCCACCATATGGAAAGAGACCCAAAATTCTCTTTTACAGGTTTCATCCCGGATGAAAAGATTTGCTGATAAAAAAAGAACTCCCCCCATTTTTGCTCCCGGAGACAAGGTATGGCTCTCCGCTAAATATGTCCGCTTTCGTGTCCCCAGTTATAAACTGGGACCACGCTATCTTGGTCCTTTCAAAATCAAGTGCCAGATCAACCCTGTCTCTTACAAACTCCTTCTTCCTCCTTCTCTCCGTATTCCCAATGCCTTCCATGTCTCTCTCCTTAAACCACTCATCCTTAACCGCTTCTCTCCCAAAGTTGTTTCTCCCACTCCAGTTTCCGGATCTTCTGACGTCTTTTCTGTGAAGGAGATTCTAGCATCCAAGACGGTCAGAGGTAAAAGATTCTTCTTGGTCGACTGGGAGAATTGCGGCCCTGAGGAGAGATCCTGGGAACCTGAGGACAACATCCTGGACAAAAGTCTTATCCTCAGGTTCTCAGGCTCCAAAAAGAGGGGGAGACCCAAGGGGGGGGTACTGTTACGCCGAGCACTCCGGGTCCCCGCTCCTCCCCGGAGCGCTCGCAGAGTTCTCTCATTCGCAGCGCCCCGGTCAGACCTGCTGACCGGGTGCGCTGCGATATTACTCCCAGCCGGGATGCGATCCGCGATGCGGGACGCGCCCGCTCGCGATGCGCATCTCGGCTCCCGTACCTGACCCGTTCCCCGTCTGTGTTGTCCCGGCGCGCGCGGCCCCGCTCCTTAGGGCGCGCGCGAGCCGGGTCTCTGCCATTTAAAGGGCCGCTGCGCCACTGATTGGCGCAGCAGGCCTAATCAGTATTCTCACCTGTGCACTCCCTACTTATACCTCACTTCCCCTGCACTCCCTCGCCGGATCTTGTTGCCATTGTGCCAGTGAAAGCGTTCCCTTGTGTGTTCCTAGCCTGTGTTCCAGACCTCCTGCCGTTGCCCCTGACTACGATCCTTGCTGCCTGCCCTGACCTTCTGCTACGTCCGACCTTGCTCTTGTCTACTCCCTTGTACCGCGCCTATCTTCAGCAGTCAGAGAGGTTGAGCCGTTGCTGGTGGATACGACCTGGTTGCTACCGCCGCTGCAAGACCATCCCGCTTCGCGGCGGGCTCTGGTGAATACCAGTAGCAACTTAGAACCGGTCCACCAGCACGGTCCACGCCAATCCCTCTCTGGCACAGAGGATCCACCTCCTGCCAGCCGAATCGTGACATAAACATTAATAACTCTGGAATGCTTTTACTTATCAATCTGATTCCGAGATTGTTTTTTCGTGACATATTCTACTTTAACATAGTGGTAAATTTTTGTGGCAACTTGCATCCTTTCTTGGTGAAAAATCCCCAAATTTGATGAAAAAATTGAAAATTTTGCATTTTTCTAACTTTGAAGCTCTCTGCTTGTAAGGAAAATGGATATTCAAAATACATTTTTTTTATTCACATATACAATATGTCTACTTTATGATTGCATCATAAAATTGACGTGTTTTTACTTTTGGAAGACACCAGAGGGCTTCAAAGTTCAGCAGCAATTTTACAATTTTTCACAAAATTTTCAAACTCGCTATTTTTCATGGACCAGTTCAGGTTTGAAGTGAAATACCCCATAAATGACCCCATTATAAAAACTACACCCCCCAAAGTATTCAAAATGACATTCAGTAAGTGTTTTAACCCTTTAGGTGTTTCACAGGAAAAGCAGCAAAGTGAAGGAGAAAATTCAAAATCTTCATTTTTTACACTTGCATGTTCTTGTAGACCCAATTTTTCAATTTTTACAAGGGGTAAAAGGATAAAATGTATACTTAAATTTGTAGCCCAATTGCTCTCGAGTAAGCACATACCTCATATGTCTATGTAAATTTTTTGGCGGGCGCAGTAGAGGGCTCAGAAGCGAAGGAGAGACAAGGGGATTTTGGAGATTACGTTTTTCTGAAATGGTTTTTGGGGGGCATGTTGCATTTAGGAAGCCCCTATGGTGCCAAAACAGCAACAAAAAAAACACATGGCATACCATTTTGTATACTAGACCCCTTGAGGAACGTAACAAGGAATTAAGTGAGCCTTAATACCCCACAGGTGTTTCATTACTTTTGCATATGTCAAAAAAAAAAAAAAATTTCACTAAAATGTGTGTTTCCCCCAAATTTCACATTTTTGCAAGGGTTAATAGCAGAAAATAACCCCCAAAATTTGTAACCCCATCTCTTCTGAGTATGGAGGTACCGCATGAGTTGACCTGAAGTGCACTACGGGCGAACTACAATGCTCAGAAGACAAGGAGTCATATTTGGCTTTTTGAGAGCAAATTTTGCTCGGGGGGCATGTCGCATTTAGGAAGCCCCTATGGTGCCAGGACAGCAAAAAAAAACCCACATGGCATACCATTTTGGAAACTAGACTCCTTGAGGAACGTAACAAGGGATAAAGTGAACCTTAATACCCCACAGGTGTTTCACGACTTTTGCATATGTAAAAAAAAAAATATTTTTTTACCAAAAATGCTTGGTTTAGCAAAAATTTTACATTTTTAAAAAAGGTAATAGCAGAAAATACCCTCCAAAATTTGAAGCCCAATTTCTCCCGATTCAGAAAACACCCAATATGGGGATGAAAAGTGCTCTGCTGGCGCACTACAGGTCTCAGAAGAGAAGGAGTCACATTTGGCTTTTTGGAAGCAAATTTTGCTCTGGGGGCATGCCGCATTTAGGAAGCCCCTATGGTGCCAGGACAGAAAAAAAAAAACACATGGCATACCATTTTGGAAACTAGACCCCTTGGGGAACGTAACAAGGGGTAAAATGAACCTTAATACCCCACAGGTGTTTCACGACTTTTGCATATGTAAAAAAAAAAAAAAATTGTTTTTACACTAAAATGCTTGTTTTCCCCCAAATTTTACATTTTTACAAGGGATAATAGCAGAAAATACCCCCCAAAATTTGTAACCCCATCTCTTCTGAGTATGGAAATACCCCATAAGTGGACGTGAAGTGCACTGGGGGCGAACTACAATGCTCAGAAGAGAAGGAGCATCATTGAGCTTTTGGAGAGAGAATTTGGCCATGTGCATTTCCAAAGCCCCCCGTGGTGCCAGAACAGTGGACCCCCCCACATATGACCCCATTTTTAAAACTACACCCCTCACGGAAGGTAATAAGGGGTGCAGGGAGAATTTACACCCCACTGGCATTTGACGGATCTTTGGAACAGTGGGCTGTGCAAATTAAAAATTTTATTTTTCATTTTCACAGACCCCTGTTTCAAAAATCTGTCAGACACCTGTGGGGCGTAAATGCTCACTGTACCCCTTATTACATTCCTCGAGGGGTGTAGTTTCCAAAATGGGGTCACATGTGGGTATTTATTGTTTTGCACTTATGTCAGAACCATTGTAAATTCAGCCACCCCTTTTGGAGGCTTTTTTCCTTTTACCGCTTGTGAAATTTTAAAGCATGGGGCAACACCAGTATGTTAGTGTACAAAAATGTTTTTTTTTTACACTAACATGCTGGTGTAGACCCCAACTTCACCTTTTCATAAGGGGTAAAAGGAGAAAAAGCCCCCCAAAATTTGTTAGGCAATTTCTCCCGAGTACGGCGATACCCCATATGTGGCCCTAAACTGTTGCCTTTAAATACGACAGGGCTCCAAAGTGAGAGCGCAATGCGCATTTGAGGCCTAAATTAGGGATTTGCATAGGGGTGGACATAGGGGTATTCTACACCAGTGATTCCCAAACAGGGTGCCTCCAGCTGTTGCTAAACTCCCAGCATGCTTGGACAGTCAATGGCTGTCCGGAAATGCTGGGTGTTTTTGTTTTGCAACAGCTGGAGGCTCCGTTTTGGAAACACTGCTGTAGGATACGTTTTTCATTTTAATTGGGGGGGGGAGGGGGGATGGTAGGGGGTTGCAGTGTACGTGTGTATATGTAGTGTTTTACTCTTTATTTTATGTTAGTGTAGTGTAGTGTTTTTAGGTTACATTCACACTGACGGCGGATTACACTGAGTCTCCCGCTAGGAGTTTGAGCTGCGGCTGCAGCTCAAACTTGAAGCAGGGAACTCGCTGTAATCCGCCGCCAGTGTGAATGTAACCTGTACATTCACATGGGAGGGGGGGGGGGGGAATAACTACAACTCCCAGCATGCACTGACAGAACGTGCATGCTGGGAGTTGTAGTTTTGCAACAGCTGGAGGCACACTGGTTGGAAAATACTGAGTTAGGTAATAGAACCTATTACCTAACTCGGTATTTCCCAACCAGTGTGCCTCCAGCTGTTGCAGAACTACAACTCTCAGCATGTACTGATTGCCAAAGGGAATGCTGAGAGATGTAGTTATGCAACAGCTGGAGGCACGCAAGTACAACTCCCAGCATGCCGAGACAGCCATTTGCTGTTCCTGAATGCTGGGAGTTGTAGTTTTGCAAGATTTAGAGGGGTTCAGTATGGAGATCACTGACAGTGGTCTCTAAACTGTGGCCCTCCAGATGTTGCAAAACTACAAATCTCAGCATGCTAAGACAGCAAACTGCTGTCTGGGCATGCTGGGAGTTGTAGTTTTGTAACATCTGGAGGGCTACAGTTTAGAGACCACTGTCAGTGATCTCTAGCCTGAACCCCTCTAAATCTTGCAAAACTACAACTCCCAGCATGCCAACACAGCAAACAGCTGTCAAGGCATGGTGGGAGTTGTAGTTTTGCAACATCTGGAGGGCCACAGTTTAGAGACCACTCTCCAAACTGTCGCCCTGCAGATGTTGCTAGGCAACAGACTCCCGGACACGCGGCGCCATACTCACCTCCACCGCCGCCATGATCACAGCCTCCGCCGGGTAAGTGACCGCCGCTGCCGCCGCTACTACACGGTTCCCCCCGCTGTGTCCGGACACCGATGGGTGGACATAGCGGGGGGAATCGAACTTTAACCCCCCCGCCCCCAGTCTGCTATTGGTCGGTCACTCGGCTGATCAATAGCAGGGATAGGAGGGGTGGCAACCCTGCCACCTCACTCCTATCTCTTCAAGGGGGATCGAGGGTGTCTTGGACACCCTCGATCCCCCTTATTTTATCGCGGAGCCGCCGTTGATGGGCAGGGGGAGAGCGCTCCCCCTGCAAACACCGTAGATGCCGTGATCAGAACTGATCACGGCATCTATGGGGTTAATGCTGCCGGGACCGGCGCGATCGCGGCCCCGGCAGCTGCGGTGGGACTCCGGCTGTGATTGACAGCTGAGTCCCACCCGCGATCTCCTGCGCTGCCCGCGGCAGAGCAGGAGATCGCTTGGACGTATGCATACGTCCATTTGCGCAAACGTGTAAAGGGATTAAGATATAAAACATTCTAATAATTTTTACCAGGGGATGCATTAGTTCTTATAGGAGGCCATTCTTTTGGAGAAGCTTGCTTTGATGAGAAAATAGAAGTTTTCTGTAAATCACTAATTACATAGCTTTAACTCTCCCTTCATGAATGCTTCCAAAGATTCAACAGCAGCTAAGAAGTATATGATAATAAGGTTCTGCAGCAGCTAAAAAGTATATGATTAACCCCTTAAGGACTTTTACGTTTTCATTTTTTCCTCCTCGCCTTCTAAAAATCATAACTCTTTTATATTTTCATCCACAGACTAGTATGAGGGCTTGTTTTTTGTGCGACCAGTTGTCCTTTGTAATGACATAACTCATTATATCATAAAATGTATGGCACAACCAAAAAACACTATTTTTGTGGGGAAATTAAAAAGAAAAACGCAATTTTGCTAATTTTGGAAGGTTTCGTTTTCACGCAGTAAAATTTACGGTAAAAATTACATGTGTTCTTTATTCTGAGGGTCAGTACAATTAAAATGATACCCATTATTACATACTTTTATATTATTGTTGTGCTTAAAAAAAATCACAAACTTTTTAAACAAATTAGTACGTTTATAATCCCTTTATTTTGATGACCTCTAACTTTTTTATTTTTCCGTATAAGCGGCGGTATGGGGGCTCATTTTTTTTGCGCCATGATCTGTACTTTTTTTTGATACCACATTTGCATATAAAAAACTTTTAATACATTTTTTATAATTTTTTTTAATAAAATGTATTAAAAAAAGTAGCAATTTTGGACTTTTTTTTTCCGTTCACGCCGTTCACTGTACGGGATCGTTAACATTTTATTTTAATAGTTCGGACATTTACGCACGCGGCGATACCAAATATGTCTATAAAATTTATTTTTTTACGCTTTTTGGGGGTAAAATAGGAAAAAACTTTTTTATTGGGGGAGGGGATTTTTCACTTCTTTTTTTACTTTTACTTTTAAATTTTTTTATATTTTTTTTACACTTGAATAGTCCCCATAGGGGACTATTCATAGCAATACCATGATTGCTAACACTGATCTGTTCTATGTATAGGACATAGAACAGATCAGTGTTATCGGCGATCTTCTGCTCTGGTCTGCTCGATCTCAGACCAGAGCAGTAGACGCCGGGAGCCGGAAGGAGGAAGGTGAGGGGACCTCCGTGCAGCGTTCTGAATGATCGGATCCCTGCAGCAGCGCTGCGGGCGATCCGATCATTCATTCAAATCGCGGGCGTCGGCCATTGCCGGCGGGTCCCTGGCTGCGATCAGCAGCCGGGATCAGCCGCGCATGACACGGGCATCGCTCCGATGCCCGCGGTTATGCACAGGACGTAAATATACGTCCTGGTGCGTTAAGTACCACCGCACCAGGACGTACATTTACGTCCTGCGTCCTTAAGGGGTTAAGAAGGTTATGCAGTTATACAGAAGCTGGGGTACAGGACTGTATAATATAATATATATCTCCACCTTTGGATCAGGTAGAAGGGAGTTTGCTAGCTCCCTACTTTAAAGAGATCACCCACACTAACCAGTTATACAGATTAATATTGCCAGTGACCCTGATTAAAATTAAGTGGCTGTTGAGAAATCTTCAGCATTGTTAATATGCTCATTTCCATCTCCACGTTTTATGTATATTCATTACAGCCTCTCTCTTAAAGGGGTGCTCCGGTGCTTACACATCTTATCCCCTATCCAAAGGATAGGGGATAAGATGCCGGATCGCGGGAGTCCCGCAGCTGGGGACGCCCGTGATAATGCATGCGGCACCCCGTTTTTAATCAGTCCCTGGAGCGTGTTTGCTCCGGGTCTGATTACGGGCGACTGCAGGGCCGGAAGCGTGTGACGTCACGCCTCCGCCCCCGTGTGACATCACGCTACACTCCTCACTGCAAGCCTCACGCCCCCTCCCGTAGGCTTGCATTGAGGGGCGGAGCGTCACATCACAACGGGGCGGAGGTGTGACATCACACGCCGCCGGCCCTGTAGTCGCCCGTAATCAGAACCGGAGCGAACACGCTCCGGGGGCTGATTACAAACGGGGTGCCGCGTGCAAGATCACGGGGGTCCCCAGCTGCGGGTCTCCCGCGATTAGGCATCTTATCCCCTATCCTTTGGATAGGGGATCAGATGTGTAAGCACCAGAGAACCCCTTTAAAATTAAAGGATATTTCACATGTGATTCGTCTAACGTTGTCTGTGCTTTAAAATGTCCAAGTGGACTCTTATTCATTGGGGAAACCTTACAACGAATAAATGATCGTTTGAATAAACACAAATCTACCATAAGATGCATTAATTTACTACCCCCCGTATCATATAATTTTCATCAGAAAGGGCATACAGTATCCCAATTAAGGTTTCAAATACTGGAGAGGATCCAATATCCCAGACGAGGTTACTATAAAATTTTGCATCTCATTTGATATTTCCTTAACCATAATTATTTTTCGTTTCCAGATTCAACAGAGATCTTGAAAAAACATATTTTGAGAAAATCTTGATGAAATGATAAGCTCGTATACACATATATACGTGAATTCTGTGTTAGTTACATTTGAGTTAACTATTTGTTGAGCAGTTATCTGCACCAAAGTGGTTTCAAGTGATGTATGCTCATTTTCTGTGATGTTATAAGATGTCATTTCCGTTTGATGTAATTAGCTGTTGAGAAAGGCTCGGGTGTAGCCGCAACGTGTGCAGACGCTAAGCTGTGAACCGCAATAAAGCAAGAGAAAACGACTACCATGTGCCGGGAATTTTTTCTTTGAGGAACTCAAAGCAGACATCAGGGAAACAGGAAACAGGGCTACAGGAAAATAGAGTTCAGACAACCACATTAGAACAAACACAAGATAAACATCAGACATGAAATATGGATTAGACAGTTAAACTAGAATTTATATATAGCAAGATGTATGCAGGGCATAAACAAGGTTAGACTGAAGAAAGAAACTATGACTAAAGATATGCACATACTAGATAACAAGAATAAACACAAAAACGGTCAGAGACCACCACTGGTCTGAACACGGACTAAGAGCTGGTTAAACAGAATACTATATCGAAATAGACTCCAACTCAAATACCAAAACATATTTAAACATGGGTACAAATGCTAGATTCACAGAAACAGGTCTGAATACACACCAACAGAGAATACTGAGACAATAACAGGACATGCTAAAACAAACTTAGTACACCGAATAAAAAGAAAAAAACAGAGCTAAAAGCCATTGCAAACACAAAGTGCACACACACAAGATGAGGCAAAACATCAGCAGCACTGGATGCAAGCTGAACTGGGATTAAAGGGGTTATTCTGGAAAAAAAAACTGAGCTACTTTATATCAAAAAACACTCCCTGCCAGTCTCTAGGTTAGTTGTGGTTCTGCAGCTCAATTTCATTGAAGTAAAAATTCGCCAAACACCTGTGGGGTGTTAAGGCTCACTGTCCACCTTGTTACATTCCTTGAGGGATGTAGTTTCCCAAATATTATACTGTGTGGGGTGTTTTTCACTGTTCTGGCATATGGGCTTCCTAAATGTGACATGCCCCGCAAACACCATTTCAGCAAAATTCGCTCTCCAAAATCCCATTGTCACTCCTTCGCTTCTGGGCCCTCTAGTGCGCCCACAAAGCCCTTTACATGCACATATGAGGTATTTCCTTACTCGAAAGAAATTGGGTTACAAATTTTGGGGGGCTTTTTCTCCTTTTGACCCTTGTAAAAATAAAAAATATGGGCCTACAAGAACATGATAGAGTAAAAAATGAAGATTTAGAATTTTCACCTCCACTTTGCTGCTATACCTGTGAAACACCTAAAGGGTTAAAAAACTTTCTGAATGTCATTTTGACTACATTGAGGGGTGCAGTTTTCATAATGTGGTCCATTATGGGGTATTTCTAACAGAGACCCTTAAATTCACTTCAAAACTGAACTGGCCCCCCAAAAAATTCAGTTTTTAAATATACTTGAAAAATTGGAAAATTGCTGCGGAACTTTGAAGCCCTCTGATGTCTTCAAAATGTAAAAACTTGTCAACTTTATTATGTCAACGTAAAGTAGTCATATTGTATAGATGAATCAATAATTGATTTGGTATGTCTATTTTCCTTACAAGAAGAGAGCTTCAAAGTTATAAAAATGCTAAATTTTTCATGAAATTTGGGAATTTTTCATCAATAAATGATGCAAGTATCAACAGAAATTTATCATTAACATAAAGTAGAATTTGTCACAAAATAACTATCTCGGAATCAAATTTATAAGTACAAGCATCCCAGAGTTATTAATGATTAAAGGGGTACTCCAGCGCTAAGACATTTTATCCCCTATCAGAAGGATAGGGGATAAGATGCCTGATCACGGGGGTCCTGCCGCTGGGGACCCCCGTGATCTTCCACGCCGCACCCCGTTCGCATCAGTCCCCGGAGCGTGCTCGCTCCGGGTCTGATTACTAGCGATCACATGTGACGTCACGCTCCGCACCCTTAATGCAAGCCTACGGAGGGGGCGTGATAGCTGTCATGCCCCCTCCGTAGGCTTGCATTGAGGGCGGAGTTGGGAAGTCACATGGGGGCGGAGCTGTGGCATCACTGTGCTCCATACCTGTGATCGCTAGTAATCAGACCCGGAGCGAGCACGCTCCGGGGACTGATGCTAATGGGGTGCGGCGTGGAAGATCACGGGGGTCCTCAGCGGCGGGACCCCTGCGGTCGGGCATCTTATGCCCTATAAGATAAAATGGCTTAGCGCCGGAGTACTCCTTTAAAGTGACAGTGGTCAGATGTGCAAAAAATGCTCTGGTCCTTAGGGTCAAAATGGGCTCGGTCCCCAAGGGGTTAAAAGCAGGACTTGTTAACCCCTTAACGACGCAGGACATATACTTACGTCCTGCGCCGGCTCCCGCGATATGAAGCGGGATCGCGCCGCAATCCCGCATCATATCGCGTCGGTCCCGGCGCTCATCAACGGCCGGGACCAGCGACTAATACCACACATCGCCGATCGCGGCGATGTGCGGTATTAACCCTTTAGAAGCGGAGGTCAAAGCTGACCGCCGCTTCTAAAGTGAAAGTGACCCGGCTGCTCAGTCGGGCTGGTCCCAAACAGCTTACAGGACACCGGGAGGGCCCTTACCTGCCTCCTCGGTGTCCGATCGGTGAATGACTGCTCCGTGCCTGAGATCCAGGCAGGAGCAATCAAGCGCCGATAAAACTGATCACAGGCGTGTTAATACACGCCTGTGATCTGTGTAAAAGATCAGTGTGTGCAGTGTTATAGGTCCCTATGGGACCTATAACACTGCAAAAAAAAAGTTAAAAAAAGTGTTAATAAAGGTCATTTAACCCCTTCTCTAATAAAAGTTTGAATCACCCCCCTTTTCCCATAAAAAAAATAAAACAGTGTAAAAAAATAAAATAAATAAACATATGTGGTATTGCCAAGTGCGTAAATGTCCAAACTATAAAAATATATCATTAATTAAACCGCACGGTCAATGGCGTACGCGCAAAAAATTGCAAAGTCAAAAAAAAGCGCATTTTTGGTCACTTTTTATACCATTAAAAAATGAATAAAAAGTGATCAAAAAGTCCGATCAAAACAAAAGTCATACCGATAAAAACTTCAGATCACGGCGCAAAAAATGAGTCCTCATACCGCCCTGGATGGGGAAAAATAAAAAAAGTTATAGGGGTCAAAAGATGACATTTTTAAACATATAAATTTTCCTGCATGTAGTTATGATTTTTTCCAGAAAAGCGACAAAATCAAACCTATATAAGTAGGGTATCATTTTAACCGTATGGACCTACAGAATAATGATACGGTATAATTTTTACCAAAATATGCACTGCATAGAAACGGAAGCCCCCAAAAGTTACAAAATGGCGTTTTTTCTTCGATTTTGTCGCACAATATTTTTTTTTCCCATTTCGCCGTGCATTTTTGGGTAAAATGACTAATGTCACTACAAAGTAGAATTGGCAAAATTAGGTGGAAAATTGAAAGGGTTATAATTTTTAAAAGGTAAGGAGGAAAAAACGAAAGTGCAAAAACTGAAAAACCCTGAGTCCTTAAGGGGTTAATAATATTTAAAGTACTTAAAATTCAAGGCATAAAAAAACCAATAGGTTTTGAAAATTCATATGAATAAACATACAAAGATGATACATTTAATGTACTCTGAAGTGCTTTAAAGGTAAATTAACAGATTCCCAGCTCACAAAGGTCAACCAGTTTCTTGTTTTCAATGTACAAACACATAATTAGGTCTATACATGAGTTGTTAGGTTAGATGAAAAGTTCAAGACATAATTGACCTATTGTACTTTGGATGGGAATTAAACTGTGCTTATTGTTTATCATATATTGTTCCTACAAGAGAACCTCTGCTTTGATAACTTATTTATTCAAGGAAAATAGTCAGATGTGTACTGCTAGTGAATGTGAAAATAGCAATTTACAGCATACATAAATAACATAGACTGCATCACATTAAGGTAAAATTACATTATTTTGCTCTGACTACAGAAGAACCTTTTAAAAGTTTGGTTTAGCAGGTTCGCTGAATTTTCTCAAAAGTTCAGTTTGGACTGAATAGGTTTGATGCAAACCTGGACTACAGCAATAACCCTGAAACACATATATAACAGTGTCTATGTGCCCTTAAAGCTGTCATGAATGACTGGGTGGACAGGGAGAGTGAGCCCTAAGCAAAAACACATTGACGGACATTACAATAGCATACTAGGAGTACTGCAGTTAACCTCTTAAAGATGCAGGGCGTACTAGCATGTGGCACCGATCATTGTGCCACGCACTATTAGCCCTTTAGATGAGGGGTTCAAAGTTGATCAAAGTGAAAATGAAAGTGAAAGCGCAATGACCCGATCAGCTAGGAAACAGCAGGAGGGTCTCTTACCTGCCTCTATCGTGTCCGATTGGCGATTGATTGCTCCAAGCCTGAAATCCAGGCTGAAATCTACCGCCGACAACAATAATCTTTGCCATGTCAATGCACGGTAATGATCTGTGTATGAGATCGGTATGTGCAGTGTAATAGCCACTAGGGGGGGGGGGGGGGGGGGGCTATAACACTGCAAAAAAAAGTATAGAAAAGTTTATACAGGCCAGTTGACAGAAAAATAAAAAAAGTTATAGGGGTCAGAAGATGACAATTTTAAAGGTATACATTTTTCTGGATGTAGTTATGATTTTTTTTCAGAAGTAATACAAAATCAAACCTATATAAGTAGGGTATTATTTTTACCGTATGGACCTACAGAATAAAGATAAGGTGTCAATTTTACTGAAAAATTCCCCAAAAGTTATAAAATTGCATTTTTTCTTCAAGTTTGGTGCACAATGAACTATTTTTTTCTGTTTCGCCATAGATTTTTTTGTAAGATGACTAATGTCACTGCAAAGTAGAATTGGTGGCGCAAAAAATAAGCCATAATATGGAATTTTAGGTGCAAAATTTAAAGCGTTATGATTTTTAGAAGGTGATGAGGAAAAAATGAAAATGCAAAAACGGAAAACCCTGCGTCCTTAAAGGGTTAAATACAATTTATCTTCAATCCAATGGATCGGGGATAAGTTATAGATTACAGGGGGTCAGACCTCTGGGACCCCCTGTGATCTCCTGCATGGTGCCCCCGGCAGTCCGAAGGAAGGGGAAGTTCCGACCCACGCATGAAGCGGCCACCAACACACCCCCTCCATGTATCCCATAGAGATATATAGAAGTTGGCGTGTTGGTTGTGGCTTCTTGTTGTGGTCGGAACGCCCCCTTCCTGCGAACTGCCAGGGTGCCATGGAGGAGATTGCGGGGGGTCCCAATTGTCGGAACCCTACACCTCCCCCACGAGATCTATAACTTATCCCCTATCCTTTAGATAGCAGATAAATTGCATTTCACTGGAGTACTGCTTAAAAGCTAAGTTAATGCCAAAGTTGTGGGAATATATTTGGCTGTGGGTAAATGGATGGTACCTAGTAACTAGCTTGTTTGAAAACAAACCACACCAGCATATGCATGCTAGTGTTATTACACAAAAGGAGGTACTTGAGAAAACAATGGCTTTTATTGAAGGGGCTCAAAAGTTATCTCATTTTGGGAGTAGCAACAGGTTTTTCTCCTGGCAAGTGAAGAAGCAAATGCTTTGTATAAGCCGTTCATTTTCCTATTTGGTGTCCTGGAAAGTGAAGACGAAATGGCTTTTATACAAATGTAATTCAATGTAAGCATGTTGCTATGGCTGTTACTGTTGTTACCTTTTGAAGAGGTAGTGCTGGTGGAGGAAGTGGTTTGTTGACTTAGGCAATAACACTCAGTTTGTGAGGTGTTTGCCTCTGGAAAGCTATAGCATGTGTTACGCCTAGCGCTCCGGGTCCCCGCTCCTCCCCGGAGCGCGTACGGCGTCTCTCTCTCCGCAGCGCCCCGGTCGGTCCCGCTGACCGGGAGCGCTGCCCTGTCCTGGCCGTTGGGGATGCGATTCGCACAGCGGGACGCGCCCGCTCGCGAATCGCATCCCAGGTCACTTACCCGTTCCCGTCTCCTGCTGTCATGTGCTGGCGCGCGCGGCTCCGCTCTCTAGGGCGCGCGCGCGCCAGCTCCCTGAGATTTAAAGGGCCAGTGCACCAATGATTGGTGCCTGGCCCAATTAGCTTAATTGGCTTCCACCTGGTCCCTGACTATATCTATCCTCCTCCCTTGCACTTCCTTGCCGGATCTTGTTGCACTTGTGCCTAGAGAAAGCGTTTTGTGTGTTTAAAGCCTGTGTACCAGAACTTCTGCTATCTCCCCTGACTACGAACCTTGCCGCCTGCCCCCGACCTTCTGCTACGTCCGACTCTGCTTCTGCCTACTCCCTTGTACCTCGCCTATCTTCAGCAGCCAGAGAGGTGAGCCGTTGCTAGTGGTTACGACCTGGACCATCCCGCTTTGCGGCGGGCTCTGGTGAAGACCAGTAGTGTCTTAGAACCGGTCCACTAGCACGGTCCTCGCTATCCCTCTCTGGCACAGAGGATCCACCTCCTGCCAGCCGGCATCGTGACAGCATGCCTGCCATGATCACGGAAGATTCCAGGGGTCGGACCCACCCACAATTGGACACTCATCCCCTATCGTTACCAGATTTCTCCTTTAAAAAAACACTATCACTAACACAGATCTGCTCATTGCAGCTGCCTTTCCTAAAATAACCACTGCAGCTGTGTACATAACTTTACTGATGCCTCCTACCCACTCTGCTACAGTGTTCTCATTTGGTGGGTGCTATATGCAAGGCATTATTGGCTTCCCCAATGTCAGGTGATTCTCAATTCTTCTTCCAAGGCAATTAGCTAACCTGAGGTCATGTGATGCCTCCTACTTGCAAGGTATTCTAGGCTACCTTAAAGTCTTGTGTTCTACCTTCAAAATGGTATGCTAAGGGCCTAATAAATGCATAGGAAGGGCAGATGCCACTGCAGTATAAGCTAGAGCCACAAATTCTGCATACACTTAGCAATAATATATCTATCTATCTATCTATCTATATATATATATATATATATATATATATATATATATATATAGAGATATATATAGATATATATATATATATATATATATATATATATATATCCAGTATATATATATATTTGTTTATCAGAATGGGACGATTCAAACAGTCTTGCCAGGAAGCAAACAGGCTTTATACGCAAATATTGCCACATTTAAGTCAGTCTTTCTTTGGTGCAGTGTATCAGTATCCAGCAACAAGAGACAAACTGGTCTTGCTTCAGTGCAACTCCTCTTTGCTGCTCTTTGGGTTCAGGACTCTAAGGCCATGTTCACATAACATAAAATGTGTGGAATGTCTGCATGGAACACATGCAGATATTCTGCACATTCCGCTAGGACTGCTTGGAAATGTGCCATCTCATAAATGGCAATGCATTTCAAAGCGAAATCCACAATAATAGACAAATCTATTCTTTTTGCAGATGCTGAAATCGAGATTTCCATGGCAGAAACATATTAAAAATTTCCCTGTGTGAACAGTGCAGCAAAATACCAAATAAATCAATGGAACTGTGCTGCAGCGGAATGTCCATGTTGGACATTCCACCGTGTGATCATAACACACACACACTTCACATGGGTGTGTGGGTCTGACTTTATTTCCAGAACCTTCAGTCACTGCCAAACCCTGGATCCAAATGCCAGTCTTATGTCTCTAGGGAAATAAAAATATTTGCTTCTTAGTTCAGTATTGCTTAGAAATGGTTTTGCCTCTTGATCCTTTTTTCTCTGCTAAAAATAACAGAATAGGAACCTAAAGAATGCAAATGGGTGACAAAGAACTGTAAAAAAATAAAAATAACCTATTGACATCAGTGGGATCTATTTACAGCCGTTTGCAAAAGGCTTGAACGATTTGAGAACGGACATGAATTAACAGGGAATGGCATTAATGTGAACTGACCCTTAGTGATCTATGTTGTGTGTTGTTTTTAACTTATAATACAAGTGATGATCTTTGTAGGCAACTGCACATGTAGTGGTCATTAATTTATCATTTGATATATTTAAAAAACATGTAAAATAATGGTTTAAAAAATAAACAAATGTAGACCACTCTCTGGGAGAAGGTAGCTGCCATAGGTGAAATCCAGTTGTTACATTTATAGATTTTGAATCCTAGCCCTGGTGAATAGGTGGTGTAATGAGCTGTCTTGCAGAATCATAGCCCAGAAGACGAAGCTGCACACATCTGGATAAATATATGTTCTGGGTTCACAAATAGTGTTTTTGTCAGGAGTTTGGTCAGTTGCACCTTGTTCTTTCTTTTGGACCCACTCCAAGTTTTGGCGAAAAATGCTGACCACAATAAAGACCAAATACTGCCTGAAATTCTATGTGTTAACTACATAAAAAGAATCATAATTCCCTGCTCTTTTCCCAGCCCATCAGCAAAAATGATAGCTCCGTAAGCAGAGTCCACTATTCTCGTGAAATGTAAGCAGAAGAAAGCAAAAAGGGCTCATCACGGATTAGGCATATGTTACTAGCAAACTGTAACAGAAAAATATTAAATAGAGCGGCAATACTTTCTTTATTACCCAGAGTAAACATGTCTAGATGTAGTGGCATACTGGGCAGGATTTTGGTCCTCAGGCATTAAAGAGGATCCGTACCAACTAGTATTAAAGGAGTATTCCAGGCAAAAACTTTTTTTTATATATCAACTGGCTCCGGAAAGTTAAACAGATTTGTAAATTACTTCTATTAAAAAGTCTTAATCCTTCCAATAGGTATTAGCTTCTGAAGTTTTCTGTCTAACTGCTCAATGATGATGTCACGTCACGGGAGCTGTGCATGATGGGAGAATATCGCTTGCATGATGGGAGAATATCCCCATAGGAGCTGGACAGCTCCCGGGACGTGAGTCATCAGAAAGCAGTTAGACAGAAAACAGCAAATCAACTTCAGAAGCTAATAACTATTGGAAAGACTAAGATTTTTTAAGATAAGTAATTTAGAAATCTGTTTAACTTTCCGGTGCCAGTTGATATATATATATATATATATATATATATATATATATATATATATATATATATATATATATATATATAAAAGTTTTTGCCTGGAATACCCCTTTAACTGTTGTAGCTGCTGTAACTGACTAAATGGGTTGAAGACCCCATCTGCCCTAATTCCTGAAGAGACAATTGATCCCTGTAGAGTTTTTTAAACTATATATTTTGAAGTTTCATAATAAATCGCATTGAAAAAGATGTGCATTTATTCACAAAGAGAAACTTTAAGGGCATGTGCACCTGTAAACATCCTTTGACATGTCATTGAGACATATCAGAAGATTTTACCAGTGGAGCCTTTGATCTGAAACTTCCAAAGCTGAGTTCCCTATCAGCTTTCATTGACTTCATTCTAAGTTTTTTTTTTTTAGAAGATAAGAAGGCATTAGAGTATCACTGTGTTCAATCCAGCTTTAGTCGCAGATAAAGAATCAATAAGATTCAAGTATTACAGGATATAGAATTATAAAGTCCAAAAGCACTGTAGTGTCTTCTCTCTAATAATTCTAATGTCTAATAATTCTTGATTCTGGGCACTGATGTTGGGAGTCTGGGCTCCATTACCTGTTCCACAAAAAGCTTCTTCTTTGGCCACTCAAAATACATAAAACTCTAAGTATGCAGTATATGCTATAAACAAATGTGTTCATCCTTTCATTAAATTTACTTGAATTGAATTTAAAGTGGTGACACAGGTATTTTAGTGCCCTTCTAGTTGTAATTAACCCCTTAAAGACACAGCCCATTTTGGCCTTAAAGGGGTACTCCAGTGGAAAACTATTTTATTTAAATCAACTGGTGCCAGAAAGTTGAACAGATTTGTAAATGACTTCTATGAAAAAAATCTTAATCCTTCCAGTACTTATCAGCTGCTGTATACTACAAAGGAAGTTTTTTCTTTTTGAATTTCCTTTCTGTCTGACCACAATGCTCTCTACTGACACCTCTGTCCATGTTAGGAACTGTTCAGAGCAGGAGAGGTTTTGGGGATTTGCTCCTGCTCTGGACAGTTCCTAACATGAACAGAGGTGTCAGCAGAGACCACTGTGGTCAGAAAGAAAAGAAATGTAAAAAAAGAACTTCCTCTGTAGTATCTATGGAGCTGTATAAGGGCATTTTTTTAAGCTTACGCCGTTTTCCATGCAAAATCATATACATAATATTTTATGTCTATGGCATAGCATTATACAGTGTGATCAGTGATCCACTGATACAGCCTAGCTAAGCCAGGCTACATCAGTGAATTGGTGATCGGTAGCAGGAGGAAGGTAAGGGAACCCACCTCCGCCATCTTAGCTTATTAAACATCCATAATGCTGTCATGGGGGTACGATAAGATCCACTGAGCTAGCCGGCAACATTTACTTTCACTTTAGATGCCGTGATTGAAATTAATCATGGTATCTAAAGGGTTAATGACGAGCAGCGCAGGATCACCAGTGCCTGTCTTGAGTGTGTGGCTACTGTGTTAAGTCCCAGGCTGCAAGGACCTTGGACAGGTTACGACCTGCTATTTTCTATTCAAAAAATCCAATGGCTTTGGAAGTTGCTATACAAGGAAATGTTTACATTAAGCACTGCTGTACCTGCTGAGATGAGGGGGATTTTTTGGACACTCAAAAATGCAGGTACACAGTCTTTCTCTTTCTCAAGCACAGAGGACATGAATAAGTTCCTCCACCACTTACTGTAATCTGTCTTGCTGAGGCTGTTACTATATTTTGATATCCCCTAAAAACACACAGTAAATAGCCAATTGCAGGAAGGGAAACACCTAGTGACCAAATGCTGTTTTTCTAGAGTAATGAGTGATTTTGGGAAATTAAGTAATTTACAAACTGTTAGGCATCACATACAGTGCATTGGGAATGTTTTCAGACCCATAAATTTTTTCACATTTTGTAATGTTGTGGACCAAGTTTTACCCCATCATTGTGCACTCAATACCCCATAATGACAAATTAAAAACAGAATGTTAGAAATTTTTGCTAATTTATTGAAATGGAAAAATGTAAATACTGTATTGGCATAAGTATTCAGAGCCTTTACTCAATACTTAGTTAAAGCACCTCCAGTCTTCTTGGTGATGATACCACAAGGTTTTCATATGTGGATTTGAGGATTTTTTGCCATTCTTCTCTGCACATGCTCTTAAGCTCTGTCAGGTTAGATGGGGACTTTTTTTGGAAGCAATTATGAGGTCTCTCTAGAGATGTTTAATTGGGTTCAGGTCATGGGACTTGGCACCTCAAGGACATTTATAGAGTTGTCCCTAATCCACTTATGTGTTGCCTTGGCTGTATCCTTAGAGTCATTGTCTTGGAAGCCTAGACTGAGGTCCAGAGAACTCTCAATCAGGTTTTCATTAAGAATATCTCTTTACTTTGCTACATTCAACTTTCCCTTAACCCTGAATACTGAAAAACACTCCCACAGCCTGATGCTGCCAACCATCATGCTTCACTGTAGAATAGTAGAACTTCACTGTAGTGACATTATTGGTATGTGACTGATGAGCCGTGATTTCTTTCCTCCAAACATGATGCTTACAAAGCCTAAAAACGTTAACATTGTCTTCATCAGTTCATAGACTGTTTCCCACAGTCTGAGAGTCCTTTAGGATATTTATTTATTTATTTTTACCGAAAACTCCAGGCTTGCTTTCATTTGTCTTTAACTGAGGAGAGACTTATGGCCATAAAGCCTAGGGATTGTGGAGTGCAGCAGTGAGGGTTGATCTTTATCCCTTTTACACATATTATCTTTGGAGCTCAGCCAGAATGACCATGGTTCTTGGCATTTTCCTTACAGGGGCCCTTCCACCCCAATTACTTAGTTTTGTGGGGTGACCAGCACTAGAAAAAGTCTTGGTTGTTCAAAACTTCTTACATTTAAAAATTGGGGAGTCCACCGTGCTCAACATTTCAAAGTTGATCAAAAGAAATGTAAGGCCCCTAGAGCTAAATGGCAAGCATCTTAGGTGCAAGATTTGGGTTTGAAATAAATACTCAATTGTCAATTGAAACATTTAAATTTTAACACATTTCTAAAATGATATATATATATATATATATATATATATATATATATATATATACACACAAACATATATTCAAAATGTAATTGTTCCCCCAAAATGTTTTTATTTTGAACTTTTGTAGAAAATTTGAAAAAATTTTCATAATAATATAAGCATTCTAATGTCCTTAAAAAGTAAAAGAATGTTTAACAAATAATGCCAGCATAAAGTAGACATGTTGTGGATGTGAATTAATAACTAAATTTATTTGGCATGACTATTTCTCTTACAAGTAGAGAGTTTCAAACATAGAGAAATGAAAATATTTCCAATTTTTTGTAATATTTTTTCACAAAAAAAAATTTCACAAAAATTGCTTCATGTATCAACAAAAATTTACCACTAATATAAAATACAATATGTCTCGAAAAAACAATCTCTGAATCACTTTGCCAGGTAAAAGCAGTCCAAAGTTATTACCTCTTAAAGAGACACATGTCAAATTTGAAAAAACGGACTGGGTTATGAAGGCCAAAACTAGCTGGGTCATGAAGAGGTTAATACTGGGTGACCACATATAGAGACACATAAAGTATACACATATCTTTCTTTTCTAAGCTAGTCCTCTTGTGAAATACATTTCGGGTTATATTAAAGCGATTCTCCACCATAAGGTGATTTTGGTACGCACCTGCCAGACAGTAACGGACATGCTTAGGAAGGATCTGTGCTTGTCTTTGGGCTAAATGACTATGTTGTGAGATTACAATAATGTTGTGGCTTTTTGTGAACTGGATATTTCCTGTTGGAGTTTTTTCTTTTACTACAAATTCCATGCAAAAGACTAGTACTTTCAAATCAGGGTGCCTCTAGCTGTTGCAAATTCCCTGTGATCACTCCACCCATAGAGGCAGAGCAGGCTCCCTGTCATCACCTGACTAGTGAGGACGTATCTCTGCCGCACTGCATCCTGGAAATACCTGAGACTACTGTCATTTCATATGCTGTTAAAAATGAACTTCCAGAGCAAAGATCACATAAGAATGAGAGACCAACCATCAGAGACAGGTACAGACACTATATAATTATGAACTACACCAACTTTGTAGCCCCTGTAGCATAGTAAAATTAACTAAAAATCCAGGAATACCTCTTTAAGCCATGCGGAATAGTTATAAAGGATGCATCTGTAGGTAGAGAATTTTCATCACTCACTTAACAGAACAAGGCATCTAAATAGTTTAAAACTAATATTTTGTAGTTTAATACAAACAGCACAATAGGCTCTGAGGGAACAGTGATTAATGAAACATGTATCAGTGTAATTAAAAAGGAAACTACTTTTTAACACTAGATTTGAAGACCAATCACACAGAACATTGTCAAAAGGCAAATGTAAAATGAAAATAAACATTTCATCTCTTTCATTGAATTGTTTCAAGAATTCTGCTTTTAGGCTATCTATCAGTCTTTGATGGAAGCCTCTGGTCCTGTGCATAGTTTATTTTAACTCTCTACTTCTATACAGTATGTAAAGATGCTGTATGCATTGCTGCTTACTCAGTATATTGGCTGTGCTGGATGCTCTGTGCATATGGAGCCAAAGTAGTGATGCTGCATGCAGTATACCTTGCCACTTATTACCTACAGAAGCGGAGACTTCTGTCTTTGGACAAGAGTCCCTGCACCTGTACAAATATGAATCAGTCATTCAATCTGATGGTCAAGTCTAATGAATACTCCCAAAATGAATTTCAGTTTTAGTTTTTCTATTAAAGAGTTTAAAATCAGACAGTAAATGACACAAAGCATTCGGGTGTAGTACAAATAAAACATGAAAAGCGGTACTCCAAAAATATGCTGTAGAAAATTTGTGGTTGAAACATTACACTGTCACTCACCAAACGCCAGCCACAAAAATTCTCCACTTTGGTTGGTGTTAGGCTGAGCGACATTGACACTGATCTTCTACCAGCCTTCCAAGATGAGACATTGCTGTTGCCAGCAATTTGTATGATGTGCGGACCACCAGCAACAGGAAGAAGGCCTCAATGTTTAAAAAAACCCATTACACCAATATACCTTGCAGACCAATGTTAGATCATAAAGAAAATGGTAATCTATTTGCCCCTTTAAATATATTGAATGTCACTTCATTAACTTGGGTGAAAAAGGATTGAGGTAAACCAATAGGTAGGGTTATACATAAATTACCAATAGGTAGGTTATAGATAAATTTATCATTTTAGTAAGCAGAAACATTTTAAATGTCACAATTCTTACTACTGGAATAAATATCCTGTTTGTATAACACAGCAGTGACTTTAACCCCTTAAAATAAGGTGGGTCAGCAAGTACCTTGGAAGGTATTGGACAGAGATCTATCCCTCTAGCTGATGGGCATGAGTGAACTGTGGACAGTGTTATCTCTAAATCCCAAAGATTTTAGCACTGAGAGGGTCGAACACCTTCTCTGCATCCAAGGCTATGGCCAGACAAGGGATCTTATATTTTTAACATGATGAAAAATATTAAGCAACCTTTGCAAGTTATGGCATTCTTTGTAGTTTTTCATAAAACCTGTTTGCCCAGAGCCAAACAGGAATGATGAAAGGGGAGCTAGCCAGCATGCCAGAAAGTTGATGTATATCTTTAAATCACTATCACTTTCAATAATTATCAGCTGCTGAAGTTGAGTTGTTGTTTTCTGTCTGGCAACAGTGCTCTATGCTGACATCTCTGCTTGTCTCTGGAACTGCACAGAGTAGAAGAGGTTTGCTATGAGGATTTGCTTCTAAACTGAGCGGTTCCCGAAACACGTGTCATCAGAGAGCACTTAAACAGAAAAGAACAACTCAACTTCAACAGCTCAACTTCATCAGTACCGAAAGGATTAAGATTTTTTAATAGAAGTAATTTACAAATCTGTTTAACTTTGTGGAGCCAGTTGATATATATATATATAAAAAAGTTTTTTCCTGGATAACCCCTTTAAGAAATGAGAGAATGTCTGGTTCAAGATCAGGTGGGGTGAAGGAGTTATATTGAAGACTGTGCAAGCTGGTATAATAATCTTTAAAACAATTAACAAAGGCGGTAGGGGCAAAAAAATGGTGTTTTAAAAATGAATACATGACACAGGGAATTCTAGGCTTGGCAAAATTGACCTTTATGTAATTTTAGGGCCTGAGATAATGGCTCTACAGATAAAATGAAAATAAGGGGGAGCAGCGAGTACCTTGGAAGGTATCAGATAGGAAACTATCCCCCTAGCATAAGAGAAGGCATAAGACCAGTTAATGTGGTCAAAAGCCTTCTCTGCATCCAAGGCTATTTCCAGAGTTAGGGATCTTATATTTTTTGACACTGACTTTTAAACGTTAAAAAGGTAAAAGCTTACCTGCCTTATTATTCTTAGAATGATTAAGTGCTTTTGATTTATGCATTTTTTTTTCGGTAGGAAGACAGCAAGAGAGTGCAGAGCTTCAGATAAAGACGAGAAAAATTCATAGCCTTTGTATGCATTGGATTAAATTTATTTGATGACTTGAGTATCTGGATATCTTGACGTTGGTCTTGTTGATTGATCAACCAAATTAAACATGCTATGAATATGTGCTTTGTGAGAGTACCAAAGGATCATCAGTTCAGAAGTAAAACTAGAGTTTGTAAAATTTATCTTAAATCCAATTTGATCATGTTTTTTTAGTGGGAATATGACATTAGATAAGACTTATTCAGCAATAAATATGTAGGTAGAGGATTATATCTTACTTCCAATGACAACATGATCACCACATGGTCTGACCACTTATTTGTCTCTCTTTTAGATCTGCAGGCTAAGTGTGATGAATATGCCAAGTGTCATATAACTGTTTCAATCAGTGTTTCAGTGCAAACTGTAATATATAATGTGTGTGTGTGTGTGTGTGTGTATATATATATATATATATATATATATATATATATATATATATATATCATGTGTTTTGAATTTTGCAATCACTTTATTATTGACTAGCTAACTAGGCGTTGCCCGGTTTTTCCTTCCTAATCCTTCTTGTGGAGGAAAATCAAGAAAGGAGAAAGCTTTTGACTTCATATCCCGACCTCATATATTGTTGTCATATCCCAACCCCATATCCCATCCTCCTATCTCGACCTCCTATCTCGACCTCCTATCCCAACCTCCTATCCTGTCCTCCTTTCCCATTCTCCTATTTTGACCTCCTATCCCGTCCTCCTATCTCAACCTCCTATCCCGACCTCCTATCCCGACCTCCTATCCCAACCTCCTATCTTGACCTCCTATCCCGTCCTCCTATCCAGGCCTCTTATCCCGTCCTCCTTTCCCATTCTCTTATTTAAACCTCCTATCCCGACCTCCTATCTCAACCTCCTATCTTCATCTCCTATCCCCACCCATAATATGTGTACCAGGTATTGAAATATCTCCAGCCATACGGAAGTTATGTGGCAACATACATTTCCCAATGATTTGCATGGGACTTTAAACAAAAACCCTGACCCTGGAAAATGGGGGTGAGTAAGGGTTAAATTACCTATCCTGTGTTTGTTATTGACATATAAGTAATATGTGTGCCAAGATTCATGTTAATACCTTCAGCCATTTGGATGTGATGCTGGAACATACACACATACAGCTTCTAGCTTCAAAAATGACAGACCTCCATACAAACTTTCAACCCCTATTTTACCCCCTTAAGGGTTGAATTTAGAAAAATCTTTTTATTATTCCTCATCTCTCTCTCTCATGACCGTCACGACCTCTCCCATAGACTTGTATTGAGGGGACGGGGCGTGATGTCACACGGGGGCGGAGTTGTGATGTCACAAACTTCCGTTCCCGTGATCGGGACCCAGACCCTCCAGCGATTCCGGACAAGAAACAGGTGGGTGCCACATGCTATATTACGGGGGTCCTCAGTGGCGGGACCCCCGCAATCAGACATGTTATCCCCTATCATTTGGATAGGGGATAAGATTCCTAGGGGTGGAGTTGTAGGGGTCAGAAGATGACAATTTTAAACGTACACATTTTCCTGCATGTAGTTATGATATTTTTTTAGAAGTAATACAAAATCAAACCTATATAAGTAGGGTATCATTTTAACCATATGGACCTACAGAATAAAGATAAGATATAATGTTTACCGCAAAATGCACTGCGTAGAAACGGAAGCCCCCAAAATTTACAAAATGGCATTTTTTCTTCAATTTTGTCACACAATTTTTTTTTCTGCTTCGCCATGGATATTTGGGTAAAATGACTAATGTCACTGCAAATTAGAATTGGTGGCACAAAAAATAAGCCATAATATGCCATTTTTGGTGCAAAATTGAAAGTGTTATGATTTTTAGAAGGTGATGAGGAAAAAATGAAAATGCAAAAAACAGAAAAACCCTGTATTCTCAAGGGGTTAAACTGTCTTCTATAGAAAACAGCAACAGGTTTGATATAGAAAAAATTTGATATGCAAAGTCCAGCACATCTTCCAGCTTGACAGAATAACATAATAACATACTGACAGCAACCAGGAAACAATAGAATTCACTAGTGAAAAAAAAAAGGAACAAATAATAGGTATTGTTAGCAGCCATCATTCACCATTTAGATTAAATCCCTATAAACTAGTAGGTGAACCGGTAAATCCTATCAGTACAGTATTTTGTTATTCCTGTAGTAATGGGCAGCTCTTGACGTCTACTTTTTAACAAAGTTGGAGGGTGATCCATGTAAGGAGAAACTTCATGATAGGGTGCCAGGAGGCCATTTTGCTTCTGTGCAAATCAGGCATCTTTTTGTTGTAAAGAAGTGAGTACGTGCAAGCTTGTTTCTCGGCACATTGTTAGGTAGATGTTTAGGGCAAGGCACCATATGTCCTTTGTCAATTTCTAATTGCTGAGCTGAGCAAGAAGAGGGTGCTGCTTTAATCAAGGAGTATACCCCATAACTTAATGTTATTGTCCCTGCTTTCATCTTTCATATCAGCATATCAGTAGGATATTTCCTACTTCAAGACATAATGAGCATCTTCAAAATTATTATGGGAGTCAGCAAAATACCCTATTTTGCATTATACATCATCAACTATCGACACCAGCTCAATGATCATTGATTGCAGCAGAGTAACAAGGTTCCACATGCCCATGTATAAAAACTCCCATCATCTGTTTGAGCATCCCCTGCAAAGAGTGCTCCAAGTGCTTACCTCTGTATCCTGTGTGTAGTCACTTAGCCTGGGCCTTTGTGTCACAGGGCTGGTTGAGTGCCAGGCTGCAGGTAGGTTATCCATTCGAAGTGATGCAGAAAAGGCCAGAGGTAAGTCATAATCTAAGTCTGCTTAGATTGTATGAAAGCATTGAAATTGGGTTAGAGGTTGCTCTCCTGCCTCCATGAGAAGAAAAACTGCAATTCACTGTGACTGTTCAGTATATGATGGTCTGCACAATCTTTGGATTCAACCAGGTCCCAAAAAAATTGAAATGTATCAGTTTATTTTCTTTAGAGCGCTTCTTCTCCTTGTCTACATGGTTCACAGTGCTGTGAATTAATCACCAACCTCATCTCCCCCTTCCCCCCATAGTGAATTTCAGGAGGCTTTCTCATTTCTGTTGGTGGACTTAAGACTTCATCACTCTCTCTGAAGGTACTTTAGCTAGGCTCTAGTCACAAAACACAGATTTGTTCTAATGGAGTTACGCTTACAGCAGCCAGGCAGAATGTATTTTTAAATTAGCTTTACAATGAAATTAGCAGTTCTGCTTAGAGACATAACAATCATTGTATGTAATATATTTTCATGAAAAATTCTTCCCATCCAAGCAATATCCCCCACTGTATAAACTGGTAGTTAATAAAATTTTATTTGCAATGAATATTTAGGATATCACTCTAATTATAGATAACAATTAGAGATGAGCGAATTTCTAAAAAATTCCACTGCATACTGCCACGGTGTGTCTGGGTCCTCTGTCTGGCCTTCCTCATAACACTCTAGCTCCTCTAGCTGCTCCTCCTCTCCTGTCAGATGACTAGAAAAACCGCCCATCTCGTGAAACCTAAACTGTGCTCCATTGTGCCCCTCCCCTTCCTCTTCCTCCAGTTCAGCCCCCACAGAGCTTATGTGGCCGTGAGATGAAGGCACCACGTCTCCAGTGCCCTGACCAGCTATTGTTTCCAACACGTGTTGTAGGAAATGAAGCAGTGGAATGATGTTGTTCATCCCATAATCCTAGCGACTGACTAATAATGTGGCTTCCTCAAAGGGCTTGAGCAAACGGCAGGTGTCAAGTATGAGCTGCCACTGGTTGACATTGAAGTTACACAGGGGAATATCCCTATCTGCGTGGATCATCAAGAAATCGGTGATGGCTTTTCTCTGTTCATATAGTCGGTCCAACATATGGAGGGTGGAATTCCATTGTGTGGCAATGTCGCAAATCAGACTATGTTGTGGGATAAGCAATTGAAGAATGAGGTAGTCCAGCAGTACCTTTAAAAAGTTGAAACTTTATTCTTTTCTTTAAAATCCAGAGCACACTCCACACACCATCACCATTCTGGCAGGCAACTCACATGGACGCGTTTCGAAGGCATTCACGTTCTTGATCACCTGATGGTGATCAAGAACGCGCATGAGTTCGAAACAAGTCCATGTGAGTTGCCTGCCGGCATGGTGATGGTGTTTGGAGTGTGCTCTGAATTTTAAAGAAAATAATAAGGTTTCAACATTTTAAAGGTACTGCTGGACTACCTCGTTCTTCAATTGCTTATACGTATGAAGCCAGGCCAAGCTTGAAGTCCGTGCAGACCGTGGAGGAGGTGAGCTGAAAGAACTTTTTGTTTTCATGTATGTTGTGGGATACCATTCTGTCAATGCAGCTTAACCTCTTAAGGACTCAGGGTTTTTCCGTTTTTGCACTTTCGTTTTTTCCTCCTTATCTTTTAAAAATCATAACCCTTTCAATTTTCCACCTAAAAATCCATATTATGGCTTATTTTTTGCATCGCCAATTTTACTTTGCAGTGACATTAGTCATTTTACCCAAAAATGCACGGCAAAACGGAAAAAAAAAATCATTGTGCGACAAAATTGAAAAAAAAAACGCCATTTTGTAACTTTTGGGGGCTTCCGTTTCTACGCAGTGCATATTTCGGTAAAAATTACACCTTATCATTATTCTGTAGGTCCATACGGTTAAAATGATACCCTACTTATATAGGTTTGATTTTGTCGCACTTCTGGAAAAAATCATAACTACATGCAGGAAAATTTATACGTTTAAAAATGTCATCTTCTGACCCCTATAACTTTTTTATTTTTCCATTTACAGGGCGGTATGAGGACTCATTTTTTGCGCCGTGATCTGAAGTTTTTATCGGTATGATTTTTGTTTTGATCAGACTTTTTGATCACTTTTTATTCATTTTTTCAAAAAGTGACCAAAATACGCTTTTTTGGACTTTGAATTTTTTTTGCGCGTACGCCATTGACCGTACGGTTTAATTAATGATATATTTTTATAGTTCGGACATTTACGCACGCGGTGATACCACATATGTTTATTTATTTTTTTTTACACTGTTTTATTTTTTTATGGGAAAAGGAGGGGGATTCAAACTTTTATTAGGGAAGGGGTTAAATGACCTTTATTAACACTTTTTTTTTACATTTTTTTTGCAGTGTTATAGGTCCCATAGGGACCTATAACACTGCACACACTGATCTTTTACACAGATCACAGGCGTGTATTAACACGCCTGTGATCAGGTTTATCGGCGCTTGACTGCTCCTGCCTGGATCTCAGGCATGGAGCAGTCATTCGCCGATCGGACACCGAGGAGGCAGGTAAGGGCCCTCCCGGTGTCCGGTCAGCTGTTCACCGCGGCGGTCCCGAACAGCCCGACTGAGCAGCCGGGTCACTTTCACTTTCACTTTAGAAGCGGCGGTCAGCTTTGACCGCCGCTTCTAAAGGGTTAATACCGCACATCGCCGCGATCGGCGATGTGTGGTATTAGCCGCGGGTCCCAGCCGTTAATGACCGCCGGGACCGACTCTATATGATGCGGGATCGCGGCGCGATCCCGCTTCATATCGCGGGAGCCGGCGCAGGACGTAAATATACGTCCTGCGTCGTTAAGGGGTTAAGGAGGGTGTGCTTTGAGGTGTACGAGAGGCTGAAGTGCATGCAAAGTTTCCTTCCCATTCTTAGGATGTCTTGCAAATGGGGGGAACACTTCAGGAACCACTTGACAATCAGATTGAACACCTGTGCCATGCATGGCTCAGCCTTCCTTGTCGCAACGCAAACAAGATGTTCTTCCCGTTGTCAGTCACCATGGATCCCAGTTCCAGTTTTCATGGAGTAAGCCATGCTCTGATTTTTTTATGAATGACTTTTAGCAGTTCCTCCCTTGTTTGATTCCGTTCACCAAGGCAAACCATGTGAAGAACAGCGTGACACCACCATGCCCTGCACACATGGTATGCTGAAGGGGCACTGAGACTTGCCCGTGCAGTGGAGGCTGAGGACACAGTGGAGAATGAGGAGGCGGAGTTGCACACTGTCACAAGGCCAACAGTCTTAGAGCATGGAGGAGGAAGCAGCGTGACCTGTCCAAGTTGGTGTTGAAGCTGTGCAGGAACCACATTCACCCACATGTATTATCCCTGACCATACTTACAGTTCCAGATGTCGGCACTGCCATGCACTCTGGTACACACCGACAGGCTCAAGGACTGGCCCACCTTCCGTTCCACAAAATTGTGCAGGGCTGGCGCTGCCTTCTTCACAAAGAAATGGCAGCTTGGGACTCTTCACATCGGCTCAGCACAAGCCTTCAGTTCTTTCAAAGGTGCAGAGTCCACCACTTGAAAAGGGAGGGACTGCAGCACCAGAACTTGGACAAGAGCACATTCAGCTTCTGTGCCGTTAAATGATTGGCCCATACTGTTGTCTCTTAAACATGGCTTCGCCGATGGATTGCTGGTGGAATTACTGACTTGAAGTAGGAGGAGCAGGAGCATCTGGAGTGACAGAAGGAGGGTATGACACACAGCTCCCTTTGGCTGAGGTGGTGGAGCCTTGGCTGGCTGAAAGAGGGAGCGGCGTGTCACTGGGTGATGCAGCAGGCTTAACCACCACATCGGAGCCACGGTTCTCCCAGGCCACTTTATGGTGGTGCAGCATATGTTGACACAAGGCCGTGGTGCCAACATTGGAACCCTGGCCACGCTTCGCCTTCTGCCAAAACTTCTTGCATGTGGCTATGTTAACCTCCTCGGGATGTTTGATGAAAAACTGCCACACCGCAGAGTAGCTGATTTTCCCACCAACAGTCCGCACTGATTGACTGCTACTGCTGCCATCTCCAGGAACCCGTGTTTCAATACCTCCCAGGAAGGTAGGCTGCCCCGAAGCACGTGGTCTCCCCCGAGCACGTTTGGGTCCAGAATTTCTATGTCTGCCACCATGCTGACTGTCAACCTTGCTACCACCTTGCTGGCTCAGCTGGCAACCTGCAACCCTCTTCTCTTCACGATGATGAAGCCCCTTCAGCACCCGGCTCCCAATTGTGATCGGCTTCATCATCATCAACAAGTGTCTGCACGTCACTGATGTCCTCTACAGGTTCCTCAACCATGTCTGCTTCAGGACCCTGAACACTGGCAACACCACCTCCCATGTCATTCTCCTCATCACTACTTGCCTGCCTAGCGATGGAAGCAGTGGATGTCTCCTCCACTTCTTGGCTGGGCGGTAGCTGCTGACTGTCTTCTATTAGATTGTCCTCACTGAATAGTGGAACTGAACCCACAGCATAATATACTTCTGTACGGGAGGGAACAGCATTGGACAGAGGCAATGAAAGGACAGGGATTGCTCCCAGGCCATGCCATCTGAGGGTTGTGTCTGAGGAACCCACCAACAGTTGACTGGGAGTTTAAGATGTCACTTGTGATGAAGTGGATGACTGTATTAACCAATCAATGACGGCAGATGGGTTGCTGGTCGAGACACGACCGCTAGCTGATACCAGGAGATCAGGCCACTTTACCCTAGTCTGCTGTGACCTCTGCCTGCACCTGATGATTTTAGGCCTCTGCCACTCCTCTGTGCACGTCCTGGCACTTCTCTGCCTGACTTACTTAGTGCGTAAATGAGGGGAGTACAATGCGCTTCACTACACTTAAAACAGTATTTGTCTAGAACAGCAGCAGGTGTGTAGTTTTGGCTTGCCTTTTACAATAACTATGCCCTTAAGACTTTATCAGGAACAAAATGGTACAACATTTAGATTAACGTATGTGGTATGCACTTATGAGGGCAGAAAAATGCACTACAGTACGCTTAAAAAAGTTTGTGTACAACACGAGCCGGTGAGTACTTTTGGCTGTCATTTCACATTATCTAGGCCCTTAAGACTTTATCAGGAACAAAATGGTACAACACTTAGATGTACATATGTGGTATGCACTTAGAAGGGTAGAAAAATGTGCTACATTAATCTTAAAAAAGTTTCTGTGCACAACACCAGCAGTAGACACCAGCGCTGTAGCACACAGTCGCTGTGTACTACAGCCAAAATTGCACTTTCTCAATCTCACTCCCTTCCCTATCAGTGCTTCTAGGCAGGATTGGTGCTTGAGCTGAATCGCTACTGTTCTTCTGTGCAACACACTGCTCTCTGATCCTCTCTATAATAGAACGCTGTAGACAGTGACTGGGAGGTGGATCGCTGCAGTAAGAATGCTTTTCTGTGACAAACAAACTGCTCTCTATCCAACAGAATGCTGACTTATCTAGCAGATAAATCACTGCTGGAAAAGCTTTTCTGTGTAACACAGCCCTATCTTTCTCTGTAGTGTAAGGATAAAGTGACTGGCAGCAATATGGCTGCCGATTATATAGGGCTGTGACATCACAGGGGTGACTGGCTGCTGAGAAGCTGCATCCTGCATGTGATTCAAGGTCATCCCGCCTACCCTTGTTTCCGCCTTCCCAGGATTCCTTGCTTCATGTCTTCACATATGGATCCGCCATTTTAGATGCCATAGAGCCTGGACTGCACTAAATGGAGTTAAATGAAGTGATTTGCGCGATAGAATCGCGTCAATATTCGCATTCATCGTGAATCAAATTTTTCATGAAGTTCATAATCAATTCAGATTTGTCAGATTCCATTTGCTCATCTCTAATAACAATCTTAAATTCAACAATATACTGATAGGGTCCTTTTACTGTAATGATTGCCGATTGGCACTGATGAAAGTCAATTGGCATTGAGTTACTTTTTTTTTAAACATATTGTAAAGAGCTTGTCATAAACATGCATTGTATTTCAGCAGCACATTTTCTGTTTAAACAAGGAAATGTACTGTTGACAAATAATGATTTTAATTTCTGCATACATTATGTGATCTGCTGACAAGTGTTTGCTTGTTTCTCATATGATCACTGGGAAATGATGGGGAGAAAGTGTTCATAGGTTTCTTTGTTTGCTGGATAATCCGCACATGTAGAAGGTGAACTCTTTCAATTAAAGCCCAAAAACGGGAAGATTTCTAGTGTGTCGAAAAGTAGAAGTGACCATAGTTACCATGAGATGACAACACAAGCTGGAAAACAAACTAATGAGTACATTTGGATCTATTGCTCTTTGTTCTTCTTTGAAGCCAGCCACCTTTGAGGATGATATAAAGCAATATATTGCTTTTTGTTGTAACAATTTTGTAAAGACAATTTACTGCTCTTGAAACTCTGTTATGCTGCAGAAGTGTTGTGTAACAAGGTAATCTGATCTATCAGCTGAGTCAAAAACGGAATGTAGGCTTATTCTCATATCCCCCATGGCCCCAGAACCATCTGGTATGCTTAATTATAATTCCATTAAAACAAAACAAGTTCATTATGATTAATGTGATTACTAGAAATACCAAAGGAATTATTAACAATTTACTACTTGTTGTAATCTGTTGCCAATGATCATTAAACTGTGGTGAATTGAGAAATAAGCTGCAGAAATATACCAATATTTCTTCAGTGTCAATTAAGTTTTACACAAGTGTAAGCAGCTGTACTAATGCTTATAAAGTATTTATACTGATAGTCTGCCATGTTAAAAGAAAACTATAGCTAAAATACATCTTTTTCTTATGTGCTTTTTTAACATTGTATTAAAACTTGGAGATTTTTTTAAACTAATAGCGTAGTACTCAATACATTTGAACATAGAACAATGTGCCTAAAGATCCTCCTACTCTACTACACATAAAGCAGTATATATACATATAAAGGGTACAGTGAAAATAGGATACTGAACATTGACTGCAAGGGTTCATCATTGGTTTTAACTGATGGTTAAAGGTCCAAGCAGGGAGATACTATCAAAAGGCCCTTCTATCAAGTAGGGATTATCCAAAGAAGATAACACATTTAAAGGGAAGCTGTCAGCCTCTGCATACTTTGAGCTTCAGACATGGGATAATACATAATAAGGCAAAAAAAAAAAAACTATACCTTTTATAATTCTGGTTGCCTTTTCAATTATATATTGTTTTTCTTCCTAGTTAAAGTCAAATAGGCGGGACCAAGCTCATCATGGTGACAGCCCTTGCTGTGGGCATAGTCTTCAGCTCATTACCACACCTGTGCTTAGTATGTACAATTCAGGAATGCAAACTGTATTCAGGGCCTCGTACTGTGAGCTGTGGCCTATATGCCAGTCATGTGTAGTACAGAGAGAAAGTGGAAGCCAGGACGTGGGCAATGTTGTGGCATTTCAGTAGTTTATCCCCACCTCTTTGACTCTTAAGTCAGATGGAAAAACTTGATTTTATCACTTATGAAAAGACCAACAGATTTATAAAAGGCACCGTTTATTTTATTGTTGCATTATTTGTAGTCAATGTCGGAAAGATTGACTTTTAACAATCCATTTCAAAGGGTTGTCTTGGAATAGAAAGCCAGAGCTGTTTTCTTCCAAAAGCAGTGCCACGCCTGTGCTCAGGTTGTGTGTGGTCTTAGAAATTGTCTCCATTTCCTTCAATGGAACTGAGCTGCAATACCACACACAACCTGAGGACAGGAGGGACACTGTTTTGGAAGTAAATAGCTCTGATTTTCTATTCCTGGACAACCCCTTTAAGAACAGAAGGTAAGAGTCCATGCACACTACAAATATTCCACTAGGAATTATTTCCGACCGAAATCTGCTAGCAGCAGAACCGTATTGATCTCAATAAGATTCTTCTGCTCAGTGTGCATTACAGAAGTTCCGTAGTGGAATGTCCAATGTAGATCTTGATTCTGCCAAAAGAATGAACATGTTCATTCTTTCAGCAGAGCCCACCCAAATGTCTTTCTGATGCTTATTTTCAATTTAAGATTGAGCACAAAATTAGTGCCAATACTGAGTGGCAAGGATTTAATGACAAATTCAGCAAGAAAGTGTATTGCTGAATTTCCAAAATTTGCATGGGCTCTAAGGGGAACTAAGTAATTGTGGGACCTAAATGGACCTGTGAGTATACTGTAGTCAAAATGAATAAACACTAAGAGGGGTTTGTATGATTTGGGACTTAGAAAAAAAATAAGCTTGAATTTTCTACTGCACACCAGTTTCACTTATTGCAGAACATATAAACTTGTCACTTGAGGGGAGATTTATCAAAAGCTATACAGTGGAAAGGTTGACCAGTTGCCCATGGCAATTAGATACATTGCTTCTTAAAATGAGGCCTCTAAAAAATAAAATAAGCACTCTGATTGGTTGCTATGGGCAACTGGTCAACTTTTCTTCTCCACACGATTTGATAAATCTCCCCCTTGATGTTTGATGATTTTGCTTGTCGTGTGGTTTGTATGCCACCTACTTTTTGAAGTCGAGTTGGGAAAAAATGTTGCGACTTTTTAAAAACTTGCATATAAAATGTTTTTCTAAGAAGCCACAACAGGTAAACCAGGCCCCCTTTTTGGGATGAAAACTAAAAATGTTGCAGCATGGTTAAATGACTGAAATGACTAAATGTTTGATACATGTTTCTAAAAGGTCAGACAGAAAAATAATTTAAAATTGCACCAGAAAATAGGGACAGAAAAGCTTAGTAAATTCTCCAGTGGAAAACATTTATTTTTAAATCACCTTGTGCCAGAAAGTTAAACAGATTTGTAAATTTCTTCTATTTAAAAATCTTAAAATTTCCTGTAATTGTCAGCTGTTGTATGATCCACAGGAATTTCTTTTCTGTCTGACCACAGTGCTCTCTGCTGACACCTCTGCCCATGTCAGGAACTGTCCAGAGCAGGAACAAATCCCCACAGTAAACCTCTTCTGCTCTTGATAGCCCCTGACATGGACAGATGTGTCAGCAGAAATTACTGTGGTCTGACAGAAAATAAATTCAAAAAGAAAATAACTTCCTGTGGAGCATATAGCAGCTGATAAGTACTGGAAGGATTAAGATTTTTAAATAGAAGTATTTTACAAATCTGTTTAACTTTCTGGCACCGGAGAACCCCTTTAAGTTACTGAAGATGACATGCTATAGTGACATGGAAGGGACATTAGAGAAATAGAACATGTAATATAACGTTAACATATTCTCCTTAAGATGCTCTAAAAGATCAATAAAATTACTAATGTCAAGCTCCCATAGATCTTCATTAAGTAGTCCATTATCCATCGCCTATGTAAATGTGGACGCGACTAATATGTAATCTATTTAGCATCAGGAAAAACAAATATAAGACAGGTGTAATATGCATTAACAAGGAAACTGGTAATAACTAAAACAGGGTTAAAAGCCTTTCACAAGAACCATAATGAAGCAGAATCTATGTAAATAAATATGCAATGCCAAATGACATCCATAAAACATTTTATAAAGCAGAAATTGTGGGTAGTGACTAGAAACAGTGGCGTTCCTACCATTTGGCGAACCCGAGCCCTTTGATGTAATGTCCTTAAAACAAGTCAAAATGAGGTTCAGTAGTGTGTTTGGCCTCCACGTGCCTATATGACCTCCTTACAACACCTGGGCATGCTCCTGATTAGGTGGCAGATGGTCTTCTCAGGGATGTCCTCCCAGACCTGGACTAAAGCATCCGCCAACTCCTGGACAGTCTGTGGTGCAACGTGGTGTTGGTGGATAGAGCTGATGTCCGGATGTCCCAGATGTTCTCAATGGGATTCCAGTCTGGGGAATGGGCGGCCAGTCCATAGCATCAATGCCTTCCTCTTGCAGGAACTGCTGACACTCCAGCCACATGAGTACTTGCATTGTCTTGCATTAGGAGGAACCCAGGGCCAACCGCACCAGCATATGGTCTCACAAGGAGTCTTAGGATCTCATCTCGGTACCTAATGACAGTCAGGCTACTTCTGGCAAGCACATGGAGGGCTGTGCAGCCCCCCAAAGAAATGCCACCCCACTTCATTACTGACCCACCATCAAACCGGTCATGCTGGAGGATGTTGCAGACAGCAGAACATTCTCCACGGCATTTCCAGCCTCTGTCACGTCTGTCACACGTGCTGAGTGTTAACCTGCTTTCATCTGTGAAGAGCATATGGTGCCAGTGGCAAATTTGCCAATCTTGGTGTTCTCCGGCAAATGGCAAACCTCCTGCACGGTGTTGGACTGTAAGCACAACCCCCCACCTGTGGATGTCAGGCCCTCATACCACCCTATTGGAGTCTGTTTCTGACCGTTTGAGTGGACACATGCACATTTGTGGCCTGCTGGAGGTCATTTTGCAGGGCTCTGGCAGTGTTCCTCCTGCTCCTCCTTGCACAAAGGCTGAGGTAATGGTCCTGCTGTTGGGTTGTTGCCCTCCTTCGGCCTCCTCCATGTCTCCTGATGTACTGGCCTGTCTCCTGGTAGCGCCTCCATGCTCTGGACATTATGCTGACAAACACAGCAAATCTTCTTGCCACAGCTTGCATTGATGTGCCATCCTGGATGAGCTGCACTACCTGAGCCACTTGTGTGGGTTGTAGACTCTGTCTCATGCCACCACTAGAGTGAAAGCACTGCCAGCATTCAAAAGTGACCAAAACATCAGCCAGGAAACGGAGAAGTGGTCTTTGGTCACCACCTGCAGAAGTGTGATTGACTTGGAGTTACATTGTGTTGTTTAAAGGGGTATTCCAGGATATATTTTTTTATTTGACTATGCTACAGGGGCTGTAAAGTTAGTGTAGTTCATAATATACTGTCTGTACCCGTGTGTGACAGTTTTCTCCCTAATATTTATTTTTAACAGCATACAAAATGACTGTTGTCTCCGATTTTTCCCAGGTTGCAATGCAGCCGAGACCTGACTCACTAGTCAGCTGATGACAGGGAGCCTGTCAGCTTCAATGGGTGGAGCGATTGCTTGGCGGGAGAGATCAATCTGCCACTATTGCAACAAATATAGGCACCCTGATTGAAAACCACAGGTCTTTTGAATGGATACAGCTCATTTATGTTTCAATGGGTGGGGTGGCTGATGTGTGGGAGGAATTATGGGATTTTTAGGCAAAGAAGAAAACTCAAAAAGGAAATGCCAGTTCACAAAAAGCTAGCCACAGTGTTATGGTAATCTCACAACCCAGCCATTTAGCCCCAAGACAAGCGCAGATCCTTCTTAAGCATTAGTGTTGCTCTCAAATATTCGCAATGTGAATATTCGTAGCCAATATAGCATATTCGCAAATTCACGAATATTTAGAATATTGCGAATAATATTCGCGATTACGAATATTCGTTTTTTTCCCAAACTTTTTTTCCCAAACTTTTTTCCCAAACTTTAAACACAGATCACATTATATTGATCTCCATCGACGGATAATTGCATTGCTGGTATGATTAGAGACCATGGGGGGAGAATCTAAGGAGATTAGTTTGTGCATTCGAATATTCGTATTATGAATATTCACGAATATTTTCCACGCCCTTCTTATGCCTCTGAGCCAATGATAGTTCTGCAACCACAGTTATCAGAGGTTAGAAACCTCCCTAGCAATCAATGGAAACTTGCTGGCACGACCAGTATATAAGATCACTCCCAGCAGTATTTGCTTGCAGATTCACATGGTGGTTTTGAGAGTGGAGTGCTTCTGTCATTTTTCCAGCGTCCTTTAAGCTTTGAGCTTTGTGCTTCATAGTACTACCTTAGACCCAACTGCTTTTTTCAAAGCAAAAGACCCAACTGCTTTTTTCAAAGCAAAAGACCCAACTGTTTTTTTCAAAGTAAAAGCCCCAACTGCTTTTTTCAAAGCACATTTGGGAAACACTGCGTGATCTTATATCATGACTAGATTAAAAGTTATGATTCAAAACTTTTAATCTAGTCTAAAATGCCGTTAAATATAATTAACTAACAGTGGTGAAAATACTTACACAAATCAGAACTCTCTCCTCACTTTCGCTGAAATTACTTCCCACCATCTTCGCTTCGCTTAGCTTATTCGCGATCGCGATCTCACTGGCAAGCATCCAGGAAACGATCTCTGTTATCGCATGATGTAATAGCACACATGCGCGTGAGCGACGCAATTGCCGAAAATTCGCAATGTTTAAAAATCAACTCGAATATAACGAATATTCGAAATTCACGAAAATATGACGAATATTCGTCCATATATTCGTGAAATATCGCAAATTCGAATATGGCCTATGCCGCTCAACACTATTAAGCATGTCCATTACTGTCTGCCAGGTACGTACTAATATCACCTTATGTTGGATAACCCCTTTAAGCGTTCCCTTTATTTTTTTGAGCAGTAAATAAATAATCCAATAAACACACTTCAGAACGAAAAGGTACACATTTACTCCATTTCCAAAAGAACCCCAAGGAAAATGACTAGTTCAGATGTTTAGATGTGCTTATAGAACAAATTTTAGACAATCTCTCTATTTTATGTAGGCAAACTAATTTCAGAGACAAGTGCTCTATGATAAACAGCTGGTAATGTTACTACATCTTTCACACTCTTGTCTACTTTTTTTTTGTCTCTTTTTTCCAGATTATAAGATGTATTTTCTCTCTGAGCTTAACGTTTATAGACGTTGCTTGTGCTTACTTTGTTCTAACTTACATTTAATGGATAGCCAAAGTTTTTGTTTGTAATTTTGGAATGTTTTTTTTATATGATTGTATCATAAATTTTTTAACCCCTTGCCATAAAATGCTGTTTATAAACTGTGCAGAACAGCAGCGGCAGGGGTATGAAGCGAGCTCAGAAGCTGAGCTTGCATCATACCCACATGGTCCTGTCTGCTGATAGCTGATGCCTGGCATTAACCCTTTAGACGCTGTTACAAAATTGTTCACGATGGCTTAAAGTGATGAAATCTGTTACCAGCTGCTCAGCGGAGCAGATTGGGACCATTGCGGGGAAATTGTGATGTCCCGATCAGCTGTAAAGACAGAGGGAAGTCTCTAACCTTCTTTCTTGCTGCCGATCGTTGCTCCTATGCTGCAGCCAGCCTTTGCAGGTTGTAGCAATTGAGCACCGATTAAACTAATCAATGCTCTCCTATAGAGCAGCATTGATCAATGTATGCAATCTGAGGACTGCATGTAATAGTCTCCCATGGGAACCAAACATTTTGACATAAGTGTTTAAAAAATAGTTAATAAATATGAATTAACTCCTTCCCTAATAAAATACTTAATAATAATAGACTTGAATTGAGGGGCATGGCATGACGGCACGAAGAGGCGTGTCCGTGATGTCACAACCCCCATAGGCCACAACAAACATTCGGAGTACCTGTTTAAGGGGTTAAGTGATCACAGGGGCTCCACTCGCTTCATGCGCTGTGGGACCCATCAGTAGTGGTAGAAATCAGCGATCACGCTGATGCCCACCATAAACCCTTTAGATGCTGGGATCAATTCTGATCATGGCATCTGAAGTATTATCAGGGCTTAGATAGACTCATCGGATGACGCATAGCGTAATTGTTGAGGTGCGATGAGTCAAGATGTTGGCCAGAGGTCTTCTTTCCTGCCTCCTGCCACTCTGCTGCAATTCTACTCTATGGTCTGCCTTCTGACAGACCAGAAGAGTAGAACACAGATAGTACTGATCAGAACTATGCCCATGCATAGCACTGAACACAATTAGCAATTGAGTGATTGCTATAAATAGCCCCTATGGGTACATAAAAATATGAAGTTTATAAAAAAAAAAGAAAAAAAAAGTTATTTTTAATTTGAATAGCAATCTCCCCCAATAAAAATTACCTACCCCCTTTTCTCATTAAAAAAAAAATGGTAATGCAAAAAAAAAAAAAAAAAAATGGTTATGGCTCTTAGAAGGCAATAAGGAAAACACAAAAATGCAAAAATGAAGCTGGCTGTGTCCAAGTGTCCAAATGGACTGTGTTCTTAAGTGGTTAAAGGTAATAAATGATATCCAAATTCAACCTCTGCCCCCCAATTAAAATGTAACATGCATTGTTAATGCTGGTGAACATAATATTTAGTATTTAAAAAAAAAAAAAAAAAAAAAATATATATATATATATATATATATATATATATATATATATATATATATATATAATAATGGCCACACTCACACATCAACAAAAGGTATACAATTTAAGCATCTGACTGCAGTGTTGTAGACAAAAAAAAAAAAAGATTACAGTAAGAAAAATGGTATAAAACACTGGGCATAAATCGAACCTAATGATACATATCATGTAACCTTATTTTCTCATCACTGAACAGTGAAAGAGATGAATAGTGCAATGGGTATATACTTTCTTTAAGGTTTATGGATGAGGAGTGAATGTGCTTCAGGTTAACACTTAATAATTTATTGCATATATTTTAAAAACTTTGCTTTTCTGTTCTTTTTTAATGCAGTTAAATTGCTCCCATGGGCAGTTTTAATGTATTTAATGCAAAGTGTTGTTGTTACATATTTCATGATTATAAAGGTGTGCAATGCACATTTTTCTTTACTTTTCAACATTGTTAGCTGTATAATGATTCCAACAGATTCCAACATTTATAACGTACAGTATAATTCAATGACATTTTTTTCATATATATATATACTAGTGGAAAAAAAGTTATTCTATAGGGAAAGAGGTCTTGGTGGCATCTTCTGAGGACCAAAAACTTTAGCAATGTCCACATCTCACCTGACATTTCTTCAGACATCAATAAATCTAAAAAAAAGTCCTGTCTTTTCATTACAAGTTTATTTCCCTGCATGTGTAGACAGCCACACTGCAGATTGATATTGATGTCTTATTGATAATGGACTCTTTGAAAAATGAACAAACAGTTTGGTTAAAGGGAACCAATCATCAGATTTTACCCTATATAACGCTTGGCAAAGCGTTATATAGGGTAAAATCTTTATTTTCACCATTCCCGGGGGATGCTCCTGCCCCCAGGGATGGTGAAGATATGAAGTTATAAACTAGTCACCGCCGCCGCCGTAAGTAGTCACCTGGGCGGGGAGCTCTTCTCATCTACTCCCGTTCTTCGGCCGGCAGCGACACCCCCTCCGCTTGATTGATGGGCCGCGTGATCACTCTGCTCCGTCTGTTCAGTGAGCGGAACAATGACGCGGCCCATCAATCAACCGGAGGGGGCGTCGCTGCCGGCCGAAGAACGGGAGTAGATGAGAAGAGCTCCCCGCCCAGGTGACTACTTACGGTGGCGGCGGTGACTAGTTTACAACTTCATATCTTCACCATCCCTGGGGGCAGGAGCATCCCCCGGGGATGGTGAGGACAACAATTTTACCCTATATAACGCTTTGCCAAGCATTATATAGGGTAAAATCTGATGATTGGTTCCCTTTAATTTCAAGATTTCTGTAGAAAAAGATTTGATTTGGGTGCTAGAAGTGAACTTCGCTATATTGGAAATCTTTATTGTGAACTTGTGAGGCATCACAGTAAGGCTGTTTTTTTTTTTTGGGGGGGGGGGGGACGCTAAGAAAAACACCAATTCTGCCACATGGCGTTTTTTCAGCCAAAAAACCCTGCGGCCAGATGTTAGCCGTAAATCAATGAGAAATCTCCCCCCAAAAAATGCCACTTGGCGTTTTTCAGTTTGGCGTTTTTTTTTTATCTTTTTTGTGTTTTTCACTCTTTTTTGGCATTTTTCAGCTCCTTGGCGTTTTTTCAAAATTGCAGCATGTTGAGCCTATGTCGTTTTTCCCCTGAAATCGTGGCTTTTTTCTCCCCTAGAAGTCTATGGGAGTTAAAAACTGCAAGAAAAATTCCATGTGGGTTTTAACTTTGGCATTTTTTCAGCCGTTTTTTATTCTCTTTTGGACTTTAGCAATCCAAAAAAGTGATGGAGATACCTTTTTTAATAAAATTTCGTAGGGTACCATTAAAAATAAATCTTAAAAAAGATACAATAGTGATGGAAAAAAGTTATTTAATGAAATTAATCTTTTTTATAACAAAATTTTTATTAATTTTTAAACAGGGATCAATTTATATGGGTGGGCAGGGCACTAAAATATAGCCGACAATAATACAAATGTAGTGTGTGTGTGTGTGTGTGTGTGTGTGTGTGTGTTTTTCACTTTTTTTCTAAATTTTTTAGGTGGAACACACACTGTTCCATGATGGGAGTAGCAGTACCTGTACTAATTGACAGATCTCCCCGTTGTGATCCTTCAGTATGATGTATAGATGTGGCCGGACACTCTTCTATGGTCCCCTGCACTGCCGTATATATACAGCTATTCATATTTCCCGCAGAGAGCTGTGATTGGCCAGATGGTTCAAGCCAATCACAACTCTCTGTGGGAAATATGAATAGGTATATATGTCAGTGCAGGGGACCATAGAAGAGCGGCCGGCCGCATCTATACATCATACAGGAGGATCACATCGGGTGTCAGGAGTAACACCCGGGGCGATCTGTCCATAAGTACAGGTACTACTACGCCCATCATGGAACAGTCTGTTCCATGCTGGGAGTAGTAGTACTACCTAAAAAAAAATTGAGAAAAAAGTGAAACACATACAGCTAAATTAGTTAAGTTTGTTATAAAAATAAAAATTTCCTTAAATAATTTTTTCCCATCCCTACTCCATACTATATGTAAAAGGGGACAAAAATGCAAAAAAGGTCAGATGCAGGAAATTGCACTGACGTTTTTTTCTGGTGTCCGCAATGTGTCTGCAATCTGCAAAGTGCCTTAGGCTGGGATTCCACTTTTTCTTTTTTTCCGGTGTTTTTTTTTTTCACCTAAAAAAATGCCAGAAACAACACCAGAAAAAAAAAAAGTGGAATCCCAGCCTAAGGCACTTTACAGATTGCGGACACATTTTTAAATCAAATCGGGGCATAAAATAAGCTCTAATTTTAAACTGTGTGAACTCAATCTAAGTCTATGTTCACACATCTTAAAATAAATAGCAAAGTATAAAAAAAATAAAAAAAAAGGAATAAAAGTGGATCTTAGTGCACACTTTGTGGGATATTTTCAAAAACGTGCAAAGTTTTACTTAGACTAGGCAGTCTAAAATTGCGCTAGATTTTTAATTCCTTAAAGTTGCAGGACATATATTTACATCCTGCGCCGGCTCCCGCGACATAACGTGGGGTTGCAAGGCGACCCCACGTCATATCGAGTCGGTTCCGGTGGCCATCAAGGGCCAGGAACCACGGCTAATGCCAGACATCACCGATCGCGGTGATGCCCGGTATTAACCCTTCAGATGTGGCAATCAACGTGTCTAAAGTGAAAGTAAAAGCTTCCTGGCAGCTCAGTGGTGCTGTTCAGGACCGCCGTGGTGAAATCGTGGAGTCCCCAACAGCTTGCTTGCATAACATAAGGAGGATCCCTACCTGCCTCCTGCACATCCAATCGTAGAATGACTCCTCCGTGCCTGAGATCCAGGCAGGAGCAGTGGAGCAGCGATAACACTGATCAATGCCATGCTATTGCATGGCAGTGATCAGTGTAGGAAATCAGTGTGTTCAATGTTATAGTCCCCTATGGGGGCTATAACATTGCAAAAAAAAAATTCACCTCTTGTCATATAAAAAAAAAACTATGTAAAGAAAAATAAATATAAACATATGTGATATCACCACATGCATAAATGTCTGAACTATAAAAAAATATTGTTAATTAAACCAACCTTTAATGTGGCACCATATCAAATTCTTTGAAAAAATCAAGATATACCACATCTGTCACGATGCCGGCTGGCAGGTAGTGGATCCTCTGTGCCAGAGAGGGATTGGCGTGGACCGTGCTAGTGGATCGGTTCTAAGTCACTACTGGTTTTCACCAGAGCCCGCCGCAAAGCGGGATGGTCTTGCTGCGGCGGTAGTGACCAGGTCGTATCCACTAGCAACGGCTCAACCTCTCTGGCTGCTGAAGATAGGCGCGGTACAAGGGAGTAGACAGAAGCAAGGTCGGACGTAGCAGAAGGTCGGGGCAGGCAGCAAGGATCGTAGTCAGGGGCAACGGCAGGAGGTCTGGAACACAGGCTAGGAACACACAAGGAAACGCTTTCACTGGCACGATGGCAACAAGATCCGGCAAGGAAGTGCAGGGGAAGTGAGGTGATATAGGGAAGTGCACAGATCACACTAATTGGAACCACTGCGCCAATCAGCGGCGCAGTGGCCCTTTAAATCGCAAAGACCCGGCGCGCGCGCGCCCTAGGGAGCGGGGCCGCGCGCGCCGGGACAGGACCGACGGAGAGCGAGTCAGGTACGGGAGCCGGGGTGCGCATCGCGAGCGGGCGCTACCCGCATCGCGAATCGCATCCCGGCTGGAGGCGGTATCGCAGCGCCCCGGGTCAGTGGATCTGACCGGAGCGCTGCAGTGAGGAGAGTGTAGCGAGCGCTCCGGGGAGGAGCGGGGACCCGGAGCGCTCGGCGTAACAACATCCAGCGATTCCCCCTTGTCCAGTCTGACCCCTCCCCCCCGTAGGCTTGCATTGAGGGGCGGAGCGTGACGTCACACGGGGGCAGAGGCGTGAAGTCACACACCGCCAGCCCGGTGGTCGCCTGTAATCAGACCCGGAGTGAACACGCTCGGGGGACTGATTACAAACGGGGTGCCGCGTGCATGATCCCGGGGGTCCCCAGTGGCGGGACTCCCGCGATCAGGCATCTTATCCCCTATCCTTTGGATAGGAGTAAAGATGTGTAAGCACCGGAGAACCCCTTTAACTCCCTTAGAACACGGGGTGAGTGCCATCTGCACCTGGTGATTTGTCTATTTTGATTTTTTGTACTCTTCTTGGGTTAGACAGGTGACCTGCATTGGGGAGGTTATCTTATCTTGCTGTATTTCACCTGACATTTCATGTTCCTCTCTTAATACAGTGTAGACGAATATGTTTAATTTATTAGCTTTTTCCTGATCCCTGTCTATAATTTCTTCCTTATTATTTTTAAAAGGCTAAAATAATAATGATGATGGTCCAGTTATTGGGGATTTGAAATCAGGATATATTGTATAGATCAGAAATGAATAGACCCTCAACCAAAATTTTATTTCTAAAGCAGTTTTTCAATTATGCATTTCAAAATTTTTCTTATGTGGTTGTTAAACTGTTAAGGGAAATGTGCTGGACTTTAAATCTAAGCCATTGTAAATGTATATGTTTAAAATCTGTTTAGACCTGCACCATTTAAAGGTCATGTTCCCACATTGTTAATGGCTAAAAACTAACGAGGTTTAAACCGTTCTCACAAGTAAAGTACAGGTTAAACCCCATGGGTCCCGGTTGCTACGGGCAGCCAGGACCACGGCTAATGCCCAGCATTAACTCTTTAGACGCTGCGATCAAAGTTGAGTGCGGCATCTAAACTGAAAGTGAAACTATCCCAGCAGCTCAGCGGAGCTAATCGGAACTATAGCGACAGAATCGCCATGTCCCGATCCGCTTACTGGGCAACAGGAGGGTCCTCACCTGCCTCCTCGTCATCCGATCGGCTATCTGCTGCTCCATGCCTGCAGCAGGCTAGAGCAGCAGAGCGCAGGTAACACTGATCAATGCTGGGCTAAAAAGAAAAGTCAAAGTTAAATCACCCCCTTTTCCTATTTTTTAAATAAAATAATGTAATAAATAAAATAATCATATGTGGTACCACCGTGTGTATAAATGTCCGAACTATTAAAATATAAGGTTAGCTAAACCGCACAGTCGAAGGTGTACACGTAAAAAAATATTTATAAAAAGCGACCAAAAAGACCCATCAAAACAAAAATGGTACCGACAAAATCTACAGACCTCAGCGCAAAAAAGCCCTCATATAGCGCCATATGCGCAAAAATAAAAAAGTTATAGCAGTCATAAGATGACAATTTTAAACATTCAAATTTTGGTGCATGTAGTTATATATTTTTTTTAAATAGTTACATAAATAAAACCTACATAAATTAACCTGTAACCGTGTGGACCTACAGAATAAAGGTAATGTGTCATTTTTACCGAAAAATGCACTGCGTAGAACCGGAAGCCCTAAAAATTAGCAAAATGTTTTTTTTTTCTTCACTTCACCCCACAAATATTTTTTTTTGTTTTGCCGCAGATTATGTTATAATATAAGTAATGTCATTGGAAAGTACAATTGGTGATGCAAAAAACTAGCCCTTATATGGGCCTGTGGGTGCAAAATTGAACGCGTTATGATTTTTAAAAGATGAGGAGGAAAAAGCGAAAATGCAAAAATGAAGATTGTTTTGTGTCCTTAAGCTGAAAATGGGCTGAGTCCTTAAGGGGTTAATGGACTCTGGTCTTTTTTCAACCTTATGAACTATGTCGCTATGTATTTTCTTTTAAAGGGTTAAACAGAAATAGAAAAACACAGCTACTTTCTTTCACACACCGCTCATTATCTGTTTCCAGATTGGGTGTGATTCTGCAGCTCAATTCCTTTGAAGTGAATGGTGACAAGTTTAGAAACCACACCCAACCTGGAGACAGACATGGGGCTGTTTTTGGAAGTAATTAGCTGTGTTTTTCAATTCCTAGATAACCTCTTTAGGGGTTGGCACTTACTGAAAAAGCCAAAGAAAGATGACTTTATTGCAAGAAAAAAGTTAATTAAAGGGGTACTCCGGCCCTAAGACATCTTATCCCCTATTCAAAGGATAGGGGATAAGATGCCTGATCGTGAGGGTCCCACCCCCAAGACCCCTCCCATAGGCTTGCATTGAGAGGGCGGAGCGTGATGTCATGATATTCCGGCTCCGTGATCATGATTCATCAGACCCAGAGCGATGTTTGCTCTGGAGGCTGATGATAGCAGGATGCTGCATGAAAGATTGCGGGGGTCCCCAGCGGTGGAAACCCTGTGATCAGGCATCTTATCCCTTTTCCTTTGGATAGGGGATAAAAAAATGAGTTTTTTGGATGGGTGAATTCATTTTAAAACTAATGGATATTCATTCCAAAATTCCAATAAACAATATAAATAGGACAGACGGTAGGATGAATATCACAATCATTCAGAAGATTAAAATGACAAAAATAAAAACCTGTTTAAAAAAGAAAGCATTTGAATATTTTTATCACACTTTTGCTGAGCCTAAAAAAATGTATTTGAATTTAATCAATGAGTCGCATCTTTGATTTTTCAGACGCCTTTTTGAAAATTAAGGAAGCAAGCTTTTTGGTTGCTATTGTACCTGGATCGAAAGAACACAGTAACAAATGCCATATCAGTCCAAAACTATAATTTCACTCCAGAATAACAAATAGTTTAGAATACAGAATGAGGCCAAAAAATTAAAATGACAGAGGTCAAAAAACTAAAACAATGGAACGAAAAAATGTGCTTAATAAAACAAAAGTAAAAGAAAATTTTTCTGTAGTACACATGTCTAATGCTCAGACATTTAGCCCCATAAGGACCCAGCCAATATTCAACTTAAGGCCTCGGACATTTTTTGCACATCTGACCACTGTCACTTTAAGCATTAATAATTCTGGGATGCTTTTGCCTTTCATTTTTATTACGAGATAGTTTTTTTTATGACATATTCTACTTTACGTTAGTGGTAAAATTTTGTAGATACTTGCATAATTTCTTTGTGAAAAATTCCAAAATTTGATGAGAAATTAGAAAATGTAGCATTTTTTTTCACGTTGAAGCTCTCTGCTTATAAGGAAAATGGACATCCCAAATAAATTATATATTGATTCGCATATACAATAGGGGAGATTTATCAAGACTTGTGCAGAGGAAAAGTTGCCCAGTTGCCCATAGCAACCAATCAGATCACTTCTTTCATTTTTAACAAGGCCTCTTCAAAAGGAAAGAAGTGATCTGATTGGTTGCTATGGGCAACTGGGCAACTTTTCCTCTGCACAGGTTCTGATAAATCTCCCCCAATATGTCTACTTTATGTTTGCATCATAAAGTTGGCATGTTTTTACTTTTGGAAGACCTCAGAGGGCTTCAAAGTTCAGCAGCAATTTTCCAATTTTTCACAACATTTTCAAAATCAGAATTTTTCAGGGACCAGTTCAGTTTTGAAATGGATTTGAGGGGCCTTCATATTAATAGTACCCCATAAATGACCCCATTATTAAAACTGCACCCCTTAAAATATTCAAAATGGCATTCAGAAAGTGTGTAAACCCTTTCGGTGTTTCATAGGAATAGCAGCAAAGTGAAGGAGAAAATTCACAATCTTCATTTTTTACACTCGCATGTTCTTGTAGACCCAATTTTTGAATTTTTGCAATTGGTAGAAAGGAGAAAATTTTTACTTGTATTTGAAACCCAATTTCTCTCGAGTAAGCACATACCTCATATGTCTATGTAAAGTGTTCGGCGGGCGCAGTAGAGGGCTCAGAAGGGAAGGAGCGACAAATGGTTTTTGGGGGGCATGTCACTTTTAGGAAGCCCCTATGGTGCCAGGACAGCAAAAAAAAAACACATGGCATACCATTTTGGAAACTAGACCCCTCGGGGAACGTAACAAGGGGTAAAGTGAACCTTAATACCCCACAGGTGATTCACGACTTCCGCCTAAGGGAGCTTTGTGTCATACCCTCCTTTATTGTCATGGCCCCTTTAAGATTTCCCTGAAAAGGGTTAACTTTTAAATTGTATAAAAGACATGTTCGTACTCACCTGAGTATGCCTGATGAAGCAGTTGTACTGTGAAACGCGTTGCATCATGGGTGATTAAACGTCAGTTCCCTTTTACTACTGTGCCAGCGCCTTGTTATCCCGTCGTTCACTGGAGGATTCATCCAACAGTTCTGCACAATGTTTTGGAAGAGAAGGTGGGCCAGTCCTTGAGCCTGTCAGTGTGTACGGCAGCACCAACGTCTGGAGCTGTAACTATGGTCAGGGACAATACATGTCCATTACGGCCCACTGGGTGAATGTGGTTCCTGCAAAGCCACAACACCAACTTGGACAGGTCACGCTGATTCCGCCTCTGTGTTTTCAGGCCGTTGGTCCTGTGACAGTGTGCGACTCCGCCTCCTCATCCTCCACCGTGTCCTCAGACTCCACTGCACAGATAAGTCTCAGTGCCCCTTCAGCATACCATGTGTGCAGGGCACAGCGTTGTCACACTGTTCTTCAAATGGTTTGCCTTGGTGAATGGAGTCACACAGGGGAGGAACTGCTAAAAGTCATTCATAAAGAAATCAAAGCATGGCTTGCTCCACAAAAACCTGAATGGGAAGCATGGTGACTGACAATGGGAAGAACATCTTGTCTGCGCTGCGACAAGTAAGGCTGAGCCATGCGCCCTGTTCAGTCTGGTTGTCAAGCGGTTCCTTAATAGTGATGTCGCGAACATAACATTTTCCGTTCTCGAATTTTAAAAGCCACAGGAACTCTTTCTGGCCATATTAGTGATGGAAAAGTTGTTTCAAGGGGACTAACACCTGGACTATGGCGTGCCGGAGGGAGATCCATGGCAAAACTCCCATGGAAAATTACATAGTTGATGCAGAGTCTGGTTTTAATCCATAAAGGGCATAAATCACCTAACATTCCTAAATTGTTCGGAATAACGTGCTTTAAAACATCAGGCATTATGTTGTATCGATCAGGTAGTGTAGGTCTCCAGGGCAACCCCCACTCCTTCAGCTGCTGGGACGGTGGGGCTCTCGCGCTGAGGAAGTGTGCTGAGGACTTGCTGGAGCCTGAGTGGTGCTGACAGTTGATCCTGCTGATGCTCTGCTGGCCTGTGCTGAGACTTCAGCTCAACATCTCCGCAGATTACGTGGTCAGCCTGGATATCTATAAGGCTTTTAATTCCATTGAGTGGCACTATATTTGGTGCCTGATGCGTATCCTCCGCTTCGGATCTGTTTTTTTTTTTAAATCCCCCCCCCCCCCCCCTTGTCACCATTTGCAGGGCCATCACCCGGGCTGTGTTTCGCTTCATCTGAGGCAAAATGGACAGAGTTAAAAAGACTGTTATATACAAGGAGCCCAGCAAGGGCGGGAAGGGGGTCCCCGATATCCCCACTCTGCTGCGGGCTTCTATTGCATGTGTCAGCGTGCAGAGGACTTTGGTCGGAAATGCACACGTGTGAAGGAAACTGACTGCTATTATATTACAGTCAATTTTTTTTTTTTTAAATGCAAGTTTTTTTTTTTTCAAATTTACACTACTGTTACACCAAATATGACTTGCACTAGTGTGACACAGAGCCATGCAGGCCCAAAAACTCCCAAGTGTTTTGTAAACCAACTGATTTTATTTCACAGCCAAAAATGTTTTTTTTTTTTTTTCAAATTTACACTACTGCTACACCATATATGAGTAGCACTGGTGTAACACTGTGCCCTTGCAGGCCCTGAAACGCACTTGTGTGATGGAAACTGACTGTTATTATTTCACAGTCAAAAAAGTGTTTTTGGGAAAAAAAATGCAGACTGATGTTTTAGCCCTAAAAAGGGCTTTTTTTGGGTGCTGTCCTTACAGCAGAGATCAGATGTGTCCTTCAGGACTTTTGCGAATACTGAACACTGTAGTTGCTTGAAAGAAAAAAAGTTTTCTACCAGACTACCCCTTTTAACCAGTGGTTCCCAACCAGGGTGCCTCCAGCTGTTGCAAAACACACGTGTGAAAGAAACGAACTGCTATATTACTGCTATATTGTAAGCTATTGTGACAGCAGATATGAGTGGTGCCACTGGGCAAGTGGGCACAGTATACTTTGTGAGCGAGCCTGCCACACACGCTGCCAGGCAGGCAAATGCTATTAGAGTACACAGAGGAAAAAAATAAAAAAATGCCAACTGATGTTTGAGCCCTAAAAAGGGCTTATTTGGGTGCTGTCCTTAAAGCAGAGATCAGATGAGTCCTTCTGGACTTTTGTGGACACTGAATACTGTAGTTGCTTGAAAGAAAAAAAGTTTTCCACCGGAGTACCCCTTTTAACCAGTGGTTCCCAACCAGGGTGCCTCCAGCTGTTGCAAAACACACATGTGAATGAAACTGACTGCTATACTACTAATATATTGCAAGCTATTGTGACAGCAGATATTAGTGGTGCCTCTGGGCAAGTGGGCACAATATACCCTGTGACCCTGCCAATCACGCTGCCAGGCAGGCAAATGCTATTAGAGTACACAGGGGGAAAACAAAAAAATGCAGACTGATGTTTGAGCACTAAAAAGAGCTTTTTTGGGTGTTTTCCTTACAGGAGAGATTAGATTAGTGCTTGAGGAGTGTAGTGGACCCTGAATAAACCACCTAGCTATCGCTTTCCCTATTAAATCAGGAGCAGGTTCACTATCCCTCCTCTCTCTTACCATGCAGCTTCAGAATGAAGCTAAAAGGAAGTCCGTGCAGGAGGTGGGAGGGTCTGGAAGGGAGGGTCTGCTGCTGATTGGCTGTAATGTGTCTGCTGACTGTGACACACAGGGTCAAAGTTTACTACAATGATGACGAATAGGGGGCGGATCGAACATTACATATGTTCGCACGGCGCGGTGAACGCGAGCAAGCTATGGTCGCAGGGAACCGTTCGCCGGCGAACAATTCGCAACATCTCTTTTCCTTTAGTGTTCCCCCCATTTGCAAGACATCCTAACAATGGGAATGAAACTTTACATGCACTTCAGCCACTCGTACACCGCAAAGCATACCTTCCTTGAACTGCAGCGTCAGAACAGTACCCCCAACATTGTCTAATTTGCGACGTTGCCACACTTTGGAATTCCACTCTCCATATGTTAGACCAACTATATGAACAGAGAAAAGCTATCTTTATGATCCAAGTGGTTATGGGGACTCCTGCCGTTTGCTCATGCCCTTTGAGGAAGCCACATTATTAGTCAGTCGCCAGGATTACGGGATGAACGACGTAATTCCACTGCTTCATTTCCTACAACACGTGTTGGAAACGATGGCAGGACAGGGCACTGTAGACGTTGCACCTACATCTCATGGCCACTTGAACCCTGTGGGGGCTGAACTGGAGGAGGAGGATGGGGAGCACAGTTTAGGTTTCACGGAATGGGTGGTTTTTGTAGTCATCTGACAGGAAAGGAGGACCAGAAGCAGCCAGAGGAGCTAGAGGGTTATGAGAAAGACGAGACAGATGACCCAGACACTCCGGGGCCGTATGAAGTGGAACTGGGGGCAGGGAGTCCCTCCGAGTCACTTGCACAAATGGCACGATGCATGCTCAGTTGCTTGAATAGTGACCGCCAAATTTTCACCATTCTGCAGCGGGATGCCTTCTGGCTCCCTACCTTATTGGGCACTCACTTTCAGCACAAAATAGGGGCTTTTTTTTACACCCACTGAGAGGGAGGACAAAGTAACTGACTACAGAGACATCCTATGTAATCAGTTGGCCAATGCCTATCGGCGCCATCGTATATCCTCTTGCAGGTATCATTCGAGGGGCGCTCTGCACTCACTTTCCACTGCTGGGGAGGGGTGGGGTGGCAGGAGCAGTACCAGCTCCATCAGCAGCAGCCTGAGTACCTTTCTTCACCTGCATAGTGAAGCAACTCATCATCAGCAGATAGACCTGGAGCAGGACCTGAACCAGCAAGTGGTGACATACCTTGACATGCCCATGCCAACACACCTTGAAGATCCGCTGGACTTCTGGGCAGCCAAACTTGATTTGTGGCCGCAACTAGCAGAGTTTGCCCTGGAAAAGCTGTCCTGCCCGGCCAACAGTGTGCCATCAGAGTGGGTGTTTATTGTGGAGGGGGTTATAGTCACCCCAAGGAGAACTTGTTTGTCCATGAAAAATGTGGAAAGCCTGACCTTTATGAAGATGAATCAGGCATGAATCAGACAGATTTTCCACCTACCAATGCCGGATGCATCAGAGTAGATTGACCATGGTACCACACCAACACTTCACAAATGTGGATAGTGCCAAAAAGATTTAAGGCGCTGCTCCCCAGTTCCAAACATTCCTTAGCATCAGACCTTTTTTCACTCACCTTCGTCACCGGGTACTAGTATTGCCACCCACCACACCACTCTGTCACCTTGTCCCTTTCAGGACTCCTGATGCTGCTGCTGCCACCTCCAGGCTGTCTCATTCTCCCACTATATGTTCTCCTCATGCTGCCGCCTCCTCCACGCTGTGTCATTCAGCCACTATATCATCTCCTCATGCTTCCGCCACCTCCAGGCTGTGGCATTCAAAGACTATATAGCCTCCTCTTACTGCCGCAAACTCCAGGCTTTGTCATTAAGCCGCTATATGTTCTCCTCATGCTGCCACCTACTCCAGGCTGTGCCATTCAGCCACTATATGTTCTCCTTATGCTACTGCCACCTCCACGCTGTGTTATTCAGCCACAATATGTTCTCCTCTAGGCTGTGTCATTCAGCCACTATATTTATGCTGCTGGGCCTGGGACATTACCTAAAAAAAAATTATGGTGGCATTAGCTACCATAAATCTTCAATTTACATTTGAAAGTTCATCTTTTAATCTTAGGGATTGTGAAGCCCTATTGTCTCCTCATGCTGCAGCCAGCTCCATGCTGTGTCCATCTGCCACTAAAGGGTTTACTCATGCTGCTGGGCCTAAGACATTACCTAAAAATATTTACGGTAGCACTAGCTACCATAAATCTTCAATTTAAATTTGAAATTTCATCTTTTAGTCTTAGGGATTGTGAAGCCCAATTGTCTCCTCATGCTGCCGCCAGCTCCAGGCTGTGTCATTCAGCCACTACATGGTTTACTCATGTTGCTGGGCCTGGGACATTACCTAAAAAATTTTATGGTACCACTATCTACCATAAATTTTCAATTTAAATTTTAAAATTTGTTTAATCTTAGGGATTGTGAGGCCCTATGGTCTCCTCATGTTGTCGCAAACTCCAGGCTGTGTCATTCTGTCAGATTATGGTCTCCTCATGCTGCTGCCACCTCTAGGCTCTGTCATTGTGCGGCCATGTGACTCTTTCTTAGATTGGGTTTTGTGGGCATACAGTATTAGTTCAAAGTAAATGCCGGGACAGTAAACGTGGGAATCTAATATAAATCTTAAATAAAAAAAAATTGATGCGATCTTTTTAACTCCTTAACGACGCAGGACGTATATTTACGTCCCCCGCCGGCTCCCACGATATGCCGCGGGGTCACGCGGTGTCCCCGCGTCATATTGGGTCGGTCACGGCGGCTAATACAGGACATCACCGATCGCGGTGATGCCCTGTATTAACCCTTCAGACACGGCGATCAAAGCTGACCGCCGCGTCTGAAGTGAAAGTGAAAGTATCCCGGCTGCTCAGTCGGGCTGTTCGGTGAAATTGCGGCATCCCGAACAGCTTACAGGACACCGGGAGGGTCCTTACCTGCCTCCTCGGTGTCTGATGGACGAATGACTGTTCCGTGCCTGAGATCCAGGCAGGAGCAGTCAAGCACCGATAACACTGATCACAGGCGTGTTAATACACGCCAGTGATCAGCATGAGAGATCAGTGTGTGCAATGTTATAGGTCCCTATGGGACCTATAACACTGCAAAAAAATTGTAAAAAAAAAAAGTGTTAATAAAGGTCATTTGACCCTTTCCCTAATAAAAGTTTGAATCACCCCCCTTTTCCCATAAAAAAATAAAAGTGTAAATAAAAAAAAATAAACATATGTGGTATCGCCGCATGCGTAAATGTCCGAACTATAAAAATATATCATTAATTAAACCGCACGATCAATGGCGTACACGCAAAAAAAATTCCAAAGTCCAAAAAAATCGTATTTTTGGTCCCTTTTTATACCATTAAAAAATGAATAAAAAGTGATCAAAAAGTCTGATCAAAACAAAAAGTCCGATAAAAACTTCAGATCACGGCGCAAAAAATTTGTCCTCATACAGCCCTGTATGTGGAAAAATATAAAAGTTATAGGGGTCAGAAGAGGACATTTTTAAACGTATAAATTTACCTGCATGTAGTTATGATTTTTCCAGAAGTACGCCAAAATCAAACCTATATAAGTAGGGTATCATTTTAACCATATGGTCCTACAAAATAATGATAATGTGTCATTTTTACCGAAATATGCACTGCGTAGAAACGGAAACCCCCAAAAGTTACAAAATGGTGTTTTTTCTTCGATTTTGTCGCACAATGATGTTTTTTTTTCCATTTCGCCGTGAATTTTTGGGTAAAATGACTAATGTCACTGCAAAGTAGAATTGGTGACGCAAAAAATAAGCCATAATATGGATTTTTAGGTGGAAAATTGAAAGGGTTATGATTTTTAAAAGGTAAGGAGGAAAAAACGAAAGTGCAAAAATTGAAAAACCCTGAGTCCTTAAGGGGTTAAGACTGAGGCCCTATGGCCATCGATGTCATATTACCCGTGGAATTATCACAAGGACACAATGAAACAGCTTGGAGCATTAACAATGAACCATAACTGATTAAATGAAACATTCGCACTTTCACAGTCAGTGGGGTGCTGAGAGGCAGGGGCTGGAACAGGTGGTATCTCACCTTGGGGAGGACCACCAGCTCGATGCTCACCAGAATGGGTAATCAAAAAATTATAAATACATTCTAATTACATTTTAAAAAATTACATTAAAAAATCTGCCACAACCAGACGCTCTGCGGCAGTGATTCTAATAGTGATGCCTGTAATCTGCATGTCATACTGAATAACAGTATTATTTCACTAACACAGCACACTCCCTATGCGTGTTAGAACAAGGCAAAGTGTTCTACGCCCCAATTGAACCTCTCTGTATGCCAGAAATAGCTGTCTTTAATAGTGATTCGCTGCAAATAAATTCGGATCAAACCATATTGTTTCTGAAAATTCTGAGAATCGGCCTAATCAAATTTTTCAGAAATTTGCTCATCTCTAGATACTATGCCCTTAAACATCTTATCCCCTATTCAAAGGATACGGGATAAGATATTTGATTGCATGGAGTTCGGTTGCTGGGATCCCCCGCGATCTTTGGCCCGGCACTGCAGCAATCCGCTTGCAAGGTGACCACAGCCATCACGCCCCCTTCATATATCTCCCATAGATGATAATGGAGGGGGTGCGATGACCATGGCCGCCCGAAGAATAGCACAGCTGGCATTCTGAACATAAATATTCAGAGCACCGAGTGCTGGGCCAGAGATCATGGGACATCCCAGTGACCGCCTGCGATCAGACATCTCATCCCCTATTCTTTGGAGTACCCATTTAAAGAAAATGAATATGCAAAGCAGTTCAATCCCACCACCTTTTCCGGGTAGCATTCCTTAACATCCCCTTTTAGCTCCAGTTACGGAGTCTCAGAAAGTTATTGGGATTTAATGCTAAGCAAGGCATTTCCCCAGAAGGGAAGAAGACCCATCTGCAGACAGCTGATTTGCGGTGTTGCCTCTTGTCAGTACAGAGCAGATTGTTCTGGCTTGGCTGTTGAGAGACCTGTTGCCTAGGCAAAAGGGGTAAGTATTCTACTAACGGAGACACCATTTCTGGTGTGTGGAGGGTAAAAGGCCAATAGCACTCCACTGGGCATTCTGGCTAATGGCCTTTGAATCTCCATACAACAGAAATGGTGTCTCCATTAGTAGAGTACTTACCCCTTTTGTCTCATCAGCCAAGCCAGAACATCCTGCTCTGTACCGATGAGGGGCAACACCCTGAAAGAGCTGTCTGCACCCATTCTTGGGTGACTTCTGGCTTGGCATTAAATCCCAATCAGTTTTTGAGATACTGTAACTGTAGCTAAAAGCAGATGTGCAGGGAATGATACCTGTGATGGTAGTGTGATTGAGCTGCTTTGTATATTCATTTTCCCAAAATGCTCACCGGAGTGCTAAGAGCCTTTCAATCTCCACACACCAGAAATGGTGTCTCCATTAGAAGACTGCTTACCCATGTTGTATTTATAAAATTCCAAGTTTGATTTCAATCTGTCTTTGGTGTCTATTTTTGGTGGGTTTATAATGATGAAATGGTTTAGATAGGTACACTTTCTTTATATGTATTGGCTCTATCTTATGGTGGTCTTACATTAAATCTACTAAATGACCATGATGCCCCTGTTACAGGGTACCTAGATATAAACCACACCTGGATGGAATTTGTGAAAGCTTGCCATTTTTCACAACCTTTTCAGTGAGCCATGAAAGTTATCAGCTATGCTATATAAACTTAGCAGAATTTCCATACATCCCCAACCAATTCCGTGTCCGCATTCATTTGGGTGGTTTCTGGCTTGTGCAGATTTCATGCAGAATTGGTGCAGATTCCATACGGATTGCATGTGGAATCCGCATGCAGAAATTCTGTAGTGTTAATGTGAGTGCGGAATGCCATTGAAGTTTATTGGCCTTTAAACTGATGCGGAATACGTGCTGAAATTCTGCCGTAAATTCTAGCCTTAACTAAGGACTTTCAGTTTTTATCATTTCTATCTAATATCTAGATATTTTCTTTTCTTTACTTTATACGGTATGCATTATGCTGTATGTTTCCATTTTCTGCCTCACAAGTCTTTACAGAATAAATTGGACTTTTTTTTATTGAACCTGTAGTGAAAATCACACAGAGAAGTTTTGATTTAATAAGTAGACATCTTGCAAGACATTATATTATGTGATAATTAAAAGTAGGTTAGGAAATTTGAGGAAAGAATGAATTTTGAACTGATGATGTCTTGAATAGACTTACTATCACAGCAGTTTACAATGAGGCTCTCTTGTTGGCAGGACCACCTCTGCCCTTCTGTGCTCAATTTAAAACTGAAAGCATAAAACAGAAGAAAAAATGTACAGAGATGAGGGTTAAAGCAGCAGCCTTCATCGCTAATTGAGTATCTTGGAAAAAAACGTCCCATTTCAGTAGAAAAAAATTAGGTGCTTTACTTTCTAGAGAAATAACATATCAAGATCCTTGTTTCCTCTGTATTAAACTCGTTAAGCACACAGCCCATTTTGGCCTATATTTTTGTGTTTTGGTGTTTCCCTCCTTGCCTTTTAACCCTTTCCCGATCCATGACATACATGTACATCATAAATCAGGAGGGCGGACATGACTGGGTCCGCCGGTCAGGTCCGCATCATGACCGGGATATTTCTGCTGCTATCAGCAGCTGACATCTGCCAGTAATGACGGACATCGGAGATCTCTCCAATGTCTGTCATTTAACTGGTTAAATACCGTGATCTATGCAGATCACATCATTTAAACATTAAATGCCACTATTCCCTGGTGTCTAGTGGTCCCATAGCCCCCTGCAATGTAATAGCCCCATGGTTCCATAGCCTCTCCGCATTTTTTTTAAATAAAATACACTGTACAAACTAAATAAAATACACATATTTGGTATTTCCGCACACGTAATTATCCAAACTATTAAATTATTATGTTTCTGATCCTGCACGGTGAACTGTAAACGCAAAAAAAAAAAACATTCCAAACACCAAAATTAACCATAAAAAAAAATAAAAAATATTCAGGTTTGGTATCATTGGAATCATACTGACCTATAGAATGAAGATGGCATGTCAGATATACAGTATTGTGAACTCCCAAAAAATTATTGCCATACAATTTGTGCCTTTCCATATTTTTTTTCAATTGTGCCCTATATAGAATTTTTTCTGGCTTTGTAATACATTGTATGATAGTGTATATTGGAAAGTACAACTCATCATACAGAAAATAAGCCCTAATACAACTTTGTCAAAAAATAAAAAAAAAGTTATGCCCCCCCCCCCCCCCAAATTTTTTTTTATAATTTTGTATTCATATTTTATTTTTCCTACCAAGGCTAGCCTGCAACTTTTGTATTGTTTCAAGTTTGATTGTAAATAAGCTATGGCTGCAGTCCAGAGCAACACATTGGCCCTGATTTATTATTGTAAACCCAACCTGTGTTGTCGGGTTGTGTGCCAAAATGTGACGCAGTGTGCCACATATTATGTCTGTGCCAGAATTTATGACCAAAAACTTCAAAAACCTGACTTACTCTCCAATTTACTTAGAAAATCTGAAAAAGGGGCATGGCAGTTAGGATATGGGGGCCTGTCCCCAACATTTAAAAATAATACCTAAGAAAAGTTAAATGTAGGGAAACATACCTTGGAAAAATACCTGTGGGGAATCAAAACCCACAAAGAAAACTACACTCCACTTTTAGTAAAAAAAAAAGGGCCATTAAGTTGCATGCAATCTTGTGGACTTATTTTGGATGTAACAATGTAATGACAATTTTACACTCTGAAGCGTATGCTCCAAAATCAGTAAAACGAGCCATCGCTTCTCAAATCCATCGTATATTGAGGGATTCGTGCAATGTAAAGTATAGGAAGCTGTACTCACCTGTCCCCGCCGCTCGCGATGGTGTCCCCGCCGCTCCCAATGGTGACCCCGAGCCTCCGCTGGGCTCTCCTGGTCTTCTCCGGTCCTCCGCTGTCTTCTCTGGTCCTCTGCTGTCTTCTGCAAGGCCTTACTGGGCCTGTGTAGCGACGTCATTACGCCACTACGTACGCCATTCCTATTGGATGACGTGTGCAGTAGCGTATTGACGTCATCGGAGAGGGCCGAGAAGACACCAGAAGACCAGCGCTGGTCCCGGAGGGCACCCCGAAGCATAGTGGAGGGGTAAGTAATACTTACCGCACCACACGGGGAACATCAAGCTGCAATCCGGCAGCAGCTTAAGCATTTTGCGCTGCCGGATAGCACTTAATGCGATGGCCCCGACATAAAAAAGCATCGTATGTCGATGCTGACATCGACATGCGATGGCCTCTGAGAGGCCATCGTATGTCGATTTGATCATATGTCGAGGCCATCGTAGGTCGGGGGTCACTGTCATTGCTGATTGTATGAGTTGCATTTTTAGGTGGAATTTACTATTTTGGGGCGAGTTTGTTGATAAATTTGGGCTTCTAATTATTTATTGTCTTGCCATTATGCAAAATGCACAGTAATTTATACCTCTGCTTTGTTGTGTAGTTTGAGGCAAAAATTGAGCCAGAGATGCATTTTTTTTTTTTTATAAATTCATTGATAAATTTAAAAAAAAAAAAAAAAAAAATATATATATATATATATATATATATATATATATATATATATACATCTGGCCCTTTTTGGACCTCTTAAAAAAGTTTCAAAGTCCTATAAGGCATTTTTGGGGGGAAATGAAAGTTGCACAAAACTTCTGATGTATTGCAATAGTAAATCTAGGTCTATGATTGGTCAGATTATCAATCATCAATTATTACTTTTGTTTTATGTTTACGACATTCACTGTATGGGAGCATTAACATTATTTTAATACCGTATATACTCGAGTATAAGCCGACCCGAGTATAAGCCGAGACCCCTAATTTCAACCCAAAATCCCAGGAAAAGTTATTGACTCGAGTATAAGCCTAGGGTGGGAAATACCTCATCCCCCCCTGTCATCATCCAGACCCGTCATTAACATCCTCATCATCCCCTTGTCATCATCCCACACATCCCCCCTTCATCATCCCCTTGTCATCATCCCACACATCCCCTTATCATCCCACACATCCCCCCTTCATCATCCCCTTGTCATCATCCCACACATCCCCTTATCATCCCACACATCCCCCCTTCATCATCCCCTTGTCATCATCCCACACATCCCCTTATCATCCCACACATCCCCCCTTCATCATCCCCTTGTCATCATCCCACACATCCCCTTATCATCCCACACATCCCCCCTTCATCATCCCCTTGTCATCATCCCACACATCCCCTTATCATCCCACACATCCCCCCTTCATCATCCCCTTGTAATCATCCCACACCCCCCCCCTTCATCATCCCCACCCCCCTTCATCATCCCCACACCCCCCCCCCCTTCATCATCCTCTTCTCATCATTCGCCCTCAGTGGTCTTCAACCTGCGGACCTCCAGAGGTTTCAAAACTACAACTCCCAGCAAGCCCGGGCAGCCATCGGCTGTCCGGGCTTGCTGGGAGTTGTAGTTTTGAAACCTCCGGAGGTCCGCAGGTTGAAGACCACTGCGGCCTTCAACATGCGGACCTCCAGAGGTTTCAAAACTACAACTCCCAGCAAGCCCGGGCAGCCATCGGCTGTCCGGGCTTGCTGGGAGTTGTAGTTTTGAAACCTCCGGAGGTCCGCAGGTTGAAGACCACTGCGGCCTTCAACATGCGGACCTCCAGAGGTTTCAAAACTACAACTCCCAGCAAGCCCGGGCAGCCATCGGCTGTCCGGGCTTGCTGGGAGTTGTAGTTTTGAAACCTCCGGAGGTCCGCAGGTTGAAGACCACTGCGGCCTTCAACATCATCCAGCCCCCTCTCACCCCCTTTAGTTCTGAGTACTCACCTCCGCTCGGCGCTGGTCCGGTCCTGCAGGGCTGTCCGGTAAGGAGGTGGTCCGGTGAGGAGGTGGTCCGGGCTGCTATCTTCACCGGGGGCGCCTCTTCTCCGCGCTTCCGGCCCGGAATAGAGCCGTTGCCTTGACAACGACGCATCTGCGTCGTTGTCAAGGCAACGTGACTATTCTGAGGCCGGGCCCGAAGCGCTTAGAAGAGGCCTCCCCGGTGAAGATAGCAGCCCGAACCACCTCCTCACCGGACCACCTCCTTACCGGACAGCCCTGCAGGACCGGACCAGCGCCGAGCGGAGGTGAGTACTCAGAACTAAAGGGGGTGAGAGGGGGCTGGATGATGTTGAAGGCCGCAGTGGTCTTCAACCTGCGGACCTCCGGAGGTTTCAAAACTACAACTCCCAGCAAGCCCGGACAGCCGATGGCTGCCCTGGCTTGCTGGGAGTTGTAGTTTTGAAACCTCTGGAAGTCCGCAGGTTGAAGACCACTGCGGGTGGGGGAGTTCACTCGAGTATAAGCCGAGGGGGGTGTTTTCAGCACGAAAAATCGTGCTGAAAAACTCGGCTTATACTCGAGTATATACGGTAGTTTGAACATTTCTGCCCACGGCAATACCAAGTATGTCAAAATAGAACATTCAACAGCATACAACATAGTAAAGTTTTACACTTTTATCATGCATGTGCACCATTTTGCCTGCTTTGGGTCTTTGTCAAGTATGCTTGACAAAGACCCACTGCAGTCAAAAAGTTACACATGCTCTGTATTGAGATAATAATTAAGATGTGAAACTTTACTCTCTTGGTTGTTGGACTTTTTATTTGGAGGCCAATATTTGTCACACTTATGGTGACAATTTTTTTTATCCCATTGACAAGTCCCAATAAGAGAATACTTGCATGAAACAGACACTGTCACAATATTCTCTCAGACCTCCATTTTTAAAAGGTTTGTTTAAATCAAGTTTTGATGTTAAAATATTTTTTAAGAATTTTTGCTGATGTTTTTTTAACTTTGAATTTGACAATTTTGCGTATATTTTAGACTTAAATATGTACCTGTCAAAGGCAAAGTTTTAGATAACACAAAAGAGGAGTTACCCAAGTTTTAGCTTAATCTAATACATGTCTTGAGTCATCACAATTTTGAAGCCTTTAGCCTTGTTCTCTCAATCTTTCACTTGACTCTGAAGATGCAACCTCAGTCTCTAGCAGCAAAGTCAATCATGCCTGATAGCAAGCCCTGGTGAACACTTAAGCATTGCCTTAGATCCTGCTAACAGGAGTGATGTTGGATTTTTGATAACCTTTTTTGACTCATTTGGTCACCACTCATCCCATGACACTAATAATATATGCATTGTTTATGGCCAGTGTATAGCGACACAAATAACATACTTCTATTGAGTAGATGGCCTCAATCATTTTTTGGGGCCAGGGGGCTTCACTAAACTAGATCCAACCATGTCATCTAATAATCTGCTAAATATTATACAGCTGAACTATTAGACAATTGATAAAAAATCTTGGCTACTTACTTTATAATTAAAAAGGTACTTTAGTTTAAAATAGTAAAGTATTTTAGCTATATATCTTGTATGCATTCAATGGTGTATGATCCTGTTACTTTTACAGACATGATGTAAAAATCGTCCTATACAGTTGACAAGCCATGCATGAAATAAGCCTTTTTCACCTAGTGGATACTTCACACTTTGCTATGTATGAATTTTAAAAGTGATACTGGTTAAGAATGAGCAATTGTTTATACCACTGTTTTAATATTTATTTGTGTTGCGTTTTTGTGATGTGGCTTCTAGGAAAAGCTAGGCACTTTGTGATCTACATACATATTGCAAAATATGTTCTTCATAGAATATCTGTTATATTTATTCAGCCTTTTCAACTACATTGCAGTCTTCTTTTCTGCTGACCCTTACTTTATTTTTTCCATTCCTTAGCTTTTCAACATTCATATCAAAATTCTATCATAGTTTCCCATGTACTCATGCCACCACTTCTTGCTCATACAGCTTTAGATATCCAGGGACTACCTGCTGATGTACCCTAAGGCATTATCATGGGTTCCTTTTCCATATCATTTTACAAAGTCTCAATGGGATATGTAATTAACTATTTTGACATCAAATATCTTGACACATCTTTTATGGATAACACACAAAAATGTTTGCCATATAATTTGTTAGAATCGTTCATTCAAACATGATTTTCTTGGTTATGTTTTGTGTTACCTTCTGTAAAAAATAATAAAAATGATTGAATACAAAATAACTGTTATGCATATATTGACTTTGACCAATAGGACTAATGCATCATTAAAACAAAATAAATAACATTTGAGATTTCATTTTTAAGAGCAATTTTAAATGTAAAAAATATTTATATGATTTATATGATATTATAAATATTTATATTATAAGTCAGACATGAAAGCAAGCCAAAGTATTGCATTAATATTTTATTTTTAAAGGGGATTAGAGTTCCCCTTAAAGGGGTACTCCGCCCCTAGACATTGTATCCCCTATCCAAATGACGGGCGATATAGGGGACGGAGCAGCGTGACATCATGGCTCCACCCCTCATGACATCACGGCCCGTCCCCTTAATGCAAATCTATGGCAGGGGGCGTGACGACCACCACGCCCCCTCCCATAGCCTTGTATTGAGGGGAACAGGCTGTGAAGTCACGAAGAGCGGAGCCATGACGTAACGATGTTCCTGCCCCTGTATTGCCCGTCATTACGTGCAGAGCGAACTCGCTCTGTGCAGTAATGATAGTGTGGTGCCGCAGCGGCGATCCCGGGCTCCCCAGCAGCGGGACCGCAGCGATCTGACATCTTATCCCCTAAGTGCTGCATCTTTCCTGCTGTCATACATTTCTGGACCGTACTTGCACAGGTCTCAGTGTGATGTGAAAATCTGTTACTTCCAGCCATGTCTCGGTTGCCTGGCTGGAGCAAAGTTGTTAAAACATATAATTTTGTGCCTGTTTGGCATACATGCTACATCTTTCTTGCTGTCAAACATTCCTGTATTGTACTTGCCTGGGTCTCAGTGTGAAGTGAATATCTGTTACTTCCAGCCAGGTCTTGGTCGCCTGACTGACAAAAAAAAAAAAATAATAATAATAATCTTCTTTGAACCTATTACATTCAGCCAGGCCTGGTCTGCCTGCCTGGGGCAACATTGTCAATAAAAATATTGTCCCTGTGTGGCAAAAGTGCTACATATTTGCTGCTGGCAAACATTCCTGGCACAATTGTAAAATAAAATAAAAACTTTTTTTGAACCATTTTTTTTTCCAGCCATGCAGAGGTCTCCTGGCTAGCAAAATAAAATAAAAAATCTGTGCCAAATAACACTGACTACAGAGTAATACCACCACCCCGCTTTACGCTAGCTACTACTATTAACATCAGTCTGCCACCTCCTGCATTTTGCTGGCTGATGCCAGTGACAGCAGTCGACCAACTCCTGTTGTATGCTGGCTAATGATAGTCCGCCAATCTTGTAGGATAATATTTAGAAAAGCTGGAGAAATCTGTGCCATCTTCTTCACTTAACAGATTAAAAAACTCTTGCTGCTGCCAAAAGGGATGATTTTTGGAACCCTTGGAAAAAGGCACTGCATTTTCTGATATCTCTGCACGCATTTTAACACTGGCAAGCATCTAATGTCAACATGGGGTACTTTATGTTGCTTTATTTTAGTGTGCCAGAACATTAATGAAGCTGTTAGTTACCATTGGTTAGCACATGTTGCCATAACTGAGCCTTAACCTCTTAAGGACCAAGGACGTACCGGTACGTCCTCAGTCCTTTACCTTTCTATAATGCGGGGCCACGGTGTGGCCCCGCGTCATAGCGGGTCAGGCCCGACCTCAAACAATGTCCGGGACCCGTGGCTAATAGCGTGCAGCACTGATCGCGGTGCTGCACGCTATTAACCCTTTAGATGTGGCGTTCAAAGTTGAAAGTGAAAGCAAAACCATGCCGGTTAGCTCAAGGAGCTGTTCGGGATCGCTGCGGGGAAATCGCGGCATCCCAAACAGCTTACAAGACAGCCGGAGGATACCTACATGCCTCCATGCTGTCTGATCGCCGAATGACTGCTCAGTGCCTGAGATACAGGCATGAGCAGTCAAGCTGCAGAATCATTGATCACTGGTTTCCTTTGGGAAACCAGTGATCAATGTAAAAGATCAGTGTGTGCAGTGTTATAGGCCCCTATGGGAGCTATAACATTGCAAAAAAAAAGTGAAAAAAAAAAGTGAATAAAGATCATTTAACCCCTCCCCTAATAAAAGTTTGAATCACCCCCCTTTTCCCATGAAAAAAAAAGTGTAAATAAAAATAAAAATAAACATATGTGGTATCACCGCGTGCAGAAATGTCCGAATTATAAAAATGTATAATTAATTAAACCGCACGGTCAATGGCATATGCACAAAAAAATTCCAAAGTCCAAAATAGTGTATTTCTGGTCCCTTTTTATATCATGAAAAAATGAATAAAAAGCGATCAATAAGTCCGATCAATACAAAAATGGTACAGATAAAAACTTCAGATCACGCGCAAAAAATTAGCCCTTATACCGCCCCGTACGTGGAAAAATAAAAAAGTTATAAGGGTCAGAAGATGACAATTTTAAACGCATAAATGTTCCTGCATGTACTTATAATTTGTTTCAGAAGTACGACAAAATCAAACCTATATAAGTAGGGTATCATTTTATCCTATGGACCTACATAATAAAGATAAAGTGTCATTTTTACCGAAAAATGTACGGCGTAGAAACAGAAGCCCCCAAAAGTAGCAAAATGTTTTTTTTTTTTTTTTTTTTTTTTCCGATTTTGTCTCACATTTTTTTTCAGTTTCGCCATTTGGATTTTTAGGTGCAAAATTGAAAGAGTTATGATTTTTTAAAGGTAAGGAGGAAAAAATGAAAGTGCAAAAACGGAAACCCCCAGCTCCTTAAGGGGTAAAACCACTTTTAATCTACTTGAAAACATTCCTTCAGTGTTAGAAGTGTACTTGAAGACTTATTTAACTGCCAGTTCACGTTGAACCGAGCTGAATAGATCGAACAATTTTGAAAAAGTTTAGCAAAACCAGCGAAAGCTAATTTTTCAAAACTACCCTCATTTCTTATAATCATTCAACATGTGTCTCCCCAACACAATTTCCTCCACTTCCACTCACCAGTGAATATTTCCTGAACTATTCTTGTCTATGATATGTATAAAGGATATTTATACGGTATAGATACAGATCTTGTAAAACATGTCTTGCCAATGGGAAACATGACATGCCTTTTGCAGTACATACTGTACAGGCATTTCCCGAAATAAAAATGCTGGATCATCTTGTGCCATCCCTCTACCCTCTCTTCTAAAAATGTATGAATACATGAACACAAGGGCCTTACCAAAACTGATCATACAGTACAGTATCCGGGAAATTCCAAATAGAAGAGATCAAAGGAAAACATAGCTGAGAATGAATGACTAAATGTTAGACTCAACGCAGTCGACTGGAACTCAGGAGGTAGTAGATCCGCTGGACCACAGTAGTCTGGAACACGAGAGGTGGTAGCTTCTCTGGGCCTGTGTGGCTGATGACACAGGCCATGCCAGGGAGCGGAGTCTAAGTTACCGCTGGTTTTCACCAAAGCCCGCCGCAAAGCGGGATGGTCTTGCAGCGGTAGGTGGCACCCAGGTCGCTACCCCTGGCACGACTCAACCACACAGGCAGCTGAGGTGAAACTTATAACTGAGGAACAGGTGAAGCACATGATTATGGGTAAACTGGCCCTTTAAATTTCAGAGCTCCAGCACGCGCACATGAGAGCTGAGAGATGGAGGCAGAGGACGAAGGTAGGTGACGGGCTGGGACTCGCATGCGGGCATGTCCCGCAATGCGAATCCCAGCCCCATCAGCTGGGGACATAAGAGGGGAGATGCGCTCGCGGCCGGCATGTCTGGCCGGAGCACAGTATGTAACACTACATTTCCAGGAATAACAGAGGAGCAGTGCAACACAAAGACAAAATGCTCCAGATTTGGTATTTTATGGAGAGTATGATGAAAGATCTTCTATAACATTGGTAAACAGAGCATAGATATATTTCCATATACTGTACAGAAATATTTACAGTCAGTAAATAATTAAACAATATAGGGATACATATTGCATTTCATACTTGTAGTGGTTGACCTTCCAGGATAAAGCACTAGTCATGTTCAATTTGCTACAAGAAAAGATTTTCCTTAAAAGTCACAAAACACTAATCTCTTTAAATATATGTGTCAGACTCTTTTTCATGAAAATTCATGGGCAATGTGTGTTGCTGACTGTCTACTGTTCAATAACCAAGAATGATTTATCTTGTGTATTTTTATAGCATCATTACAGCACTTGTTGGAAAAAGCAGTCTCTTTTGTAATGAGTCAGCACTGCTTGAGATAAGCTGTTATTAGTGACAAAACATCATTGCTTTGCTTGATGGCACTGAATACTGATGATAATCTAAAACTCTCCGTTTGAGTTCTAAAATATTTCTAATCTACTTCAACTACAAAAGTGCCTAAGGTCACTATCATACCATCTATTAGATATAAAACAGATAACTTTTTGAAGCCCAAAATAATCTAATTTAAATGTGTTTTCAAAATAAATAAATAAATATTCAAATAAAAGTTTTGCAGTATTCGACGATAAAATATCACTTTCAAGTTCCTAGAGATTTAAATACTAAAATAAAACTTTTAGATATGTCATTATATATATATTTTAGTACCATGTTAAGGATTGATATTATACAGTTGCAAAGGTAAAAAAAAAGAAACACAGGGACTTTCTAGATGAATATGTGTCTGTTATAGAGCACATAAAGTAATATGAATAGGTTACAAACAAGTGGACCAAAGGGTAATTTGTAATGTGGTTTTAGCAATTTCTATACTTACCTGTATAGCTCTAGATGGATACAATTGGGTACACAGAAGATTCGCTTTTTTTTTCACATGCAAATTTTTACTCAAATTTTTTATGTAAATTTGTAACAGGTGTGAATTGTCATAAGCTGTTGCTGCTGCACATCACTGACTTTCACTAAATACATTTCTAAAAGTGTAATTGACATAAAAATTTCACCAGATGTTGGTAACACCCTAGTTATACATACATACAAAGAAAACAAAACAAATAAGCTCTGAAATTAAGTTATGAGTAATAATGTGAAGTGAGACTGGGCAGAAATATTGAACACATAGGAGGTGCAAAAAAGGTTTGGAAAGCCAAGACAACAGGTGAAAAAAATCAGTAATTAGAAAGCAATTCAGCATATTTTCAGTGTAAATTATATCAGCTGGGTTAGTCCCAACTAGTGGCCTACAATAGCAGGTACTATTGTCTCAAAGAAACAGTATTTAGTGAGAATAATGATGACCAGTTCAATACTTATTTTGTCCACTATATTATGCATGTCACTCATTATCCTTCTGAAAATATGTTACATTTGCATATACATGTAAGTTGTATAAAGTGCAGGTCTGAGGAGTGACATAAGGGTTGAGATAAAGTGCACAAAGTAGCATGAAGCAGCTGTCACTCCATGTGTAAAGCTATGTAATTGTTAATGCCTCAAGGTCTTCATCTTACTTTTGGACTATAACTGAAAAATACTGAAAAAAGACAAAAGGCAACAACAACAAAAAAAACAACAAACAGATGTTATGTATGATATTCCCCCCAGCTTACACAGCAGGATGACTGGCAATACAGGAGCATGCCCAGAGCTCTGCTTGTCCTGCCCACACTTCCTATATTTTGTCTCAGCCCAGAGACAGTGTTCTGTATAGTGGAGAGATTCTTAGTGGTAAGAAGTATGCTGCATTTTTTATCCCAAAAATTACACATTTTTAAATCAACATATATTATAAATCTACATATAATGTTATCATCTACATTATATGAGAAGTTTTTTTTTTTTGCAAATAAAAGTGCCCATTTTAAAAATATGTCCCTCTTACCTTGAGTCAGACCTAAGTCAAAGAATAAGTTGTTAAATGGTTATACTCTTAAACTAGGAACTGATCCAGCTTAACCACTTAGGGACCCAGGAAGTACAGGTACGCCCGATGCCCTGGGACTTAAGGAACCAGGGCGTACCTGTACGCCCATGGGAATTTCGGTGCCTACCACACGCCGGGCGGGGACCGGACCAGAATGACTACCAATATCTATCAGCAGGCACCCCATGCAAACCCCTGTTGGCAATCGCCGCAAATCGCTGGTCAATACAGACCGGCGATTTGCGGCAATTCCGGGTCAATCGGGTCTCTGGTGACCCGGTGACCTGCAAAAAAAGAGTTAATGGGGCTGTGCGAGACAGCTCCATTCAACCTTACCCAGCAGGAGTGAAGTGGAACGAAACAAAACAAACAACCAATCACTGCCCTGCTGAACAGAAATCAGGGAGGCGATTGGGGCCGGCGGGGGTCTCCTACCTCTCCTTGGCCCGGCGGGGGTCCCCTCAGGAGCGGCAGCAGAAGTCCCGATGGCAGGATTGGTGGCAGCAGCGGCGGTCCCAGCAGCAGGATACAGCAGGAGGTGAGGCCTGTTCACCTCCTGCTGTTGCTTAGTAGCAACTCTCAGCATGCACAGCCAAAGGGCATGCTGGGAGTTGTATTTTTGCAATAGCTTGAGTTCCAACTACAACTCCCAGCATGCCCTTTGGAAGTCTGTGCATACTGGGGGTTGTAGTTATGCAAAAGCTGGAGGCACATTTTTTCTATGAAAAAGTGTGCATCCAACTGTTGCATAACTACAACTTCCAGCATGCACAGACTACTAGTGATGAGCAGCAGGGGCTGTATTCGAATTTGCGATATTTTGCAAATATATTAATGATTATTCATCCTATGTTCGTGAAGTTCGCATATTCGCTATGTTCATTCACTTTATTTTCCATGCGAAAATTCACAATAAAAAATTTGCATGTGAGAAAAAAAACTGAAAATTTGCATGGAAAAAAAAAATTAAAAAATGAATACTCATCATTACGAATATAAAGCACTATATTGTAAATATTCACGAAATCGTGAAGTGCCGATATTTGCGATAAAAATTTGCATTACGAATATTCGTGCTCAACACTACAGACTACCAAAGGGCATGCTGGGAGTTGTAGCAGTGTGCCTCCAGCTGTTGCAAAACTACAACTCTCAGCATGCCCTTCGACTGTCAATGCATGCTGAGTGTTGCAGTTTTGCAACAGCTGGAGACACATTGGTTGTGAAACAGAGTTTGTGTCCTAACTCAGTGTTTCGCAACCAGTGTTCCTCCAGCTGTTGCAAAAATACTAGAGACAGTACATGCTGGGAGTTCTAGTTTTGCAACAGCTGGAGGCACACTGGTTGTGAAACACTGAGTTAGGTAACAAACTCTGTGTTGCGCAACCAATGTGACTCCAGCTGTTGCATAACTACAACTCCCAGCATGTATGGTCTGTCAGTGCATGCTGGGAGTTGTAGTTTTGCAACAGCTGAAGGTTTCCCCCCCCCCCCTCATGTGAATATACAGGGTACATTCACTCGGGCGGGTTTACAGCGAGTTTTCTGCTGCAAGTTTTGCTGTTCTGATATCATAGGGGCTTCCTAAATGTGACATGCCCCGCAAAAAACATTTTAGAAAAACTCTCCAAAATCCCATTGTCACTTCTTCCCTTCTGAGCCCTCTACTGCGCCTGCCAAACACTTTTTGGGGGGCTTTTTCTCCTTTTACCCCTTGTAACATTTTTAAAACTTGGTCTACAAGAAGTGTAAAAAATGAAGATTTTCAATTTTCTCCTTCACTTTGCTGCTATTCCTGTGAAACACCTAAAGGGTTAACACACTTACTGAATACTTTGTGGGGTGCAGTTTTTATAATGGGTTCATTTATGGGGTATTTCTAATATGAAGGCCCTTCAACTCCACTTCAAAACTGAACTGGTTCCTGAAAAATTCTGATTTTGAAAATTTTGTGAAAAATTGGAAAATTACTGCTGAACTTTGAAGCCCTCTGATGTCTTCCAAAAGTAAAAACATGTCAACTTTATGATGAAAATATAAAGTAGACATATTGTATATGTGAATCAATAAATCATTTATTTGTTATGTCTTCAAAGTTTCAAAGTAAAAAAAAATGCAAAATTTGAAAATTTTTCATCAAATTTTGGAATTTTTCACCAAGAAATGAGACAAGTATTGACAAAAATGTACCACTGACATAAAGTAGAATATGTCCCGAAAAAACTGTCTAAGAATCAGAATGAAAAGTAAAAGCATCCCAGAGTTATTAATGCTTAAAATGACAGTGGTCAGATGTGCAAAAAATGCCTGTGTCCTTAAAGGGGTTCTCCGGTGCCTGGACATCTTATCCCCTATTCAAATGATAGGGGATAAGATGCCTGATCGCGGGAGTCCCGCCACTGGTGACCCCCGTGATCTTGCACGGCGCACCCCGTTTATAATCAGTCCCCGGAGCGTGTTCACTCCGGATCTGATTACCGGCGACCACAGGGCCGACGGTGCGTGACGTCACGCCTCCGCCCCGTGTGCCGTCACGCTCCGCCCCTCAATGCAAGCCTATGGGAGGGGGCGTGACAGCTATCACACCTCCTCCCATACACTTGCATTGAGGGGCGGAGCGTGACGTCACACGGGGACGGAGGTGTGACGTCACACGCCGTCAGCCCTGTGGTCGCCGGAAATCAGACCCGGAGCGAACACGCTCTGTGGACTGATTATAAACGGGGTGCCGCGTGCAAGATTACGGGGGTCCCCAGCGGGGATCACGGGGGTCCTTTGGATAGGGGAAAAGATGTCTAAGCACCGGAGTACCCCTTTAAGGTGAAAATGGGCTGGGTCCTTAAAGGGTAACTCTCATGAAAACTAATTTTTGCTATTGCACTTTTTATGGTAAATAAAAAATATTTCTAATATACTTTGTGCTTTTTTAAGCACAAATAAAACATAGAAAACATAATTTTTTTATACAAAGTATATTAGAAATATTTTTTATTTACCATAAGGACTGCAATAGCAAAAATCAGTTTTAACCCATTAACGACGCAGGACGTATATTTACGTCCTCCGCCGGCTCCCGCGATATGCTGAGGGGTCACGGGGTGTCCCTGTGTCATATCGGGTTGGTCCCAGTGGCTATCAACGGCCGGGACCCGCAGCTAATACCACACATCGCCGATCGCGGTGATGCCCTGTATAAACCCTTAAGACGCGGCAATCAAAGCTGACCGCTGCGTCTGAAGTGAAAGTATCCCGGCTGCTCAGTCGGGCTGTTCGGGACCGCCGCGGTGAAATCGCGGCATCCTGAACAGCTTAGAGGACACTGGGAGGGCCCTCATCTGCCTCCTCGGTGTCCGATCGACAAATGACTGCTCCGTGCCTGAGATCCAGGCAGGAGCAGTCAAGCGCCGATAACACTGATCACAGGCATGTTAATACACACCAGTGATCAGCATGAGAGGTCAGTGTGTGCAGTGTTATAGGTCCCTATGGGACCTATAACACTGCAAAAAAAAGTGTTAATAAAGGTCATTTAACCCCCTCCCTAATAAATAAAAAATAAAACAGTGTAAATAAAAAAATAAATAAACATATGTGGTATTGCCGCGTGCGTAAATGTCCGAATTATAAAAATATATAATTGATTAAACCACACGGTCAATGGCATACGCACAAAAAAATTCCAAAGTCCAAAAAAGCGTCTTTTTGGTCACTTTTTATACCATTAAAAAATGAATAAAAAGTGATCAAAAAGTCCGATCAAACAAAAATCGTACCGATAAAAACTTCAGATCATGGCGCAAAAAATTAGTCCCCATACCGCCTGTACGTGGAAAAATAAAAAAAGTTATAGGGGTCAGAAGATGACATTTTTAAACGTATACATTTTCCTGCATGTAGTTATGATTTTTTCCAGAATTACGACAAAGTCAAACCTATATAAGTAGGGTATCATTTTAATCGTATGGACCTACAGAATAATGATAAGGTGTCATTTTTACCGAAATATGCACTGCATAGAAACGGAAGCCCCCAAAAGTTACAAAATGGCGTTTTTTCTTCGATTTTGTCGCACAATGATTTTTTTTTGTTTTGCAGGGAATTTTTGGGTAAAATGACTAATGTCACTGCAAAGTAGAATTGGTGATGCAAAAAATAAGCCATAATATGGATTTTTAGGTGGAAAATTGAAAGGGTTATAATTTTTAAAAGGTAAGGAGGAAAAAACGAAAGTGCAAAAACTGAAAAACCCTGAGTCCTTAAGGGGTTAATGAGAGTGCCCATTTAAGGGGTTAAATGGGTACTCCACTGGGAAACTTTTTTTTTAAATCAACTGATGACAAACAGAATTAAACAGATTTGTACATTACTGCTATTAAAAAATCTTAATCCTTCCAGTACTTCTAAGCTGCTGTATGCTCCACAGATAGTTCTTTTATTTTTGAATTTCCTTTTTGTCTGACCACAGTGCTCTCTGCGAACACCTCTGTTCAGTAAGGAGAGGTTTGCTATGGGGATTTGCTCCTACACTGGACAGTTCCTAAAATGGACAGAGGTGTCAGCAGAAAGCACTGTGGTCAGACAGAAAGGAAATTCAAAAAGAATAGAACTTCCTGTGGAGCATACAAAACCTTATAAGCACTAAATGGATTAAGATTTTTAATAGAAATAATTTACAAATCTGTTTAACTTTCTGGTGCCAGGTGATTTTTTTTTTTCCAGCGGAGTACCCCTTTAACCTGTTTAATACTTAATGCATATTACATATAGTTCAGCCTCAAAATACTTATACTAAAATAATTCATCACACTAGTTTTTTGTCCTTTTGTATGTCATTTTGAGCTTTCTATCAAAGTTTCCTGTTAAGAACTTCAGTTTTTATCTTTTCTATCTACTAGCAATTTAAAACCACAGTATGCTTTTTTTTTATCAATAAACATTAAAGGTGTAATATTCTATGCTATCATTAAGGATCACCTAAGATCATCATTATTACATCAGTAATCCGGGGGTTAACTATAGTTTAAGTGGACAAGCAAGGCAGCTGTTTTACATTCGTTGTAAGCTGGTCTGAAAACATTATTTTTTGTAGTGGCACTGCACGGTAATACATCATAGTCCCATCGCTTGAATCAGCATTTGCCAATCTGAGCTGGTTTGCAGTCAATGCAAACAATGAAAAAACTGCAGAGTTCACACCTTTTCCTGGTTTATTTGATTTAATAGTGATGGCCTATCCAAGTATCAAAGATATGTAAGTAAATTTAATTTTATTAAGAATTCATATTTTTAGGCTCACTTTTCTACTTATAATAGAAGCTAATTAATGGTTTGCTTTTATAGAGAGAAGTTGTCTATTTACCACCTAATTTTGGGACTGATTTGCCAAATTAGTCTCTAACCTGGTAAACATACAGACATACAGTATTTGTACACCCCTCACATTTTGTAAATATTTTATTTAATCTTTTCATATGACAACACTGAAGAAATGACACTCAGCTATAATATAAAGTAGTGCATGCATAACCTGTACTACAGTGTTTAACCTCTCGAGGACTCAGAGCGTACCTATACATCCTGAGTCCTGCTTCCGCGATATAACGGTGACCCCGCGTGTCTAACGGTGACCCCGGTGTCTAACGGTTGCCTGGCCTGGGGCTAATAACTATTAACCCTTTATACGTGGCGTTAAAAGTTGATCGCTGCGTCTAAACTGTAAAAAAAAAAAGCCTTCCCTGCAGCTCAGTCGGGCTGATCAGGACCATTGCAGTGAAATCGCAATGTTCTGATCAGCTAGGACGTGAGCGGAGGGTCTTTTACCTGCCTCCGGCATGTGCGATTGGCAATTGATTGCTCCAAGCCTGAGATCCAGGCTTGAGCAATCGACCGTAGATAACACTGATCAATGCAATGCTATGGCTTTGCATTGAACAGTGCTGGCAATCAATATACTGCATGTTATAGCCCCGTATGGGGACAATAACATTGCAAAAAAAAAAAGTGTAAAAAAAAGAGTTAATAAATGTGATTTAACCCCTTCCCTAATAAAAGTTCAAATCACCTCCCTTTCCCCATAAAAAAAAAAAAAACTGTGTAAAGAAAAATTAATATAAACATATGTGGTATTGCCGCAAGTGTACATGTCCAAACTATAAAAATTTATAATTAATTAAACCACACGCTCAATGGCGTACGCGCAAAGAAATTCCAAAGTCCACAATAGCGTATTTTTGGTCACTTTTTATACCATAAAACATTAATAAAATGCAATCAAAAAGCCCTATCAAAACAAAAAATGTTACCAATAAAAACTTCAGTCCACGGCGCAAAAAAATGAGCCCTCATAGCGCCCTGTACGCAGAAAAATAAAAAAGTTATAGGGGTCAAAAGATTACAATTTTAAACGTATAAATTTTTCTGCATGCAGCTATGATTTTTTTCAGAAGTAATACAAAATCAAACTTATATATGTAGGGTATCATTTTATTTGCATGGACCTACATGATAAAGAGAAGTTGTAATTTTTACCGAAAAAATTTACTGTGTAAAAACGGAAGCCCCCAAAAGTTGAAAACATTTAGTTTTTTTCTTCAATATCGTCGCACAATGATTTTTTTTTTTTTTTTTGTTTCACTGTAGATTTTTGGGTGAAATTACTGTCATTACAAATTAGAATTGGTGGCACAATAAATAAGCCATTATTTGGGTCTGTAGGTGCAAAATTTAAAGGATTATGATTTTTAAAAGGTGTGTCCGCTCAAAATAACTCAACACATAGCCATTAATGTCTAAACTTTGGCAACAAATGGCTACATGATTAACAACTGTGAAACAGTACTAAATCTGTTAGTGTTTTTTTTCCTTTTATTCATGTTTATTTTTGTATATTTTTAATGGATCGTTGCCAAGTTTTAAAGCACTTTATTGGAAGTTGTTGACTAAATCTGGCCTACATTTTGCATGCTTACATAGGAATTGACTTGCTCTGTCTTAAGTTGTTCGTTATTTGTCTTAAGATAATGCATGATCTTATAGATAGATATTCAGATTCAAGGTGGCAAGTTGAATTACATCTTTTTTCAATTTTCTGATCCCTTGAATCCTGCTTTTGTTTACTTGGTATACTAAAATGTCTCTGTTTGTCAGAAAATCCACGGCGAAACAGAAAAAAAATCATTGTGCGACAAAATTGAAGAAAAAACGCCATTTTGTAACTCTTGAGGGCTTCCGTTTCTACACAGTGCATTTTTCGGTAAAAATGACACCTTATCTTTATTCTGTAGGTCCATACGGTTAAAATGATACCCTACTTATATAGGTTTGATTTTCTCATACTTCTGAAAACAAAATCATAACTACATGCAGGAAAATGTATAAGTTTAAAATGTACTATTCTGACCCCTATAACTTTTTTATTTTTCCACAAATGGGGCAGTTTGAGGGTTAATTTTTTTTGCGCCATGATCTGAAGTTTTTATCGGTACCATTTTTGTTTTGATCAGACTTTTTGACCGCTTTTTATTCATTTTTTAATGGTATAAAAAGTGACCAAAATACGCTATTTTGGACTTTCAATTTTTTTTTTACATGTACGTCAATGACCGTGCTGTTTAATTAATGATATATTTTTATAATTTGGACATTTACTCACGTGGCAATACCACATATGTTTATTTTTATTTACACTGTTGTTTTTATGGGAACAGGTGGGTTATTCAAACCTTTATTAGGGAAGGGGTTAAATCACAAATATTAACAAATGTTTCCACTTTTTTTGCGGTGTTATAGCCCCCATAGGGACCTATAACACTGCACACACTGATCTTTTACACTAATCACTGGCATGTATTAACATGTCATTGATCAGTGTTATCGGCGCTTGACTGCTCCTGCCTGGATCTCAGGCACGGAGCAGTCATTCGCCGATCGGAGATTGAGGAGGCAGGTAGGTATCCTTCCGGTGTCCTGTAAGCTGTTCGGGATGCCAATTTCATTGTGGCGGTCCCGAACAGCCCAACTGAGCTGCCGGGATACTTTCAGTTTCACTTCAGATGCGGCGGTCAACTTTGATCGCCACGTTTGAAGGGTTAATACAGGGCATCACCATGATCAGTGATGTGCTGTATTAGCCGCGGATCCCGGCCGTTGATGGCCACCGGGACCAACCCGATATGATGCAGGGTCACCGCCTGACCCCCTGTTATATTGCAAGAGCTGACGCAGGACGTAAATATATGTCCTGCGTCCTTAAGGAGTTAAATTGTGCCTGTCATTTGCAAACACTTTTTATATAATGTACATAATAAAATCATATGTATATTTGTAATATACATTGGTTACATTTTTTTTATATTTTTGGGTGAAAAAATCCTGGCTTGTCACTGCAGCCGTTGCTTGTGGACAAGCAGGGCACTGTGCAGTGAGGCTCTGTGACATGCTCTGGGCTCACACAGCAGGCTGATTGACAAGCCAGGAGCCTCCAGAACCCTGCTTGTCCTGCCCTCACTTCCTGTATTTTTTTCTTCGCCCAGAGACTCACGGGAAATTGCTGCAGGGATAGCATTTTACTTTAAAGTTGCTCACCCATTAACAATGATTTTTGCAATCCAGCTTCAGACAGAAGTGGTACATAGATCTTGTTCACTTGGCAAGTGAACACTTATGCAAAGTAATTGAAATATCAACACCCTAACTACTTCTAAAATCCAATCTTCTTCATTAAATAATCTGTACAGATCAGCACAGCAATTGTTAATACACTACACCATGATGACATTAACCATTTAGATGCTGCAGCGACTCTTGCCTGTAGCGTTTAAATGGATTAAACTGCTGACATTGGAATTATCTTGAATCCTGGCCGTGTAAACCAGATCCTGTGTATTACAGCTGGTGTCAGTGTACAGTGACAATGCCCCTGCATTTAGCATGCATCATACTATTATGGCAGGGCTTATCAATGGGTTAAAATGCAATAATTATAAAAACAATCCCAGCCTGTTTTCTTGGAAAACAATTTAAAATATACACACCAAAAAACATTCCCTATTTTAAAACAGGAACAGTATGCTTTATAAGATGACAGATCTAGATTATAAAGTGCATGACAAATATATTCTTTAGAAATAGAAAATCACTCTGTCACTGTTTAAAAATCAAAGTTCATGCTAGACCAATGTTTAAATTTATTGCATTGTGTCTACAGTTTAATTTTCCTTGGAAAGTAATGATAAAAAGATATTAAAATTATTTGAAAGACCTGCTCTGAACAGTGACACAAATATATATCCCCCACAGGGATTAGATCAAAACCCTCTCAGGTTCTTGCCATGACTCTTGAAGTTTTATCATAGACCACATTTTCTAGCTGATCTATTATTACACTGGACAGATTTTTGCAGCAGTAAAATAAAATAGCTTCAAAGGTTTTGTAAAGACAATCAATGTCTTCAAGCCATGTGATGGAAAACAGCTTAACCCCTTAAGGACCAACCATGTTTTCCATTTGTGCACTTTTGTTTTTTCCTCCTTGCCTTTTAAAAATAAGAACTCTTTCAATTTTGCACCTAAAATTTCAGCATGAGGAGAACATAGGGCCTCTCAATCCCTAAGCTTAAAAGATTAATTTTCAAATTTAAATTGAAGATTTATGGTAGCTAGTGTTACCATAAAAATGTTTAGGTAATGTCCCAGTAGCATGACTAGACCATATAGTGGCTGAATGAAACAGCCTGGAGCTAGCGGCAGCATGAGGAGACAATAGGGCTTCACAATCCCTAAAAGAATTTTCAAATTTAAATTGAAGATTTATGGTAGCTAGTGCTACCATAAAAATGTTTAGGTAATGTCCCAGCAGCATGACTAGACCATATAGTGGCTGAATGAAACAGCCTGGAGCTAGCGGCAGCATGAGGAGACAATAGGGCTTCACAATCCCTAAAAGAATTTTCAAATTTAAATTAAAGATTTATGGTAGCTAGTGCTACCATAAAACTTTTTAGGTAATGTCCCAGCAGCATAAGGAGACCCTATAGTGGCTGAATGGCACAGCCTGGAGTTGGTGGCAGCATGAGGAGAACATATTGTGGCTGAGTGACACAACCTGGAGGTGGTGGCAGCATGAGGAGACCATATAGTGGCTGAATGGCACAGCCTGGAGTTAGCGGCAGCATGAAGAGAACATATAGTGGTTGAATGACACAGCCTGGAGTTGGCGGCAGCATGATCAGAACATATAGTGGCTGAATGACACAGCTTGGAGGTGGCGGCAGCATGAGGAGACCATATAGTGGCTGAATGGCACCGCCTGGAAGTGGTGGTAGCATAAGGAGAACATATGGTGGCAGAATGAAACAGCCTGGAGGTGGCAACCCCAGCATCAGGAGCCCTGAAAGTGGCCCGATGAGAGGTGCGGTGGGTGGCAATATCAGTACCTGGTGATGAAGGTGAGTGAAAAAAGGTCTGATGCGGAGGAATGTTTGTAACTGCAGAGCAGCGCCTTAAATCTGTTTAGCACTATACATATTTGTGAAGTGTTGGTGTGGCACCATGGTCCATGCTTCAGGCATTGGTGGGTGGAAATCCTGGCTGATCCATGCCTGATTCATCTTCACAAAGGTCAATCTTTCCGCATTTTTCATGGACAGACTATTTCTCCTTGGGGTAACTATGGCCCCCCGCCGCACTAAACACCCACTCTCATGGCACACTACTGGCCGGGCAGGACAGATTTTCCAGGGCAAACTCTGCTAGTTGAGGCCACAAATCAAGTTTGGCTGCCCTGAAGTCCAGCGGATCTTCAAGGTGTGTTGGCATGGGCATGTCAAGGTACGCCACCACCTGCTGGTTCAGGTCCTGCTCCAGGTACTCATCAGCGACTGTAGACTCAGGCTGCTGCTGATGGAGATAGTACTGCTCCTGCCACCCCACCCCTCCCCAGCAGCCTTGGCAGTGGAAGTGAGCGCAGAGGGCCCCCTAAGTCAGACCTGCGAGAGGATGGACGATGGTGCCGATAGGCATCGGCCAACTGACTACGTAGGATGTCTCTGTAGTAAGTCAGTTTGTCCTCCCTCTCAGTGGCTGTAAAAAAGGCCCCCCTTATGTGCCGGTAGCAAGGATCCAATAAGGTCGAGAGCCAAAAGTCATCCTGCTGCTGAATGGTGCATCGTGCCATTTGTGCAAGTTACTCAGAGGGACTCCCTGCCTCCATCTCCACTGCATACTGCCACAGTGTGTCTGGGCCCTCTGTCTCACCTTCCACATAACCCTATAACTCCTCTGGCTGCTCCTGCTCCTCCTCTCCTGTCAGATGAATAGAAAAACCACCCATTTTGTGAAACCTAAACTGTGCTCCACTGTGCCCCTCCTCCAGTTCAGCCCCCCACAGGGATCATGTGGACGTGAGATGTAGGCGCCCTGACCAGGCATCGTTTCCAACACATGTTGTAGGAAATGAAGCAGTGGTATGATGTTGTTTATCCCATAATCCTGGCGTCTGACTAATAATGTGGCATCCTCAAAGGGCCTGAGCAAACGGCAGGTGTCACGTATGAGCTGCCACTGGTTGACATTGAAGTTATACAATCTTATAGTACCCCTATCCGCTTGGATCCTCAAGAAATCGATGATGGCTTTTCTCTGTTTGTATAGTTGGTCCAACATATAGAGGGTGGAATTCGCAATGTCGCAAATCAGACAATGTTGGAGGCTACCATTCTGACGCTGCAGCTCAAGAAAGGTGTGTTTTGCGAGTGTCTGTACGAGTGGCTAAAGTGCATGCAAAGTTTCCTCTTGACAACAAGATTGAACATGTGTACCATGTAGGGCGCATGGCTCTGCCTTCCTTGTCACAGTGCAGACAAGATGTTCTTCCCGTTGTCAGTCACCATGGTTCCCATTTCCAGTTTTCATGGAGTAAGTCATGCTCTGATTTCTTTATGAAGGACTTTAAGCAGTTCCTCCCCTGTGTGACTCCGTTCGCCAAGGCAAACCATGTGAAGACAAGCGTGACACCGCCGTGCCCTGCACACATGGTATGCTGGAGGGGCACTGAGACTTGTACGTGCAGTGGAGGCTGAGGACATGGTGGAGGAGGAGGCGAAGTCGCACACTGTTACAGGACCTACGGCCTGAGAGCGTGGAAGCGGCGCGACCTGTCCAAGTTGCTGTTGTGACTGTACAGGAACCACATTTACCCAGTGGGCCATAAAGGACATGTATTGTCCCTGACCGTAGTTACAGCTCCACACGTCGGTGCTGCCGTGCATTTTGGTATACAACAACAGGCTCAAGGACTGGCCCACCTTCTGTTCCACAAAATTGTGCAGGGCTGGTAATGCCTTCTTTGCAAAGAAATGATGGCTTGGGACTCTCCACCTCGGCTCAGCACAAGCCATCAGTTCTCTGAAAGGTGCAAAGTCAACCACTTGAACAGGGAGGGACTGCAGCACCAGCAACTTGGACAGGAGCATATTCAGCTTCTGCGCCGTTGGATGAGTGGGCATATACTGTTATCTCTTGGACATGGCTTCGCGATGGATTGCTGGTAAAATAACTCGGAGTAGGAGGAGCAGGAGCATCTGGAGCGACAGAAGGAGGGTAAGACACAATGTTCCCTTCGGCTGAGGTGGTGGAGCCTTGGCTGGCTGAAACAGGGAGCAGCGTGACACTGGGTGATGCAGCAGACTAGACCACCACATCGAAGCCACGGTTCTCCCAGGCTGGTTTATGGTGACACTGCATATGTTGACGCAGGGCCAAGGTGCCAACATTGGGACCCTAGCTGCGCTTCACCTTCTTCCGACACATCTTGCATGTGGCCAGGTTAACATCCTCTGGATGCTTGATGAAAAACGGCCACACTGCTGAGTAGCTGATTTTCCCGTCAACAGTCCGTTCTGATTGACTGCTACTGCCGCCCACTCCAGGAACCCCTGTTCCACTACCTACTGGGAAGGTAGGCTGCCGCAAAGCAGGTGGTCTACCCCAGGCACGTTTGGCTCCAGACTTTCCACTTCTGCCACCATACTGACTGCCAACCATGCTTCCACCTTGCTGGCTCAGCTGCTGCCTCACAGGCAACCTGCAACCCTCTTCTCTTGATGATGATGAAGCGACTTCTGCACCCAGCTCCCAAGTGCGATCAGCTTAATCATCAACGTCCTCCTCAGGTTCCTCAACAGTCTGCTTCAGGAGCCTAAACGCTCGCAACATCACCTACCACGCCACTCTCCTCATCACCACTTGCCCGCCTAGCAGAGGAAGCAGTGTGTGTCTCCTCCACTTCTCGGCTGGGCAGTAGCTGCTGACTTTCCTCTAGTATGTCATTCTCACTAAATAGTGGAGCTTAACCCAGAGCATAAGACACTTCTGTAGGGAAGGGAACAGCATAGGACAAAGGCAACGGGAGGACAGGGAATGCTCCCGGGCCATGCCAATTGAGGGTTGAGCCTGAGGAACTGTTGACTGGGGGCTGTCAGGTGTCACTTTTGATGAAGTGGATGGGTTTCTGGTCGAGACATGACCGCTAGCTGATACCGGGAGCTCAGGCCTCTTGCTGTGACTCCTGCTGCCACTCGCGCCTAGTCTGCTGAAAACTTTGCCTGTTTAATTTAGGCCTCTGCAAGTCTTCTATGCATATCCTGGCACTTCTCTGCCTAATGTACTTAGTGCGTATATGAGGGGAGTACAATATGCTCCACTATGCTTAAAAAAGTATTTGTCTACAACACCAGCAGGTGTGTACTTTAGCCTGGCATTTCACAGTATCTAGGCCCTTAAGACTTTAACATGAACAAAATGGTACACCACTTAGATGTATGCACAGGTTACCCTTAATAGAGGACAATATGCTTTTAGTGCTCTGCTCACCCTAACTGGCTGGCTACTAGTACACGGTCGCTGTGTACTACACCCAAAATTGCACTTTCTCTCTTAATCTCACTCCCTTCCCTATCAGTGCTTATAGGCCGGATTTGGGCTTGAGTTGCTGTAAAAAAGCTTTCCTGTGAAACACACTGCTCTCTGTCCCTCTCTCTGCAATAGAACGCTGATGTCACTGGGAGGTGAATTGCTACTGTAAAAATGCTTTTCTGTGCAACACACACTGCTGTCTTTCCCTCTCTCTCTGTAATTGAACGCTGATGTGACTGGCCGCAAGATGGCTGCCGATTATATAGGGCTGTGACATTACAGGGGTGGCTGGCTGCTGATAGGCTGCATGCTGCATGTGATTCAGGGTCATCCCACCGAACCTTGTTCCCGCTTTCCCAGGATTCTTTACCCCATGTCCTCACTTGTGGATCCGCCATTTTAGATGCCCTGGAGCCTAGACCACACTAAATGGAGTTTAATGAAGCGATTTGCGCGATATTCGCATTTGCTGGAAATCAAATTTTTCTTGAAATTCAATTCCATTCGCTCATCCCTAATTACGGCTCTTGCACATTCATAGGCTTTAGAATATGCCTGTTTTTCTATTCATGCTGAAGAGCATTTTTGAGATCAGACACTGACCTCACAGGGTTTTTATGCTTGAAATCTCCATTCTAGTTAATGTTAAAAGTGTAGATGGGTTTGAGATCAGGTTTCTGTGTGGGGCAGTCTGACATCTGACCACCTTGCTTTGTGCAATAGAGGCACAGTCATGCTGGAACAAACAGGGGCTGTAAACTTTTTTTCTCAAAATAGGAACCGTAAAAGTGTTTAAAAGGTCTTGGTATACTGAATGTCATGTTTACCAGGCAAAAGTGTTGCTCTGAGCTCACCCAGAACCTCTTTCCCTGCCTACTTGCATATCTCCCTATACTACGGGTCCACAACTGGGCACCTTTTCCTCCTCTGGACTAAAGTGCAGGGGTGAAACAAGTCAAAATAATAAACAGAACTGTACAGAGGTCAGGGAAACAGGTCAGGATAAAATGGGTTAACAGGCACAGAACTAACACAAAAGACAGGGAATACACAAACAAGCTTTACCAAAGAGAGCACAAGGAACAGATCCGAAAGATAGAAGTATAGCAAGAGCAAGTACAGACACATACAAACACAAGCAATGAATGACAGACTGGCTGGGAATTTATATGCACCTGAGAAGGGTGCAGAGAGCAGGTGTGAAAGGCTCTTTGTCCAAGCCCCTTATAGGATTGGCCATCACCACAGCTATGCATGATGCTTTAGCACAATGCATTCAGACAGTACAGTGGCAGCATGCTTTACGATACCCCATCCAATGTTTTCTATTGTGCTTGGTCACAGAAGACATTTATGCAACTTATTGGCTATGGCAACCCATATCATTGCATTCATGACTTTGATGCACTATGACCCTGCTCTGTAATGTTAGATCCTGCAATCACTATTCGCCATTGCATATAAAGGGCTAAATGGCCAAGATTTTTCAGTTTCAAGCTCTTACAGTCGAGTCAGCTGTCAGTCAACATCAGGCTTCGGTCTTTTATCAAGCCATTGTAGTATCAAAAGTACAAGAGATTTAGGTGTGGAAAGGGGTTAAAATCCATTAAAGATGACAAAACCGATTAATTAAACATTACAAAACATTTTTCGATTGTATATAGCAGTATATAAGAAAATCAAATTTCAGTGGCTCCCAAGATTGAACTATCATTGCTCTCTTGCATAAAGGATCATAAACCACTTATAAAAATAGTTCTCTGGTGAACCTGGGGTAGTTTAGGATTCTAATCTGTTGCCTGTCAGCACAACTATCGGTTCTGTTAAATCAGAAAAAAAATACATTTGTGACAGTAGGTGGATGAAATGACTCCATTCTTAAGATAGACTAACAAACAAGTCAAATGTGTTGCCTTAAAGATAACTCTTTTTTCTTCACACTGAATGGGTTAAAATACTGAGAGATCATAAATATTCAAAATACTGCAGTTCTGGTGCGTTTTAACCCCTTAAGGACCAGTCCCATTTTGGCCTTAAGGACCAGACCAATTTTATTTTTGCATTTTAGTTTTTTCTTCCTCCGCCTTCTAAAAATCATAACTCTCTTATATTTCCATCCACAGATCCATATGAGGGCTTGTTTTTTGCATCACCAATTGTACTTTGTAATTACATCACTTATTTTACCATAAAATTTACGGCGCAACCAAACAAATATTATTTATGTGGGAAAATTGAAAAGAAAACGCAATTTAGCAAATTTTGGAAGGTTTTGTTTTCACGCTGTACACTTTCCGGTAAAAATTACATGTTTTCTTTATTCTGTGGGTCAATACGATGAAAATGATACCCATGATTATATTCTTTTTAATAATTGTACTGCTTAAAAAAAATCTCAAACCACTTTAACAAAATTAGTATGTTTGAAATTGCCCTAATTTGACTACCTATAACGTTCTCATTTTTCTATATATGGAGCAATATGAGGGCTCATTTTTTGTGCCATGATCTGTAGTTTTTATCAGTATCATTTTTGCTTAGGTTTTACTTTTTATAAATTTTTTATTAATTTTTTTAAGAATAAAATGTGACAAAAAAGCAGCAATTTTGGACTTTTTAATATTTTTTTTTACGTTTACGCCGTTCACCGTACGGGATGATTAACAATATATTTTAATATTTCAGACTTTTACGCACGCGGCAATACCAAATATGTGTATTAATTTTTTTTTTAATGCTTTTTGGGGGGTAAAATGGTAAAAACGGACGTTTGACTTTTTTATTGGGGGAGGGGATTTTTCGCATTTTTTAACTTTTTTATTTTACATTTTTTAACTTTTTTTTTACACTTTTTATGTCCCCATAGGGGACTATTCATTGCAATCAGTTGATTGCTAATACTGTGCATTGCTATGTATAGGACACAGCACTGCTCAGTATTATCGGTGATCTTCTGCTCAGGTCTGCTCGATCTCAGACCAGAGCAGAAGACCCCGGGAGATGGTCGGAGCAAGGTGAGGGGACCTCCGGCCGCCATGAGTATCGCATTGCCGCAGATGCCGTGATCTGTATTGATCACGGCATCGGAGGGGGTTAATGGCGGACATCCGCATGATCGCGGATGTGCGCCACTACCGGCGGGTCCCTGGCTGCTGATAGCAGCCGTGACCTGCCGGGCATGACGCGAGCACCGCTCCGGTGCTCGCGATCATGTCGGCGCGTATATGTACGTCATGGTGCGTTAAGTACCACGTCACCATGACATACATTTACGTCCATTGCCGTTAAGGGGTTAAAGCTTGTTTTAGATCAGTAAACCGGTACACTATTGACCATGTCATTTTATCATTAACATTTGGAGTTTGTAGAACATTTAATCAGTGACAGGTTTTCATAGATAAACTTTCAGACCTTACAAATGCAACATTGCATTCTTCATATCTGTAAAATCTAAAAGTTAAGCTTGCTACCTATTTTCCTTATAATTTTTTTATCACAAATTTAATATGGCTTATGGAGGACTGACTATGTCACAGAATGCATGCGCTTATTGGAGGAGATTTATCAAAACCTGTCCAGAGGAATAGTTGCTAAGCCCATAGCAACCAATCAGATTGCTTCTTTCATTTTGTAGAGGCCTTGTTATAAATGAAAGAAGCAGTCTGATTGGTTGCTATGGGCAACTGAGAAACTAACCTGTCAGTACAGGCAAGTAGTACAGATGACACTGATGACAATGATACTTACCTGATCCTGTTCCTGCTCCTGGTTTGCCCACTATCTTTCTATGTATCTTTCATTCCGGGGCCAACTTGGAGCATTGGTGGAGCTTCCTGACATCACCACTGCTGTTTGCTAGTAGCAGAACCCAGCAGAGAAGCAGCAGCAGTGACATCACAAAGCTCCGCCCATGCTCCAAGTCAGCCCCGGAACAGAAGATATGCGGAGGAAAACAGCAAGAGAATCGGGATACGGAACCGGATCAGGTAAGTATGATTGTCATCAGTTTCACCTGCACTAAACTGAAGACAGATTTCCCTTAATGTTAGCTTGCTGTGAGAGTATGCTAAATGCTGGTGCGAAGCCCCAAGTAGCCAGGCCGGAAGGAGTCAAAATAAAAGCTGAGGTCTTAGGCTGGTAGTGTATGTGAGTGGTCATAGCAGGGACAAAAGGCACAGAGACAAAGTAAGAGATTTATCAAAGGATTTAGGGTGCATTCCCACGTGGCGCATTTTGCTGCGTATTTGCTGTGTATTTGGTGCTGCGTATTTTCCTACCCATTGACTTCAACAGGGAAAATAAAATACGCAGCAGCAAATACGCAGCAAATACGCTGTGTGGGAATGTACCCTTAGACTGTTTTTTCCTGTCTAAATTTGTTGCACAGAAAGTCACAGTCTAAATATGTGCGATTTCTTTGCGACTTTTCTTTCAGAGGATTTTTAGACCATGATGCATTCTAGTCTATTTTAGACAGAAAAATGCATTGGTGCTGAATTTATCAAAAGCGACTTTTCAGCAACAAGTTGCATCGGCTGAAAGTACGCTGAAATGTCAGACCATACTGAAGCAGGTTTAAATACAGTCTAAAGCATAGATCCCGAAGTCTATGCATAGAATTTATCAAGAGCCGTGCGACTTTTGATGAATTAGGCGCACAATAGACCAGCCTAACCCTCTGTAGTTTGGTCTATATTGATGCGGGACATAGACAGCTTTGATAAATCTCCCACAAAGATTCTTAAGAGAGAGGCTTTTTTTTTATTATTTCAAAGGGAATACCGGAAAAAAATAGACGATTTTGACAGGATAGATAGGCTTATAAGGTGGCCTCCTGAATCACTATTAATGTCAAGTACGAGAAGGGTTGAGTATGTTGTTTTGAGAGGATATAAGCTGCTGCCAGTAGTATCAATAGTGTTTGCTAGTGGCTGTATCCCCTCTTCCTATTCAGACAACATGCATGTACAGTCTAATTGCACATGCTTGTAGGTGGGGGAAGAAGAAATATATGTCAGCCAAACAAGCTTTCAGACAAAAGCTATCTATAATGAATGGTCTGATTTAGTCTGTAAAAGTTTAGGAATCCCGAAATGTCATTAAACTGAGAGCCAGTATGTTTGGACTTAAAGTCATGGAACAGTTATCATCTTTATGGGTATGACTGTCTTGCAAAAATTCTAAAATGTTCTTAGAATATCTAAGGAATTGCAGACTTCTTTAGCTTCTGTTAAGTCAAACATAAATGTGCTCCTGTCCAACCACTAACCTGGGGTAAGCAACTGTGCCATAGGTGGATTTCTTCCATTAGTTAGTTCCATTTGACAGTTCCCGGATGCTTCTTCTAACACCCACCACTTTTGATTGATAGACCACTCCATGTTTGAACTTGAAAGAGTCTTTTTTTCAAACCTATAAACTAGGTAACTATGTTACCAGCCAGATGACTCATGGTTCAGGTAGTATAAAAGTTATGACAGGTTTCAATAAAAAAGGGTACTCTAGTGGAATTTTTTTTAATCAACTGGTGCCAGAAAGTTAAAGGGGTTATTCAGGAAAAAAACTTTTTTTTTAATATATCAAATGGCTCCAGAAAGTTAAACAGATCTGTAAATTACTTCTATTAAAAAATCTTAATCCTTTCAGTACTTATGAGCTGCTGAAGTTGAGTTGTTATTTTCTGTCCAATTGGTCTCTGATAACATTTGTCTCGAGAACCACCCAGTTAAGAAGCACATTCCCATAGCAAACCTCTTCTACTCTGTGCAGTTCCTAAGACAATCAGAGATGTCAGCAGAGAGCACTTTTGCCAAACAGAAAACAACAACTCAACTTCAGCAGCTGATAATTATTTAAAGGATTAAGATTTTTTAATAGAAGTAATTTACAAATCTTGTAAGGCAAAGGAATATGGATACCGCTCTCACCAGCGCCGGACACCTCTCACACCTGTGCTACGGACTGCCGGCACCGCTTCCAGCAACTCCTTATGCTAGAAAGAACTCCGTCCGGCACCAAGGTATGGGGTAAAAAAGGCTTGTCTTTATTTATTCCACTGCAGTATACATACAGATAAAGATGTCTGACGCGTTTCGCCCTTTACAGGGCTTAATCGTAGACTAATACATCTCATAACAAACACGATTAAAATACTGAGCGGTCCGGTCACATGACCTACCGCATCATCACATTAAAAATACATGGAAGAACTGGATACCTGGATAACACATGGATCACACTCTATTTGAAAAAGCCTATTTAGCCATTATTTCTGTGTGCGAATTTTATCCTAATGTTATACGGATTTAGCTGTAAACCTAATTCATTTGATAATCCCTAATATTAAATACAAACTAGTATGAAACAGAAGGGCCATGTGTAAATCCGTATTAATTATAAAATCTTAGAAACACCAAAATAACTAATACTATCTTATTTGAGATCTAATTTAACGGCTATAAGGTATTTCTGAGATAGTGCCAAATTTAATCTTATTTTCTATTATTCTAGATATTAGAACCTATAGTGAATTTATTAATATTAATAATAATAGGTTCTGCATATATTCATCATACATAATAATAATATGGATAAATATAAGTAGTGCTCAGCACATATTATTTTATTATTTCTTATATGTGAGTGTTTGTCAATCAGGGGATACTAGATTTTTATCATAATATTGGCTATAACAACATATGTTTATAATTCTATAGTTGCTAATATATTTCCTAATTGTATTATATATATATATATATATATATATATATATATATATATATATATATATATATATTACTTTCTATATTAATATTTTTATTTTTATTATTATTATTATTATTTAATATTATTTCATTCTTATTTTTGGTATTTCACTATTTATCATTTGCTATAATAATTATCTTTTGTTGTCAATTACCGTATTTATCGGGGTATACCACGCACCGGCCTATAACACGCACCCTCATTTTACCAAGGATATTTGGGTAAAAAAAGTTTTTTACCCAAATATCCATGGTAAAATGAGGGTGCGTATGTGCGCTTGTATACTCCGATACATCCCCAGGAAAGGCAGGGGGAGAGAGGCCGTCGCTGCCCGCTTCTCTCCCGCTGCCTTCCCTGGGGTCTAGAGCCCTGCTGCCGGCCCTTCTCACCCCCTGTCTATCGGCGCCGCTGCCCATTCTGTCCCCCTGACTATCGGTACCGGCGCCGATAGCCAGGGGGAGAGAAGGGGCAGCGGCACCCATTGCCGGCGCCGCTGCCCCGTTGCCTCCCCCCATCCCCGGTGGCATAATTACCTGGGTCGGGTCCGCCCTGCTGCAGGCCTCCGGCGTGCGTCCCCTGCGTCGTTGCTATGCACGGCGCGGCGCACTGACGTCATGCGCCGCGCAGCACATAGCAACGACGAAGGGGACACACGCCGGAGGCCTGAAGCAGCGCGGACCCGACCCAGGTAATTAAGCCACCGGGGATGGGGGGAGGCAACGGGGCAGCGGCGCCGGCAATGGGTGCCGCTTCCCCTTCTCTCCCCCTGGCTATCGGCGCCGGTACCGATAGTCAGGGGGACAGAACGGGCAGCGGCGCCGATAGCCAGGGGGAGAGAAGGGCCGGCAGCAGGGCTCTAGACCCCAGGGAAGGCAGGGGGAGAGAAGCGGGCAGCGACGGCCTCTCTCCCCCTGCCTTTCCTGGGGCGGTATCGGCGTATAACACGCACATAGACTTTAGGCTAAAAATTTTAGCCTAAAAAGTGCGTGCTATACGCCGATAAATACGGTAATTTTCATTTGGAGAATTATAGCGAATACTCCCCTGGTCTGAGGGAATTTCTCACCGTCGCAACAGAATTTTTGTTGAAACACAATTATTTCATGTTCGACGGTGACTTCTTCCTTCAGACCAGGGGAGCCTCAATGGGGGCAAAATATTCGCCCTCATTTGCTAATATATACATGTTCTTTTGGGAACAGAAATTCATATTCAATCCCGATAGCCCCTTTTTTGGAGAAATCCACTGGATAGGAAGATTCATCGACGACTTGCTGATTATTTGGAAGGGCACTGAAGAACGGTTTTGCGAATTTGTGCAGTACATTAGTGACAACAATTTAAATCTCAGATTTACCTCCCATTTCAGCAAGTCGTCGGTGAATTTTTTAGATATAACACTAACCAGTAAGGAGGGTAAAATAGAAGTATACCCCTTTAGAAAGGACACCGCAACAAATTCAGTATTGTTGGCATCTTCATGCCATCCAAGGCATGTGATCAACAATATTTCATTTGGGGAACTCTGTCGAACCAAAAGGAACTGTTCGGACAAGATGAGGTTCGAACAGGTGAAAAAGGAAACAGTGGATAGATTTAAGGAGAGGGGTTATAATGATAAAGTGCTCCTAGACTCAATGGAAATAATTGATAAGTTGGACCGAGAGGTGTTAACAACATATTCAAATAGAGAAGATAGAAGAATTTTATCCAAAAACAGAGATGATGGTACAAGAAAACCTTATTTTGTTACGCCCTATAGTGTACAATTCAATCAAGTAAGAAGCATAATTAATAAATATGTCCCGGTACTAGAAATAGATCCCATTTTGAAAAATATAGTACAAGATGGTATTACATCAGTATCCCGTAGAGGCCCCACTTTGGGATCCTCATTGTCACCTAGTTTGTTTACAAGCCAATCTAACCCAAGAAAAATAGGGGAACTTGGCTGGAAACAACAGGGTGTTGGAGGTGTGGACACACTAGATGCATTACCTGTAACTTTATAGAACAAACAAACAAAATAATATCATGTTGTACAGGGAAAGAATATAAAATTAAAGATTACATTAATTGTAATTCAAAATCGATTGCATATGTGGCCACATGTACTGCCTGTAAGATTCAATATACAGGTAGTACAGGCAACACCTTGAAAACAAGATTCCGCAAACATGTGGCCGACATTAAAAACAATGTATCTAGTGTGTCCATGCTTTCTAAACATTTTAGAGAAGTGCACGCAGGGGACGACAGCTTTCTGAGGGTTACAGGAGTGGAAAAAATACAATTAGGAGTCAGGGAAGGAGACCTAAGGAGACGGCTATATAATCGGGAAACATTTTGGATGTTTCTATTGGCAACCAGGCATCCGCAAGGTCTGAATTAGAGACTAGATTTGATAATTACCTGTCCGTGAAACTTACCGCCCCATCTATCAAATTGGCTATATATGTAAAAAATTGCATTTGTTTGATTATTGCCGTTTATAAATAAATAAATAAAATGAAATAAAATAATAATACATAACGAAGCAAAATCACTATAGGTTCTAATATCTAGAATAATAGAAAATAAGATTAAATTTGGCACTATCTCAGAAATACCTTATAGCCGTTAAATTAGATCTCAAATAAGATAGTATTAGTTATTTTGGTGTTTCTAAGATTTTATAATTAATACGGATTTACACATGGCCCTTCCGTTTCATACTAGTTTGCATTTAATATTAGGGATTATCAAATTAATTAGGTTTACAGCTAAATCCGTATAACATTAGGATAAAATTTGCACACAGAAATAATGGCTAAATAGGAAGCTGTGAATTAGCATGTAGACAATCACCTCAGGCTTTTTCAAATAGGGTGTGATCCATGTGTTATCCAGGTATCCAGTTCTTCCATTTATTTTTAATGTGATGATGCGGTAGGTCATGTGACCGGACCACTCAGCATTTTAATCGTGTTTGTTATGAGATGTATTAGTCTACGATTAAGCCCTGTAAAGGGCGAAACGCGTCAGACATCTTTATCTGTATGTATCTTGCAGTGGAATAAATAAAGACAAGCCTTTTTTACCCCATACCTTGGTGCCGGACTGAGTTCTTTCTAATTTACAAATCTGTTTAACTTTCTGGAGCCAGTTGGGATATATATAGTTTTTTCCTGGAATACCCCTTTAAACAGATTTGTAAATTACTTCAATTTAAAAATCTTAATACTTCCAGTACTTATCAGCTGCTGTATAATACAGAAGAAGTTATTTTCTATTTGAATTTCTTTTCTGTCTGTCAATAGTGCTCTCTGCTAACACCTCTGTCCATGTCAGGAACTGTCCAGAGCAGGAGAGATTTGATATGGGGATTTACTCCTGCTCTGGACAATTTCTGACATGACAGAGATGTCAGCAGAGAGCACTGTGGACAGACATTCAAAAAGAAACATGTGAAAAGAAATTCAAAAGGATAAAAACTTCTGCTGTATTATACATCAGTTGATAAGTACTGGAAGGATTAAGATTTTTAAGCAGAAGTAATTTACAAATCTGTTTAACTTTCTGGCACCAGTTGATAAAAAAAATGTTTTCCACCAGAGAACCCCTTTAAAAAAGGTCCAAAGCAATGAACTTTTACATATATCTGCCCCCTCCTCTCCCCCATCACTTCATACCCTAAAGCAGCTAATGGTCATAGACAGAATAAACCTTAAAGGGGTACTCTGGTGGTAAATTTTTTTGATTATATGGCATCTTTTAGTAAGTTTAGTTTTTTTGCAATATCCATGTGTTATATGTTTTAGCAGCATGTGTATGTTTGCTTACCTGTTTGTTGGGCAGGAAGTTCTGTAGTTCAGACGATTTTCTTTTACTGTCGTCCACCATGTTCTGAATCTTCTGAATCTCTTGTGGACAAGACGTCAGAGCTTTTTCTCTCTCTCTGTCTGCATGACAGGAATAAGCCACGCCCCCCATCTCCCCCCTCCCGGAGTTCTGCATGAGAAGCCATAGTACACAGCTCCTTATCTCCCCTCCCCCCCCCCCCCTGATCGGCTCCTGAGGACGCAGGTCTGCACCGAAGACAGAACACAGAAGATAAATGTGTTATCTGAAGGGAAGGATTACAAAGTGCACGGGCCGGGGATGTACAGACTGCAGGGGAAGAAATCTCATACTTGATCTCTAGATGTGAGGGGGGGGGGGGGACTCCTGAATGACACATGCTGGGAGTTGTAGGTTGTAGTCCCTGTTATTTGTGTGTATGCTAGTGTTTCCAAACCAGTGTGACTCCAGCTGTTGCAAAACTGCAACTCCCAGCATGCCCTGACAGACTTTGGGCATGCTGGTAGTTGTACATTTGCAACTGCTGGAGGTACACTAGTTGGGAAACACTGTTCTAGCCTATTCAGCATACACATCATGTTACACCAGTGTTTCCCAACCAGTGTGCCTCCAGCTGTTGCAAAACAACAACTCCTAGCATGCCCAAAGGCTGTCAGGGCATGCTGGGAGTTGTAGTTTTGCAACACCTGGAGGCACCCTGGTTGAGAAACACTGGTGTATGCCCTATAGAGGTGTGGTGAACTACAACCCCCAGGAGACTACAGAGGCAGCATGCTGGTATTATACCACAGACTGAAGACTCCTGAATAACACATGCTGGGAGTTGTAGTCCCTTTTGTGTGTGTATGACAGTGTATCCCAACCAAGGCTGATTATATTCGTGTGCTGTGTATAAGGGGGCCGACCCGGGAAAATAGTAGGATGGGTAAAGGGCGGAACAAACAAACAAAAAAAAAAAAAGTGCCATGTCACTTTAACTCCAAATAAGTGGTATACAGTTTATTAAATGCTAAATATGTATTGTATTGATATTTCATCAACACGGCTGAGATATTGTCAGAAAACAAGTAGTCCGAAATATATGTTTTCAGTAAAGCTGTTTAATCGTAAAAAAAGCAACTTTTTTCTTTTGAGAAAATAACAAAAAAATAAACTACTGTAAAAGGCGTACAAATCTTAAAGAGCTTAGTACATTGTCAATAAAACACAAATTCAATTTCTATTGCTTTTATCTTCATTTTAGATCCAGAAATAAATACAAGGATGTTGTGACTGAGCGACTTTTAGCTTTTTTATTACCTCACACGTTTTCAGAGTAGTTTCAGTAATTAAGTCTTATGACATTCAAGAAAGTGTAAATCCTGCTGAGATGTTTCAGTTTGGAGCATCCTCTTGATGTAAAATCAAAAATAAAAAAGACACTTATCCAGGATCTTAGCAAGCTGTTTTTTTCTGTTACCTTTGAAAGTCGATTGAATGGTAAAGTAATTTGGCCTCTGCAAACTGTTTAAGTCGTATTGTTAACTAGGCGCAAGATTTGGAATCCGTTGCCTACAATTGCATTTTTTAAGGATTTTTAATTATCTGCAGCAAAGAATAAAGATGCTCTAGGCTCCATTTGTTTATCATAGAGGGCCTTAAAAATGAGAACAGAGCTTCCTTCTTAGCTCATGCAGGGGGATGCTGAGCGAGGGAGATGATTTTTAATTCGACAAGTTCAGAGAGATTTCTTAGTTTGACGCGCACAGTAGGGGGTCTTTGAGCGCTTGGCAGTACTTCAGCTTTCTGAGCTTTGAAAATCTTTCCCTGAAGCAGAAATTGTATCAAAAGCCAATGATAATATTCCCTGCAAGGTAAAGCACCCTATTGAAGATTTCTAGAGCTGCTAGATCTGCTAATCACAATTTTTTTTTCCTTAGGAAATATTGCGAATATAGGTAATTATTCACATAGAGAATAGAAATTAAAATAATAATAATGCAAACAATAACAACAATAATAATAATGCATTTTCACCTACTCCTTTGGGTGTCCATATAAATCATGGATAACTATGTTAAACTGTATCCAGTTGCCCCAAATATATATTTTCGTTTTCAATCCCACTCTACCCTTTTTATCCTTACACTCAAAGCTTTATTTCTGCCTACTTTTTTATACCACCAACTGGTCAAATAAGATGTTTACGGCCATTTCTTTCCACTAAATCCTCAAAGTGATTAATTAATTTTACAGTTGGATATCCAATTTCTTAGGGGCCTTTTAAGTTTAAAATCATTTTATACTGAGTACTACTGATCTGCTCTCACAATTTCACAATTGCAAAGTCAAATTGATAGTTTATGCCACAGAAGTTTTTAAGGATATTTACTTTTCTTTATAAAGAGTCACTTTTCATTGTTTGTGGTTTATGCATTCTTTGGTGCAGGACCGAAACACTTTTATTCCACTAAACTCGTTAGACTGTAGCATGACTCAAATAAGACACAAGCACTTCCGCTGAACGCAGTGACTGAATGGTTAACTATCCTACAGTAGTTCACATATGTTCTAAGCTGTAGAAACAAGAATTGCTGAATATACTGTGAAACTGTTGGCGAATTAAAAGGTCTCATATCTGCTTTACTAGAGGTTATTCATGTTAAAGAAAAGGATCCAAAGATCTCATTGTTCGATAAGAACAATTATGTGTCATGGTATATTAGGAGAAAGGAGCTATTCAAGGACATTTAATCGTGTGTACATTAAAAAGTGAAAATGGAAATTCTACAGAATTTATCTAGGGTAGTGATTATCTTTTACAAGCTTCACGAGCTCTTCCTGGCCCATAAGAGTAGTAGAGGATTCAGGCCCATTACTTAGCTTCTGAGACAATAATGGACCACAGAAATTAAAGGGGAATTCCAGGAAAAAAACTTTCTTTTTATATCAACTGGCTCCAGAAAGTTAAACAGATTTGTAAATTACTTCTATTAAATAATCTTAATCCTTCCAATGATTATGAGCTGCTGTGCCCTGTTCTGACGTCTTCTTGTCTCGGCAACTTTACAGAATAGAAGAGGTTTCTTATGGGGATTTGCTTCTACTCTGGACAGTTCCCGAGACAGGTGTCATCAGAGAGCACTTAGACAGAAAAGAACAACTCAACTTCAGCAGCTCATAAGTACTGAAAGGATTAAGATTTTTAATAGAAGTAATTTACAAATCTGTTTAAATTTCTGGAGCCAGTTGATAAAAAAAAAAAAATATGGATAACCTCTTTAAGCACATGGCAGCCTAATTTACAAACAATTCCTTGTTTTATAGACATGCACAAAATGTATTATTTTCTATAGACCTGTTATCTTTCTACTGAGCATTGTTCACCAGGGATTAACCCCCTAAGGACATAGTCCATCTTTGATTACATTTTTTTTATTTTATTTAATGGGAAAATTAGATCAATTACATCTTTATAGGGGCTTTTTTATATTTAAAAAAAAAATGTAAAAAACAATTTTATTTTATTGGATCTCCAGGCTGTGCAAGAAGATCAGCAATCCTGCCCACTGGAGGGAGCTAAGAGAACTCTGGCATCCATTTGCACTTAATAGACCCCTGCAATTGCACAGCAGGGGTCCTTTAAGTCCACCGCAAACTCTGGTTTCCCTGTAGATGCTTTGATCGGCACTAATCACGGCATCTATAGGGTTAATGGTGAATAATTGGTGAGGCCCTGGCTGCTGATAGCAGCCAGAGATTACCTGCTATGTAGTGAGAGCTGCTCCTGTGCTTGCTACATAGCTGTTGCGTAAATGTACGGCATTGTGCAGGAAGGTACTCGCTGCAGCGCTGTTAATTTACTGCCTGTGTCCTTAAAGGGTTAAAGGGGTATTCCAGTTGAAAACATTTATAAACTGGATAGAGTATACATATTGGATTGACAAAGTTCCTTATTATTACAACAAGGCACCACAATTCCACTTCCATTTACAAGTAGTTGAAATTTAAATGGAGCTATGATCTTGCAGCTTAGGATGCCAAGGTCACCAATTTTGGCAATCAGTAGTCATCCTGGTGGGTTGTTTTAGGTTGTAAAAGTCCTTTGAGCAATTACAACATTTATCAATTTGGCTATATCCATGGAAATGTATATACTGTATCTCTTTTAGTATTATGCATTTGCATATATATAAATTTGAAAAAGGCTACAGATAGCAGGTGAAACATTGCACTGCTTGTTTTTGGTATTCGATGAAATAACACAACACTTTTTTTTATTTATTTCATTTCAAGTTTAAGTAACGCAGCATGTAGCTTTTTAATAATTTATAAAGAAGACATAATATATAAGCTGAGATACTGCTGCACCTCTCCTACAAATTCCATCTTAGGACACTGAACTGATGTCCAAGCAATAGGTTCAACAAAAGATACTTGGTGTTCTGTTTGTTTCAAAGGTGTGCTCACTTTGTATTTTGGGCTGTATTTACATTATTTTTGTTCTGTGCCTTCCTCAGAATGTGCTTATCTGCCCATATCCTGCTTGCCTGTAATTTTCCTTGTTTTATCATCAGTAATGGAGACTGTTCAGTTATGGTTGTCATCAGAAGAATCTAGGCCTTATACAGAAAAATGATTGGACATATGCTCAGAGCCTGTGAGCCCCCTGCAGAACCTATTATTTTGGACCAAATTGCTTTATTTTAACAAACACATGGGGTGATAATATAATTTGTTTCCAACATAAAACAATTCTTTTTAATAAGGCACAGTGGCCCCTGTATATGGAAATCTGTGGGGCACATATTTAGAAAGTGAATAGGGAAAAAAGAAACAAAAGAACTTTGAAGGAGATTTATCACGCTCCTTAGTAGATTTGTTTGCGTAAAAAAGTCACACATACCTGCGCACTTGCGACTTTTCTTTACATGATGCGACTTTTTGATTTTTGCTTATTCCAAAGCAAATTTCTGAAATCTGCCCACATAGTTTTTTTTTTTTTTTTTAACTTTGCAGTAGTCATGTATTTGTCAAATGTCGTTATTTATGAAGAAAAAATGTTGCATGTTCATTTAAAAGTTGCATATGAATTCCAGGTCCAACCTGGCTTACAGAAAGTGCATACGTCTGCAGAAAAGGAAATTAACAACTTTAACAACTGTTCTTGTTCTGCATCATGAAACAAAGCTACTAATTTAATGTAATGTTAATTATAGAAAAAAAATATTGTTACTAATAATTTTAAGATTGAAAATACACACTGCACACCTTGTTAATTTAAGGACACTTACATGCTGGCGTACCCACTACATTTAAAAATTAATGTTATGTTAAAATAGAATAAGGCATACAAAAATTGTGTACACATTTTTACATACTACGTAAATAACCCATATGTGGCACTAAAATTTTTCCTTAAAAAAAAGAAACACCCATAGTAACACAGCTTCATGCATATTTTGGGGTGGGTAACATTTATGTGCCTGTTGGTGCTGCGTTGTCTTCCTTCCTGACGTAAACTCCAGCCTCAGCGCAGCAACACAAGACTCCGCCCACCAACGTCAAAAAATGCGGGCTCAAAATTAAACAAAAAAGCTTCCAGAGTACGGATATTCATTGTGGGGCATAGTATGTTTTTAATATTTTTAAATTTCTGAGGAGGGTGGATGGGTTGTTGCAGGATAGTTGGAGTGCAGCTATTTAGTGCCAGGCAGGCCATTCAGGGTGTCACCCGATGCAGTAGTATGAAAATACATAGTATCGTGTGTGCCATGTATTATGTAACTCTGAGAGGCATAATATTATAAATCATTCTTTAACAATCCCATTAAAACATATTTGTCTCCAGATGCAACGTCTATCATTTGATGTACCTTGGCTTTAATCTACAACTAGGAAAACTAGTTCACAACAGGAGATAAAAATTTAAATAGATATATGTCAGAATTCTGATTTACTCATTTTGGAATACATAACTAATATCCCACTGATTGCTTTGGACTTTATTTTCTTTGATAAAATTTATGAGCACTAACAATACATCTTTCACAGTTTGATAGATGTCCTTTATTTGAAAGGGGTGGGACAACAGAACAAATACCATAGCCTATATACATCAGACCTATGTATGAACAGTATTCAATCAAATACAAAAAAAACAAATTAACTGAGAGCTGAAGTAGCTTTATATTACTATGTATGCCCTACACTTTGTCAGCTATGTTTTAATTAGATTTTTTTCCATTTCCTTTGGAATGTTATAAATTATGTCAGTGAATAACATGCAATCATCTTTCACCCTTACTGGGAACAATGATGTAGGAACAGGCAATTCAATAATTGCAACAGGGACCACAATCTCTATTAGGTTTATTGGAATCATTATCACACCAGACCCTACCTTTCTTTTTCATAACATTTTAACCCCTCCCCTTAAAACGCAAATGGCACATTCTTTTACCATCATGGTTTTTGGCACAGGTAATTGATTAAAATACTTTCCAACTACTTTCAAACATTATCTTTTGGACTGACAAATTCCTCGCCTACTTAGCCTTCTTGTGGGCTAAATACAAACCCAGACTGCAGAACAACATTTTAAATGTCTCCCTGAATTTGGGCTATAGTACAAAGTGATACAGGCAGTAAGATGTCTAGAATGGTTGAGAGCTTCCTAGGATACATTAGACTTGGAGTTGGTAAACTATGTCATAAATCCTTCTGAGAGCCTCTCTTTCTCAATTCCAAACTAATAAAGCTATTTCTTGCTACCAATAACATAGTGACTACCTCACTCTTCAGATATGGCATCTATCTTTTCACACTCATTCCAACAACAAAGCTTTAAACTCTTCACTAACTTTCAGAGCGACCCTACCCAAAATACACTCATTGTCCGAAAAAGTAAATAAATAATGCACAAAGAAAAAGTTTTAAGATCAAATAATAGTGATATATGTTAGTGACTACAATATTAAAGTGAAAGGATACATTTATTGGAGAAAACTGTACAATTGAAGGAAGGTTCTAGTTCCCTTTTGATTCTCTTGCCTGGACACAAGATGAGATATGGTTGTCATGACGACAGTCATGAAGACATGCAGATTTTGTAGCACATGTGCAGTACATTTTCCCAAAGATGTTGCAACTTAGCCTATACATCCTGCATATTTGTAGCTTGCCAAAGCTGAATCCCCATAAATGCTCCCCAGATCATCCATACCAGGATGTGGGACAGTGCTCAGTAGCCTTGGCAAGACTGAAGTAACTGCTGCCCGGCTTATGCATATTCATGTTCTCCCTCATCATCTCCCTCTCCTCCCCGCTGATTTTAGGACTCAGCTGCGCTGTAGCAACTTCTGGATGTAGACAGGAAGCCAGCACATGCGCAGTGAAGCCCTGAAATCAGCGGAGAGGAGAGGGAGATGATGAGGGAGAACATGAATATGCATAAGCCTGGTGGTGCTGCAGGCCGGGCGGCGGTTACATCACAGTGCCAGATGAAGGCATTAACCCAGCCCCTGCCAGTTAGCAGCTAATTTGCATATCAACAGGAAAGAAGATAACGGGCAAACTGTGTGGTGGATCTGGGCATGGTATGCATCAAACTGATCAGCATCCCCCTCACTACCAGCCAGTACCGCTGGTTAGTGCGGGGGGAGCAAACTGACAATTTTCCTTTAACAGCTTGGTGAGAATGGCCTAGATCTAAAGAATTATACAAAACAACCCTTCAGTCCAATGATGTGACCCTCTCTAAGCAGACCTAATACAGACTCCTTTAAAGGGGTATTTTGCCCCTAGACATCTTATTTGTTATATTAAAACTGTTACAGATTCTTTATGGTAATGCAGTAGGTTTGGTCATGTGAAGGCTGCTGCTTAGGTTACACAGTGAGACCCTTCCCTCTGTCTAACTATGAATATGCCATGGTTGCTGATTGTGGGAACAGTGAAAAGTTAAGAATGTACATTTCAATATTCACTATTTTATCAAAACTATAGCAAATATCAATAAACTACTTAATTCTGCTTATTAATATAATCTTTATTTAGTCATATATTTTAATTTAATCACTTAGGCTAGGTTTTCACTTGGGTTTTTTTGCCAGCATTTTTTTTTGGGCCAAATAAAACCACCAGAAAAAATGCCTGAAAAGCCCACACTGCACTTTTCTGCATTTTTATGTCATTTTTGCTTTGTGAAAATAGTTTTTTTCTCCTATAGCAGTTTTTCCTGTTATTGTGTCCTGTTATTTTCTAACTCCAAGTAAAAAAGATTTACAAACGGAAGAAAAAAAGAGATGCCAATGCAAAACCCACATTGCATTTTTAATTGTATCATAGACTTTGTTGGGAGAGAAATGCCAAGATTTGGTTGGAAAAAAATGCCTTAGTTTCAACTTGCTACAATCACACGTTGAATAGAGATGAGCGAATCAAATCTGACAAATCCGAATATGTTGGGAATTTCAGGAAAAAAATAGCTTTGCAACAAATCCGAATATCGCCGTGATCACACAAATTTCTTCATTAAACTTCATTTAGTGCGGTCCAGGCTCCAGGGCATCTAAGATGGCAGCTCCACATTTCAGGACATGGGGCAAGGAACTCTTGGAAGACGGGTAGGCAAGATGACCCTTAATCACATGCAGCATACAGCGTATCAGCAGCCAGCCACTCCTGGGATGTCACAGCCCTATGTAACCGTCAGCCTTCTTGCGGCCAGTCACATCAGTGTTTTATTGCAGAGGGAGAGGGACAGAGAGCAGTGTGTGTTTCACAGAAAAGCATTTTTACAGCAGCGATTCACCTCAAGCCCAAATACAGCCTAGAAGCACTGATAGGGAAGGGAGAGAGTGCAATTTTGGGTGTACTACACAATGACTGTGTGCTGCAGCACTGGTGTGTGCAATAACTGAAAAGCTAATAGTAGCCAGCCAGTGTAGGTGAGCAGAGCACTAAAAGCCACAATCACCTGCTATTAGTGCCTAATACAGGTCGCATGGTGGAGCGTATTGACTTCTATTAAGTGTAACCTGTGCGTTCATAGGTGGTGTACGATTTTGTACAGAGGCAAAGGTCACAGCAGACTAGGGGCGAGTGGCCTGAGCTCCTTGTATCAGCTAGCTGTCGTGTCTCAACCAGCAACCTATCTGCCGTCATTGACTGGTTAACTCGATAATGCACCTAATCACAAGTGACATCTGATATCCCCAATCAACAGGCAGTGGGTTCCTCAGACACAACCCTCATTTGGCATGGCCCAGGAGCAGTCCCTGTCCTCCAATTGCCTCTGTCCTATGCTATTCCCTCCCCCATAGAAGCATCCTATGCTGAGGGTTCAGCTCCACTTTTTAGTCATTATGATCTGCTAGAGGACAGTCAGCAGCTATTACCGAGCCAAGAAGTGGAGGAAACATCCCCTGCTTCCTTCGCTAGACCAGCAAGTAGTGATGAGGAGAGGGGCGTGGTAGGTGGTGTTGGGAGCGTTCAGGCTCCTGAAGCAGACACTGTTGAGGAACGTGAGGAGGACATCCATGGTGTCCAGACACAATTCGATGATGATGAAGCTGATCGCACTTGGGAGCTGGGTGCAGAAGGGGCTTCATCATCATCAAGAGAAGAGGGTGGCACGTTGTCCATGAGGCAGTAGTTGAGCTAGCAAGGTTCTAACATGGTTGGGAGTCAGCATGATGGCAGCAGTGGGAAGTGCTTCACGGCAGCCTACCTTCCTGGGAGGTAGTGAAACAAGGGTTTCTGGAGGCGACAGTAGTAGCAGTCAGGCAGTGCGGACTGTTGGGGGGAAAATCAGCTATTCGGCAGTGTGCCAGTTTTTCATCAAGTATCCACAGGATATTAACATGGCCACATGCAGTTTTAAAAAATATCTTTAATCTTTTCAATTGTGAGGCCCTATGGTCTCATCAGGCTGCCGCCACCTCCAGGCTTGGCCATTCTGCCACATTTTGGTCTACTCATGCTGGTGCCACCTCCAGGCTGTGTCAATATGACGCTATGTGGTCTCCTCATGCTGCTGGCAGATTACATAAAAAAATGTATGCTAATCTATTTAAAATCTTCAATTTAAATTTTAAAATCTATCTTTAATCTTTTCAATTGTGAGGCCCTATGGTCTTGTCAGGTTGCTGCCACCTCCAGGCTTTGTTTCTGCCACTATATGGTCTCCTGATGTTTCCGCCACCTCCAGGCTGTGTTATTTAGTCGCTATATGGTCTCCTCATGCTGTCACCACCTCCGGGCTGTGTCATTCTGACAGATTATGGTCTCCTCATGCTGCTGCCACCTCCAGGCTGTGTCACTGTGCTGCCATGTGGTCTCCTCATTCTGCTGGCACATTAAATAAAACTTTTTAGGTACATCTTTTTGAAATCTTCAATTTAAATGTTAAATCATTTCTTTAATCTTTTCAATTGTGAGGTCCTATGGTCTCTTCAGGCTGTTGCCACCTCCAGGCTCAGTCATTCAGCCACTATATGGTCTCCTCATGCTGCTGCCACCTCCACCCTTTATCATTCAGCCACTGCATGGTCTCCTCATACTGATGCCACTTCCAGGCTGTTTCATTGTGCCACTCTGTGACAGTGATTCTAATAGCGACGCCTCTAATCTGCATGTCATATTGAATAACAGTATTATTCCACTAACACAGCACATTCCCTATGTGTGTCATGGCAAGGTAAAGTGTTCTACACCCCTATTGAGGCTCTCTGTAGGCCAGAAATAGCAATTTTTAATAGCAATTTTGCCGCAAATAAATTTGGACCAAGCCAATTTTTTTCACAAAATGCAGCGAATCGGCTGAATCAAATTTTTAAAAAATTCGCTCATCTCTAATGTTGAGCACAAAAATGGCAAAATGGAGTTAAAGATCGAAAAAGACAAAGACGCCAAGTGGGTATAGCATTTCATAAATCTATATTGCCTTGCAGCTAACATCTGGGCACTGTGTTTTTTGCCAAAAAAAAAAAAAAAAAGCTCAGTGTGGCATTTGTTAGGAACCCAGCCTTAAAAATACAGTGGGTTTTAGCCTTGAGGAAAATTTAGCATTTTTATTTCTTCCTCCTTTTTAAGAGACATAACTCTTTCCACAGAGCCATGTTGCTTTTTGCACACCAATTGTATTTTGCAATGACTCCTGTCATTTCAACATAAAATGTATGAGGAGGCAAAATTTTATTTGTAGGTAAAAATTGGGAAATATACACATTTTGGGGGGGGGGAGTTTATTTTTTTTTTTTTTTTTTAACATTATGTACTTTACTGTAAAACTGACATGTTATCTTTATTCTGTGGGTCAATACAATTAAGACCATACCCATATTTTGTATTATTGTACTACTTAAAAAAAAAAGGGTCAAACTTATCTAAACAAAATAAGTATGTTGATGATCTTTCCGTGATCTGTAGTTTTTATCTGTACCACTTTTGTTTATATAAGTCTTTTTTCTGGTATGTGATGTGACCAAAAATTATCAGTTTTGAACTTTAGTATTGTTTGGCATTTATGCCATTCACAGTACTGGTGATGGCAAGTATGTTTTTGTTTAGTTTGTTTGAACCATGGGAAAAAGGGGGGTAATTAAAAAAAAATAATGGAAGAGTTTAAATATTTTTTTAAAACATTTTTGGATTGTTTTATTTACACTTTTTATAAGCAATCATTAGATTGCTAATACTGAACAATGCTATTCTATTGCATAGCATTGCTCAGTGAAATTAGTGCTGTGCGCCTGTCATAAACCTCTCAGATACCACAATCAGGGCATTATGGCATTTAAGAGGTTAAGGATCGATACCAGTGTGATTGCTGACAACAGACATTGACTGTTAGTGGTGGCTGCTGATAGCAGCCATCACTCACCATCTATCAAAGGGGTATTCCAGGCAAAACCTTTTTTTATATATATCAACTGGCTCCGGAAAGTTAAACAGATTTGTAAATGACTTCTATTAAAAAATCTTAATCCTTCCAATAGTTATTAGCTTCTGAAGTTTTCTGTCTAACTGCTCAATGATGATGTCACGTCTTGGGAGCTGTGCATGATGGGAGAATATCCCCATAGGAACTGCACAGCTCCCGGGACGTGAGTCATCAGAGAGCAGTTAGACAGAAAACAACAACTCAACTTCAGAAGCTAATAACTATTGGAAGGATTAAGATTTTTTTAATAGAAGTAATTTACAAATCTGTTTAACTTTCCGGAGCCAGTTGATATATACAAAAAAAAGTTTTGGCCTGGAATACCCCTTTAAGCATGCCCAGCTTCTTTATTTGCTTCATAGACTCAGTGTATATGCTGTGCCAGCTATCTATTTCTACCATTTGGACTGTCTATATATTTGTATAATATTTGGATAAAGTAGAAATGTTTGTTTAGAAAAAAAATTATATTAAACTTTATTGACAGGATAGAATATGTTAAGGGACTTATTAAAACATTATTAAAATATGCTAGTGACCCTATACTATTAACCATAAAATCATTAAAAAGAAAAAGCACCTTATTTTTGTACATCTCATAAGGGGTAATAAAATAATCGTCAAGGTTGATTTCTTGAATATTTTTATGATAGCCCCCACTGGATTTGATTAATATGCATTATTAATGTAATCAGTTCTAAAAGTTCATGTGCAGTTCCAAATTATCTCATGCATGGTGCTTAAATTGACAGTGTGACCTATTTTTATAGGAACATATTTGTGTGTAGGTATCTTAGTCCCATGACTTTGAGAACTTGTTTCTTCCACCAACTTAACATATGCACATACACTATGTATCCACAGAATGCCACATTAGAAATGTGATGTCCACAAGACAACTGCACATGAGAGTTTTTCATATTTCGTATGTGCATGCTTACAAAATGCTGTTGTTAAATTCATTCTAGATTGTGGCATGATGACTTTCTTGTTTATCTGATTTAAATTCTTTTTATTGAAAATAAATCTTGCAAATGAAGCAACATAGTCGTATCATTGTTTAATAAACAGAAAATAAGAGGAGGTGGTAAATTATATCACAATATAGACATTAAGTACAATAATGTTACAGTTGGTATTTTTTATGTAGATTAGATCACTTGAGGGTGCTCATATGCATTAACAATTGTTGATATATTGTAGCTTACTTATTACAGTAGTAGCTCAGGAAAATAAAGTTATCAGACACTAATCTCCTATCTGAAGTATCTGATTGCGGGGGATTCAACTACTGGGTCTACTTACCTCTCCTCATCGTGCTTTGGCCCCCACCTTCGTGGATGAGTGCAAGTGATGGAACATCACTGTGGCCAGCGATTGGTTGAGTAGGCCCTCACTTGCGCTCAACCAGGAAGGTCGAGGCCCGAGCACGCCGCAGACAGGTAAGTAGATGGGGCATTATACAGGAGATCATGGAGGGTCTCAATTTATCATTATTATTATTATTAAGTCACAGTCCCACAGTCAGACACTTATCCACTATCCTGTAAATTAGGGATAAGTGTCTGATATGTTTAGTTTCAAGGTTCTTTAAATCTTGAAGAGCAGGGAAAAAATTCCTTGGAGAGTATGATATGAGGGGCGATTGACACCAGGAGCCAAAAACTTTCATGAACCAGTCTTTTCCATGTAGAGGAGTAAGGATACTTTCTATTTAGTCATCTAATAGGAATGGTTTTCCGGCCCATAAGAATAGTTTCGCTGAAAAGGATATAGTATGGCAAAAGTCCCTTGTCTAGAATACAAAATATGGAGTTGGGTCACTTTTTACGAGAAATTGTAAATAGCTGGGTATGGCCATAACAAATAGTAAAAATCGGGAAAAGAGCATTTAAGGTATTAGGGTATGTTCACACTGCGGAATCCCCGCGGAATTCCGCGAGTGAAATTCCGCGAGTAAAAGTCCGCACAGTGAACATTACCATCAGTGTGAATGGGTCTTCCGTGAGACCCGTTCACACTGCGGAATTTCAGCGGCAGACCATTCCGCTGCTGAAATTGTTCTGCGCAAAGAAAGAACATGTTCATTCTTTGCGCGGAAGTCCGGGAGTACAGCATAGCGCAGTACCGCACGGTCCTACTGCCACCGCCGGCTGCCAGTCTGAATCTCCGCTCGCTGAATTCAGCAAGCGGAGATTCTGTTCACACTCACTAGTGTGAACATATCCTTAAGGTGCTGAAATTCTAACCATTTTGTGTAATCATATCAAGGTAAGGTAGTCCTTGTTAAGCACAACTGAATAATAATAATAATAATAATAATAATAATAATAAAACATATAAAAGTGATTCCATTAAAGCGAAACTGACAAGCTGTTCACTTGCACTTAATCTAATATACTGTGTTATAGTGTGGGTGAACAGCATTACAATAAGGGGTTACTTACATTAATTGATAAAGTACTAGCAGAGATATATGTCTTTATTCTTCTAGTTTTATTGCACAGCTCTGCACAATGGAAGCAGGAAGTCGGCTGCCGCATTCCTCTGCCTTCTCAATATTCCCTGCTCTGCCCGCCCCCGTAATGAATATGCAATACTATTCACTCTAACATCACTAGGAAGTGAGAGCCTGTGCTCTGCTCTGAGCAGAGCATTTTTGCATATTCATTTATGTGGAGACCAGAGTATGTATATTGTGTATGTGAAATAAAAAAAAGCTTAGTAAACATATTTTAATTGTGTAAAACAAAAATAGAGAAACAGAAACATGGCCACACATCCATAATTTGTATTTTGATCTACTTGTCTCAGCATAATTTCAATAACTAACAGGTAGTTAGCATACATTTTGATCTAAAAGTACAAGCCTACTCGCCATGTCAAGACCACCTAGTCCGAGTGGGCCCCTAACCTAACACTGGCGTAGCACCGGGCGGCAACCACTGCCCCCACAACACCAAGCCTACCGGGTAAATGACCCAATGGCCAGGCAGACCCACTTCTGCCTAACCAAGTCCCTGGCTCCAGGCCACACCACCCCACAACAAAGCATCACAGCAGCAATTACCGTCATACCACCATCTTTTAATTGTGATTATTACACAAAATAAAAGTAGTGCCGGAAAAGTAATTTCTTACATTTATATTGGTAAAGCTGAAGAACAAGGCATTATATTAATGCTTACTTAGATTACACCTATGAACCCCTTCCTGTTATGGGACATATGTATACGTCCAAGCATCCGACACGTTCGCACAATTGGACGTATTAATACGTCCTAGCGATCTCCGGCACTGCTGCGGGCAGTGCAGGAGATCGGCGACGGGACCCGGCTGTTAATCCCAGCCGGAGTCCCGCCGGAGCCGCAATCCTGATCACGGCATCTATGGTGTTGACAGGGGGAGCACTCTCCTCCTGTTCACCAACGGCGCCACTGCAATACGATCGCGGGTCGCCGTTGGTTGCTATGGCAGCAGGAGGTCAAATCATCACCTTCTGTCTGCCTGCTACAGAAGCCTGTGAGATCCAACCACAGGCTGGATCACACAGGCAGTAGTGTGTGCAGCTCATCAGGTCATACTGTGCTGCAGTACAAATGTTTTGCAGTATAGTATAACCTGTAAAAACTGTAAAAAATTAAATAAAAAGTTATTCAATAAAAGTGTGAAGTGTAAAAAATTAAATAAAAAAATGCCCCTTTCCCAATAAAAGCCCTGCATTATCACTAAAAAAGATCAAAAACACAAATCATATGCATAATAGGTAATGCCATGTCCATAATGACGTGTACTATAAAACTATAATGTAAATTATCCCGCACAGTGAACGCCATAAAAATAAAAAAAGTGCAAAATTTGCCAATTTTGGTACAAATAGCGGAATAAATAACAATTAGGTAGAAGGATAAAGTGCCTACTCACTGTTGTCACAATGCTCCCCAAAAATGTTTTTTAAGAAAATAGAAGGGGAGTGAACTAAAACTTTTAATCAATATGCTGCTAAGAAACACAACATATATATATATATATATATATATATATATATATATATATTAGTACAAGGTATAGTATATCGAGTAAGGAGACTGATAGTGCTCCCTCATCGATTATCATGCAGATATAACTCACAGTTAAAAGGTTTTTAGTAAAATCAACTGTCTTAAATACGCCTAAAAATAGAGGTCCAACTGACAAACACCAGTCACCACAATGAATTCAGGAGTAAATTATTGTACAGTGCCCAACGCTTTTCGGTCCACCTATAGCGGTGACCTCCTCAGGGGCTAAGTACACCTATGCACAGCAACCATAAGATAAACATAACATGGTATAGTATAGAGTTGTAGATACAGTTAGAGCCCAATATAGACAGTTTAGCATAATTCACAGTCAGGTAAACTTGGTTGTGGTCCTGTGAAAAGAAAATAAGACGAACATCTGATGGTCCGTGATCTATGTCCTATCTGTTTCACCATGTGCGCACCCGCAGTAGCGGGGGGGGGGGGGCGTACGATCCTGACGGCTGCCAGGGCAAATGTGATGAAATAGCGGAATAAAAAATAGCACAAGAATAGTTACTTGCCATGTCATAATACAAGAATGATACCAGTAAAAAAAAATGGCGTCGGACGAAAAATAAAAAAGTTACGGCTGTTGGAAAATGAATGGTAGAAAAAGAATTTTGCACAGAAAAGGAAAAAGAACATAGAAAGCTATATAAAATGTAGAAAGAATAAAATGTACACAGAATAAATATAACATCACTTTTACAGCACAATGTACACCATATTTTTTTTTAAATGCCAGAAATTTTGCAGTTTTTAACAATATTTTGAAGTTTTTCAAAAAAATGCTGCATGTGTCAACAAAAATGCACCACTTATATAAAGTACTATATGTTACGAAAAAACTATCTCAGAATCGCTCTGCTCAGAAAAAGCCTTCTTAAGTTATTACCATTTAAAGAGATATATGTCAAATAAAAAGATTTTAAAAAAAAGCCTGGTCATTGAGGTAAAAAATGGGTCCGTCCTTAAGGGGTTAATATTTTAAAAGTTGAAACAAATAAAACAATATCAGTTGTCTGTTGAACAAACAATGGCCCATATGTATTAATCTACCTCCAACCAAAACGGTCTTGTTCTGCCCATAACAACCAATCACAGTTAACTCCTTAACCCCTTAAAATCCCTTAAGGAACGGGGGTTTTTCTGTTTTTGCTTTTTCGTTTCTTGCTCCTTGCCTTTAAAAAATCATAACTCTTTCAATTTTGCACCTAAAAATCCATATGATGGCTTATTTTTGGCGTCACCATTTCTACTTTGTAATGACATCAGTCATTTTGCCCAAAAATCTATGGTTAAATGGAAAAAAAAAATCATTGTGAGACAATTTTTTTTTAAAAACTCTGTTTTGTAAATTTGGGGGCTTCCGTTTTTACGTAGTACATTTTTCGGTAAAAATGACACCTGATATTTATTCTGTATGTCCATACGGTTAAAATGATACCCTACTTATATAGGTTTGATTTTGTCGTACTTCTGGAAAAAATCATAACTTCATGCAGGAAAATTAATACGTTTAAAATTGTCATTTCTGACCCCTATAACTTTTTTATTTTTCCGCATATGGGGCGGTATGATAGCTTATTTTTTGCGCCGTGATCTGACGTTTTTAACGGTACAATTTTTGCATTCATAGGACGTATTGATCGCTTTTTATTCATTTTTTCATTATATAAAAAGTAACCAAAAATGCACTATTTTGGACTTTGGAATTTTTTTGCGTGCACGCCATTGCGGTTTAATTAACAATATATTTTTATAATTCGGATATTTCCGCACGCGGTGATACCATATATATTTTTTTTTATTTACACTGTGTTTTTTTTTATGGAAAAAGGGGGGTGATTCAAACTTTTAATAGGGAAAGGGTTAAATAATCTTTATTCACTTTTTTTTTCACTTTTTTTTTGCAGTGTTATAGGTCCCATAGGGACCTATAACACTGCACACACTGATCTTTCACATTGATCACTGGTTTCTCATAAGAAACCAGTGATCGATGATATTGCCGCTTGACTGCTCATGCCTGGATCTCAGGCACTGAGCAGTCATTCGGCGATCGGACAGCGAGGAGGCAGGTAGGGACCCTCCGTCTGTCCTGTAAGCTGTACGGGATGCCGCAATTTCACCGCGGCTGTCCCAAACAGCCTACTGAGCTAACCGGCACACTTTCACTTTAGACGCTGCGTTCAACTTTGAACGCCACGTCTAAAGGGTTAATAGAATGCGGCACTGCGATCAATGCCGCACGCTATTAGCCATGGGTCCCGGCCGTTGTTAGAGGCCGGGCCCGACTCGCTATGACACGGGGCCACACCGTGGCCCCGCGTTATAGATTGGGAGCGGACACATGACGTTCCAGTACGTCATGTGTCCTTAACGGGTTAAGGACCCTTGACGTACGCGTACGTCATGACACCCTGGTACTTAAGTTACACCAATCACACACAGTACATACTCCCCCTCCCCCAACAATTTGACCTCAATGTACCAAGTCCAGAGTACATTCCAAGTTTTAACCCCATAAACCACTAAATGGCCCAAAATAATGTTTCATCTGAAAAATAAATAAATAAAAACTGATTAGACCTCTGGGGGTAATTTTTTATGTTGCCTCAAATGTGCAGCGCTCTCTCCACCTGAGTGGGGTGCGCATTTGAGGCAACAAGTTAGGGATGGCCACACACACCACATTCCCAGAAGGATGATTCAGAGCATAGGGTTTGGGGTGGGCATATTTTTTAGTTTTGGCTATGCTCTGGGTCATCTTTCTGGGAACATAATTTATAATTTTATGTGCCACTGTACCCCATTTTAGTTATTTAGCGTACCCCAGTTATTTACCCCATGTGATGCCCCTTGAAGGGGGGGGGGGGGTCCCACTGTTCTGGCTCCATAGGAGAAAGCCAAAGCTCAAGGACCCTGACTTATCTCCGGCACCTCTGAGACCGGTGTACATGCTGTTTACGCCAATATATGAGGTATGTCCTTACTCCAAAGAAATGTATTTACACATTTACAATGGCATTTTCTCCTTTTACCACTTGTGAAAATGAAAAATTTGGGGTAACCCCAGCATGTGTAAAAGTGTAAAAAAAAAAATCAAATTTTTTCACTTTCACATCCCACTTCATGAATATTTATCAAACACCTCTGGGGTGTTGAGGCTCACTGTACCCCTTGTTACGTTCCTTGTGGGGTGTAGTTTCTAAAATAGTATGTCATGTGTTTTGTTTTTTTGCTGTCCTGGCACCATAGGGGCTTCCTAAATGCGAAATGCCCCCCCATTTCAGCAAAATTTGCAAATGTGACTCCTCTTCTGAGCATTGTAGTGCACCCGCAGTGCTCTTGACGTCCACACATGGGGTATTTCCATACTCAGAAAAGATGGGGTTACCAATTTTGGGGGCATTTCTCTTATTACCCCTTGTAAAAATGTAAAATTTTGGGAAAAACCAGCATTTTAGTGGAAAATAAGAATAAAAAATAATTTACACATCCAAAGTCGTCAAACACCTGGGGGGTGTTAAGGCTCACTGTACCCCTTGTTACGTTTCTTGAGGGGTGTAGTTTCCAAAATAGTATGCCATGTGGATTTTTTTTTGCTGTCCTGGCACCATAGGGACTTCCTAAATGGGACATGCCCCCAAAAAACCATTTCAGCTAAATTTACTTTGCAAAAGCCAAATGTGACTCCTTCTCTTCTGAGCATTATAGTACGCCAACAGAACACTTGACGTGCCCTTATGAGGTATTTTCATACTCAGAAGAGATGGGGTTACAAATTTTGGGGGGCATTCTTTCCTACTAACCCTTGTAAAATTTTTAAATTTGGGGGAAAACTAGCATTTTAGTGCAAAAAATATAAATCATTTACACATCCAACTTTAACAAAAATTTGTGAAACACCTGTGGGGTGTTAAGACTCATTGGACCCCTTGTTACGTGCCTTGAGGGGTCTAGTTTCCAAAATAGTATGCCATGTGGTTTTTTTTTTGCTGTTCTGGCACCATAGGGGCTTCCTAAATGTGACTCGCCCCCAAAAAAATTTCAGAAAAACTCACTCTCCAAAATCCCACTGTTGCTCATTCCCTTCTGAGCCCTCTACTGTGCTCGCCGAACACTTGACATACAAATATGAGGTATTTCCTTACTCAAGAGAAATTGGGTTACACATTTTAGGAAGATTTATCTCCTTTAACCCTTGTAAAAATTCTAAAACTGGGTCTACAAGAACATGCCAGTTTAAAAAATGAAGATTTTGAATTTTCTCCTTCACTTTGCTGCTCTTCCTGTGAAACACCTAAAGGGTTAACAAACCTTTTGAATGTCATTTTGAATACTTTGAGGGGTGCAGTTTTTATAATGGGGTCATTTATGGGGTATTTATAATATGAAGACCCTTCAAATCCACTTCAAAACAGAACTGGTCCCTGAAAAATGTTGATTTTGAAAATGTTGTGAAAAATGTGAAAATTGCTGCTATACTTTGAAGCCCTCTGATGTCTTCCAAAAGTAAAAACATGTCAATTTTATGATGAAAATATGAAGTAGACATATTTTATATGTGAATCAATATATAATTTACTTGGAATATTTATTTTCCTTATAAGCAGAGAGCTTCAAAGTTAACAAAAATGCAACATTTTCAATTTGTTCATCAAATTTTGGAATTTTTCACCAACAAATGATGCAAGTATCAACAAAATGTTAACACTAACATAAAGTAGAATATATCACAAAAAAAACTATCTTGGAATCAGAATGAAAGGCATCCCCCCAGAGTTATTAATGTTTAAAGTGACAGTGGTCAGATGTGCAAAAAATGTCCGTGTCCTACACTGAAAATTGGCTGGGTCCTTAAGGGGTTAAGGATGAAGGGCATACCTGTACTCCCTAGTCCAGCTCCCCTTATATGACTCAGAGTCACAAGCTGACCCCGTGTCATAGCGGGGTGGTCCCGACGGCTATCAGCGGTCGGGACCCGTAGTTAATACCAGACATCACCGATTGCCCCTTAGAAACAGCAATCAAAGTTGATTGCGGCGTCTAAACTAGAAAAAAAAAACTATCTCGGTAGCTCAACAGAACTTATCGGAACCACCGTGGTAAAACCGTGGTGTTCCCATCGCTTAGAGGATGGTAGGAGGGCCCTAACCTGCCTCCTCACCGTCCGATCTTTGCTAGTTTACGCCATGCAGTCTCAGCAGCCTGGAGCAATCAAGCACCAACAACACTGATCAATTCTATGCTTAGCATTGAACAGTGTACGCAATCTGAAGATTGCATGTAATAGTCCCCTATGGGGACTATAAAATTGTGTAATTTTTTTTTTTTTAAAGTTAATAAATGTGAATTATCCCCTTCCCTAATAAAAGTTTAAATCACCACTCTTTTCACATTTAAAAAGAAATATGTAAACATGTGGTATTTCCGGTGCAAAAATGTCCGAACTATAAAATGATAATGTTAAATAAACCGCACGGTCAATGGCATACACATAAAAAAATTTGTATACCCTAAAAAAAATTACAAAAAGCTATCAAAAAATACCATCAAAACAAAAATGGTACCGATAAAAACTTTAGATGATGGCACAAAAAATTAGCATTCACACATCCCCGTATATGGAAACATTTAAAAGTTATAGGGGTTAGAAGATGACAATTTTAAACATACCAATTTTGGTGCATGTAGTTATTATTTTTTTAAATAGTAAAATAAACTAAAAGCTATATGTTAGATATCCTTGTAACCATATGAACCTACAGAATAAAGATAAGGTGTATTTTTTTTAACCAAAAATTGCACTGTGTAGAATCGGAACCCCCAAAAAGTTACAAAATTGCCAAAATGTTTTTGTTTTGTTTTTTTTCAAATTTGCCCCACAAATATTTATTAATTTTTTTGGTTTGGCCATATACTTTGTGGTGAAATGATTGATGGTATCACAAAGTACAATTGATGGCGCAAAAAACAAGCCCTCATAGGTCTCCAGGTGGAAAATTGAAAGTGTTATGATTTTTACAAGGTGAGAAGGAAAAAAAAACTAAAGCGCAAAAATGACAAATAGCCTGGTCCTCAAGGGGTTAAGCTTTCATATATTTACGAGCTCTGGGAAAATGATAGCTGAACTGTGATTGGTTGTTATAGCCAAAACTAGACAATTTGGGTTTTAGACATATTGATAAATTTGAGTCATTATGTATGCATTCTGAGTTGCTTTTACTGAAGAGCTTGACAGTCAATAGTAGTCCATGTTTCAACGAACTACAGGGCATACAAGGAATATAGTATATGGAAATAGGATTCAGTAAGAGTCATTATTTAAATAAAATGGATATGTGTCACTACAGAATATGCCTCTATAGTCCTGCCTGTTAGTGATGCACTCTCAGCTAAATGTTTTTGAAGAGGAAGAAAACAAGACATTGCCCTATTAAGGGCCTCTCTTCTATCTGTATACTTGTGCAGCTCTGTTAAACCTAGAAATTGCCCAAAGACAACAATAAAAATGGAGTGCTTATGAGGCAGAAAATTGCTTTTCCGCAAAGCTTTAAAAAGGACAGAATATGACAAGTGAAGAAGTTGTCACTGAATATTGACAAAATGTCCGAACTATAAAATGATAATGTTAAATAAACCGCACGGTCAATGGCATACACATAAAAAAATTTGTATACCCTAAAAAAAATTACAAAAAGCTATCAAAAAATACCATCAAAACAAAAATGGTACCGATAAAAACTTTAGATGATGGCACAAAAAATTAGCATTCACACATCCCCGTATATGGAAACATTTAAAAGTTATAGGGGTTAGAAGATGACAATTTTAAACATACCAATTTTGGTGCATGTAGTTATTATTTTTTTAAATAGTAAAATAAACTAAAAGCTATATGTTAGATATCCTTGTAACCATATGAACCTACAGAATAAAGATAAGGTGTATTTTTTTTAACCAAAAATTGCACTGTGTAGAATCGGAACCCCCAAAAAGTTACAAAATTGCCAAAATGTTTTTGTTTTTTTTTTTTTCAAATTTGCCCCACAAATATTTATTAATTTTTTTGGTTTTGCCATATACTTTGTGGTGAAATGATTGATGGTATCACAAAGTACAATTGATGGCGCAAAAAACAAGCCCTCATAGGTCTCCAGGTGGAAAATTGAAAGTGTTATGATTTTTACAAGGTGAGAAGGAAAAAAAAACTAAAGCGCAAAAATGACAAATAGCCTGGTCCTCAAGGGGTTAAGCTTTCATATATTTACGAGCTCTGGGAAAATGATAGCTGAACTGTGATTGGTTGTTATAGCCAAAACTAGACAATTTGGGTTTTAGACATATTGATAAATTTGAGTCATTATGTATGCATTCTGAGTTGCTTTTACTGAAGAGCTTGACAGTCAATAGTAGTCCATGTTTCAACGAACTACAGGGCATACAAGGAATATAGTATATGGAAATAGGATTCAGTAAGAGTCATTATTTAAATAAAATGGATATGTGTCACTACAGAATATGCCTCTATAGTCCTGCCTGTTAGTGATGCACTCTCAGCTAAATGTTTTTGAAGAGGAAGAAAACAAGACATTGCCCTATTAAGGGCCTCTCTTCTATCTGTATACTTGTGCAGCTCTGTTAAACCTAGAAATTGCCCAAAGACAACAATAAAAATGGAGTGCTTATGAGGCAGAAAATTGCTTTTCCGCAAAGCTTTAAAAAGGACAGAATATGACAAGTGAAGAAGTTGTCACTGAATATTGACAACAGAAGGACATTTAACCATGACAAATAAAAATTCTTTGTCATGTTCAATTAGCATATACCCAAAAATAAAAAGAAGTTTATTGTTAAATTCATTTGTGAACATTTGAAACAAGTAAAATAAAATTTTAGAATACAGAACAAACCTTCTATCATTACCCTGTGAAGATCATCTACTACCATCTGAAATGACTATACAAAGATGGCTAGATAGATATACACTGATCAACCATAATATAAAAAGCAGACATGTGAACTTAGTCAAAGGGATTATATTGTTATAATGGCACCAGTAAGAATGAGGGATATTAGTCAGCCTAACCCTTGCTGATGTACGCTCCAGATGAAGATGGGTAGTTCTTTTCAGTCTGACACAGTGCTCTCTGCTGACACCTCTGTCCATGTCAGGAACTGTCCAGAGCAGGAGAGGTTTGCCATGGGGTTTTGCTCCTACTCTGGGTAGTTCCTGATATGGACAGAGATGTCAGCAGAGAGCACTGTGGTCAGACTGAAAATAATTACTCAACTGTGGAACATACAGCAGCTAATAAGAACTGGAAGGATTAAGATATATAATATAAGTAATTTACAAATCTATTTAACTTTCTGGAACCAGTTAATAAAAAAATAATAATAATAATAATTGTTTTCCACTGGAGTAGCCCTTTAACAAAATTGTGATGCTTCGATGACTGGGCCACAACATCTCTTCTCATTGAGTCATTGAGGCTCATTGATTCATTTGGAGGGTGAATGCCAGTACATGGATCCCACAAAGAGCTATTTCTGCACACATTTCTGAAAAGGTAATGTTGGACATAACAGAATAGTTTTAAAAACTATAACTATGGTGTGAAAACGTGATGAAACGTTCAGTATGGTGACTTGGACTCCAATTTCTCTAGATGTCTATCTGACGGTAGGATATGCTGGAAAAACAAATCTGATCAATGAATACCCCACTTTCAACTTACATGGCTTATAGGATCTGTTGCTAATGCCTTAGTGACAAATACTACTGGGCATACTCAGGTGTCTTAAGTAATTCATGGCTGTACAAATACGAATTTAAAACTTAATTTTGAGGTGAGGTAAGAATACACTATATGCCTAGGTAGATTTAACTCCCTAAAAATGGCAGATTTACTCTGAAACCTCACCCTAAAGGCCTTGTTAACAGCCTAATACAAACCCTACAGCGCCCCAGGGTAGGAATGGGGTATATTAACTTTTAGTTCAAACCCTGAATCTCACAGAGAGACTGTGATGCTGATGCTGTATAAAACCTCTTATCTCTGAACCTCCCTACTACTATATTGGAAAACATTGCATTTATTGATACTTTCACATGTACATGATCTGCTGCATACTTTTGGTGCATATTTTGTGCTGCTGATTTGGCTACCCATGAACTTAGGTAGCAAAATCAGGTACCAAAAATATGCAGCAAATATATGCAGCAGATCCTGTATGTGTGAATGTACCTTCACATTTGTTTCACAAATAGTTAAAACCACGGATGCTGTTTATTAAATATTAACTGTTTGCCTCACCTACATGTTTTGCAGCACCTTGTCATGCCAGGTCATTAGGGGTGTAAAGACAAAAATCAGTATCTCAGTATATTTTTTTAGTGCATGGTGAAGGGGCCTATTATCAAGACTCTCGATTGAGAGCTAGTTCTTCTGATTAGAAAACTGTGATCTGTGGTTTCATACTAATGCAGATTAATAAATGTATTGTTTTACAATATACACTAGTAGAGAAGATTAAAGATAAGGGGTTTTTGTACCCTGTGATCCCAGAGAGAGTTAGTCTCTCTTTAAGACTCAGACTTTGGTATAGTTGTTACCAGCCTAGGCACTACAATGAGCCTTACATCTAATAGGCCAACTAACACCTTCCCTGACTACCTGCACCACAATTAACCTCTTAAGGACCCAGCCATTTTACACCTTAGGACCCGGCCATTTTTTGAACATCTGACCACTGTCACTTTAAACATTAATAACTCTGGAATGCTTTTAATTATCATTCTGATTCCGAGATTGTTTTTTCGTGACATATTCTACTTTAACAAAGTGGTAACATTTTTTGGTAACTTGCTTCCTTTCTTGGTGAAAAATCCCAAAATATTATGAAAAATTTGAAAATTTTGCATTTTTCTAACTTTGAAGCTCTCTGCTTGTAAGGAAAATGGATATTCAAAATATTTTTTTTTTATTCACATATACAATATGTCTACTTTATGTTTGCATCATAAAATTGACGCGATTTTACTTTTGGAAGACACCAGAGGGCTTCAAAGATCAGCAGCAATTTTCCAATTTTTCACAAATAATCCAAAATCACTATTTTTTAGGGACCAGTTCAGGTTTGAAGTGGATTTGAAGGGTCTTCATCTTAGAAATACCCCACAAATGACCCCATTATAAAAACTGCACCCCCCAAAGTATTCAAAATGATATTCGGTCAGCCTTTTAACCCTTTAGGTGTTTCACAGGAATAGCAGGAAAGTGAAGGAGAAAATTCACAATCTTCATTTTTTACACTCGCATGTTCTTGTAGACCCAATTTTTGAATTTTTACAAGGGGTAAAAGGAGAAAATGTATACTTCTATTTGTAGCCCAATTTCTCTCGAGTAAGCACATACCTCATATGTCTATGTAAAGTGTAGAGGGCTCAGAAGCGAAGGAGCGACAAGGGGATTTTGGAGAGTACGTTTTTCTGAAATGGTTTTTGGGGGGGCATGTTGCATTTAGGAAGCCCCTATGGTGCCAGAACAGCAAAATAAAAACACATGCCATACCATTTTGGAAACAAGACCCCTTGAGGAACGTAACAAGGAATTAAGTGAGCCTTAATACCCCACATGTGTTTCACGACTTTTGCATATGTAAAAAAAATAAAATAACATTTCACTAAAATGTGTGTTTCCCCCCAAATTTCACATTTTTGCAAGGGTTAATAGCAAAAAATACCCCTGAAAATTTGAAACCCCATCTCTTCTGAGTATGGAGGTACCCCATAAGTTCACCTGAAGTGCACTACGGGCGAACTACAATGCTCAGAAGAGAAGGAGTCATATTTGGCTTTTTGAGAGCAAATTTTGCTCGGGGGGCATGTCGCATTTAGGAAGCCCCTATGGTGCCAGGACAGAAAAATAACCCCCACATGGCACACCATTTTGGAAACTAGACCCCTTGAGGAACATAACAAGGGGTACAGTGAGCATTTACCCCCACTGGTGTTTGTCAGATCTTTGGAACAGTGGGCTGTACGAAATTTTTAATTTGCACAGCCCACTGTTCCAAAGATCTGTCAGACACCAGTGGGGTGTAAATGCTCACTGCACCCCTCATTACATTCCGTGAGGGACATAGTTTCCGAAATGGGGTCACATGTGTTTTTTTTTTTTGCATTTGTCAAAACCGCTGTAACAATCAGCCACCCCTGTGCAAATCACCTAAAATGTACATGGCGCACTCTCCCTTCTGGGCCCTGTTGTGCGCCCCCAGAGCACTTTGCGCCCACATATGGGGTATCTCCGTAGTCGGGAGAAATTGCATTACAAATTTTGGGGGGCTTTTTTCCCTTTTACCTCTTGTCAAAATGAAAAGTATAGGGCAACACCAGCATGTTAGTGTAAAAAAAATTTTTTTTTACACTAACATGCTGGTGTAGACCCCAACTTCACCTTTTCATAAGGGGTGAAAGGAGAAAAAGCCCCCCAAAATTTGTTAGGCAATTTCTCCCGAGTACGGCGATACCCCATATGTGACCCTAAACTGTTGCCTTGAAATACAACAGGGCTCCAAAGTGAGAGCGCCATGCGCATTTGAGGCCTGAATTAGGGATTTGCATAGGGGTGGACATAGGGGTATTCTACGCCAGTGATTCCCAAACAGGGTGCCTCCAGCTGTTGCAAAACTCCCAGCATGCTTGGACAGTCAACGTCTGTACAGCAATACTGGGAGTTTTGCAACAGCTGGAGGCTCCATTTTGGAAACAGTGACGTACCAGACGTTTTTCATTTTTATTGGGGAGGGGAGGGGGGCAGTGTAGGGGTATGTGTATATGTAGTGTTTTTAACTTTTTATTTTATTCTGTGGTAGTGTAGTGTAGTGTAGTGTTTTTAGGGTACAGTCGGGGGGTTACAGCGAGTTTCCCGCTGCGAGTTTGAGCTGCCGCGCAAAATTTGCTGCATTGCAAACTTGCAGCCTAATACTCACTGTAAGCCCCTGCCCATGTGAATGTACCCTGTACATTCACAGGGGGGGGGGGGGGGAGAACCTCCAGCTGTTGCAAAACTACAACCGGGAGCTGTGCATGATGGGAGAATATCCCCATAGGAACTGCGCAACTCCCGGGACGTGAGTCATCATAGAGCAAATAGACAGAAAACAACAACTCAACTTCAGAAGCTAATAACTATTGGAAGGATTAAGATTTTTTAATAGAAGTAATTTACAAATCTGTTTATCTTTCCGGAGCCAGTTGATATATAAAAAACAAGTTTTGGCCTGGAATACCCATTTAAGGATCAAACCTCACACAGGTGCTTAGAAGTAAACTAGTCAGACTGTTCAAGAAACAAAGAAAAAAAGGATAAATGATATAAAGAGATTGCTATCTAACTACACACTAAAATGGATACAAATTTTGTCTGTTTCGAGATACTGAGGTACACTCTACCCAATAGTGCCATCGACATGTGCAATAAAAAAAAAAAAACTGAAATTCAGATCTCAGGGGGCAGACAGAATTAAGAAATTAAACTATAAGATAATAGGATGTAGCTGGTTTCTCTATAATCACATGTTTTTGTTTTTTTTAATTAATGATAAAAAATCATATAAAAAAGCATATATCAAAAGCTGGAATCCGAGCAGGGCCCTTGCTACAGATTCAAATTATATATATATATATATATATATATATATATATATATATGTACATATATATATATATATAGTGGGGATCAAATGTTTGGGCACCCTGCAGAATTAATAACATGCACTGCCCCCTTTGCAAAGCTGTGACCTGCCAGTGTCATGGATTGTTCTCAATCATCATCTGGGAAGACCAAGTGATGTCAATCTCAAAGGTTTTAAAGGCCCAGACTCATCTGACCTTGCCCCAACAATGAGCACCATGGGTTCTTCTAAGCAGTTGTCTAGAAATCTGAAACTGAAAATAGTTGACGCTCACAAAGCTGGAGATGGCTATAAGAAGATAGCAAAATGTTTTCAGATGTCAATATCCTCTGTTCGGAATGTAATTAAAAATGGCAGTCATCAGGAACAGTGGAAGTTAATGCAAGATCTGGAAGACCAAGAAAAATATCAGACTGAACAACTCAAAGGATTGTGAGAAAAACAATTCAAAACCCACATTTGACTGCACAATCCCTCCAGAAACATCTGGTAAACACTGGAGTTGTGGTACACTATTCCACTGTAAAGAGATACTTGTACAAAAATGGTCTTCATGGAAGAGTCATCAGAAGAAACCCTCTTCTACATCCTCACCACAAAAATCAGCGTTTGAACTTTGCAAATGAACATATAGACAAGCCTGATGCATTTTGGAAACAAGTTCTGTGGACTGATGAGGTTAAAATTGAACTTTTTTGCTGGAATGAACAAAGGCACGTTTGGAGAAGAAGGGGAACAGAATTTAATGAAAAGAACCTCTGTCCAACTGTTAAGCATGGGGGTGGATCAATCATGGTTTGGGGTTGTATTGCAGCCATGGCACAGGGAACATCTCACGAGTAGAGATGTTGCGAATTGTTCGCCGGGGAACAGTTCTCTGCGAACATAGCTTGTTCGCGTTCACCGCGCCATGAGAACATATACGATGTTCGATCCGCCCCCTATTCCTCTTCATTGTAGTAAACTTTGACCCTGTGTGTCACAGTCAGCAGACACATTACAGCCAATCAGCAGCAGACCCTCCCTTCCAGACCCTCCCACCTCCTTCACGGACTCCATTTTAGCTTCATTCTGAAGCTGCATGGTTAGAGAGAGGAGGAATACTGAACCTGCTCCTGATTTTATAGGAAAAGCGATAGCTAGGTGATTTATTCAGGGTCCACTACACTCCTGAAGCACTAATGTAATCTCTGCTGTAAGGAAAGCACCCAAAAAGCTCTTTTTAGTGCTCAAACATCAGTCTGCATTTTTTTTGCTTTCTCCTGTGTACTCTGATAGCATTTGCCTGCCTGGCAGCATGATTGGCATGCTCACAGGGTAAATTGTGCCCACTTGCCCAGTGGCACCACTCATATCTGCTGTCACAAAAGCTTGCAATATAGCAGTAATATAGCAGTAAGTTTCTTTCACACATGTGTTTTGCAACAGCTGGAGGTACCCTGGTTGGGAACCACTGGTTAAAAGGGGTTACTCTGGTAGAAAACTTTTTTTCTTTCAAGCAACTACAGTATTCAGTGTTCACAAAAGTTCTGAAGGACTCATCTGATCTCTGCTGTAAGGACAGCTCCCAAAAAAGTCCTTTTTAGGGCTCAAACATCACTCTGCATTTTTTTCCCAAAAACACTTTTTTGACTGTGAAATAATAACAGTCAGTTTCTATCACACAAGTGCATTTCAGGGCCTGCAAGGGCACAGTGTTACACCAGTGCTACTCAGATATGGTGTAGCAGTAGTGTAAATTTGGAAAAAAAATACATTTTTGGCTGTGAAATAAAATCTGTCAGTTTACAAAACACTTGGGAGTTTTTGGGCCTGCAGGGCTCTGTGTCACACTAGTGCAAGTCATATTTGGTGTAACAGTAGTGTAAATTTGAAAAACAAAAACTTTTTTGGCTGTGAAATAAAATCAGTCAGTTTACTTCACACTTGGGAGTTTTTGGGCCTGCAGGGCTCTGTGTCACACCCGTGCAAGTCATATTTGGTGTAACAGTAGTGTAAATTGAAGAAAAAAAACTTTTTTGGGCTGTGAAATAAAATCAGTCAGTTTACAAAACACTTGGGAGTTTTGGGGCCTCCAGGGATCTGTGTCCCACCTGTGCAAATCATATTTGGTGTAACAGTAGTGTAAATAAAAAAAATAAAAAATTTGGCTGTGAAATAAAATCAATTTTCAAAATACCTGTGAGTTTTGGGGCCTGCAGGGCTCTGTGTCACACTAGTGCAAGTCATATTTGGTGTAACAGTAGTGTACATTTAAAAAAAGAAAATAAAATTTTGACTGTAATAGATTGAATAGCAGTTAGTTGTCTGCAAGCATGTGTGTCAGGCCTACAGCGTCTACTCTGCCAACTTCTGCCAGTGCACAGTGTCACTCATATCTGTTGTCACAGTAGCTTGCACGCATAGTACCACTAATTGAAAAAAAAAAATGACAGGCAGAGGCAAGCCACCCCGCAGGGGTCATCGTGGTCGTGGTGCTGTGATTCCCTTTGGCCCTAGAATAATGGCCAGTGTTCAGAGGCCACGTAAAGTTCTGAGGACATAGTTGACTGGCTAACACAGGACACCCAATCTTCTACAGCTTCCGCTCGGAATCTTAACGCACCATCCTTCTCCTCTAGCTTAGCTTCGGGCACCTCTCAAGTTACCACTCGCCCGCCTGCCGCCACCACCAACACTAGCGCCACAGCAGCTTTACTTGATCCATCAGAGGAGTTATTTACACATCAGTTTGAAGAAATGATTGATGCGCAAACATTATTGCCAGAGGATGTAGATAACAGGGATATGTCTCAGTCAGGCAGCATTACACACATGGACGTACAGTATGATGATTATGATGTTGTACCCACTGCTGCTTCCTTTCTTGAGTTGTCAGATACAAGTGAAGCGGTTGATGATGACGATGCGTCCGTGGATGCAACGTGGGTGCCCGCTAGAAGAGAAGAAGAACAGGGGGAAAGTTCAGATGGGGAGACAGAGAGGAGGAGGAGACGAGTTGGAAGCAGGGGGAGGTTGTCGCAAGGAGCTAGTGGCACAGTCAGACAGCATGGCACCTGGGGTCAGTCAGACAGCAAGCCAATCAACGGATGCTGTTGCCACCTCCAGAATGCCATCATTGCAGAGCTCAGCAGTGTGGCATTTTTTTTGTGTGTCTGCCTCTGACAACAGCAATACCATTTGCAACATGAGTACAAGCAGCACACAAACTCAAAGCCGCAATCCTCCTCCTGGTCCAGCATCTTCAGCCACGTCAACCACTGCTGTCCTCCTTGCCCCCTCTCCACCATCCGCCTCTCAGTCTCTCGGCTTGAGCAGTTCCTGCTCATCTGCCCACAGCCAGGTGTCTGTCAAGGACATGTTGGAGCGTAAGAAGCCAATGTCACAAAGTCACCCCCTAGCCCGGCGTCTGACAGCTGGCTTGTCTGAACTCTTAGCCTGCCAGCTTTTACCATACAAGCTGGTGGAGTCTGAGGCATTCCAAAAATTTGTAGCTATTGGAACACCACAGTGGAAGGCACCCGGACGAAATTTCTTTGCACAAAAGGCAATTCCCAACTTGTACTCGATTGTGCAAAAGGAAGTAATGGCATGTCTGGCACACAGTGTTGGGGCAAGGGTCAATCTGACCACTGATACCTGGTCTGCAAAGCATGTTCAGGGCAGGTATATCACCTACCCTGTGCATTGGGTGACTGGTGACGGCTGCCAAGCATGGGATGTGTGGCTCTGCAGAGGAGTTGGTGACACCGCCACGACTTGTAGGCAGGCCTACTGCCACCTCCTCTACTCCTGCTACTCCATCCTCTCCATAACCTCCTCGGCTGAGTCCTCTTCTACTGCTGCATCTTGCTACACATCATCGGCAACCCCCAGCTCCCCAGCCTGAAAGCAGAGAGTCACACCGCACCAGCACTCCTGTCCGCCCTGAACCCACAGGTGGATCAGTGGCTGACTCCGCACCAACTGGAGATCGTCAAAGTGGTTTCTGACAACGGAACAAATTTGTTGGCGCCATTGAATTTGGGCAAGTTGACACATGTGCCGTGCATGGCACATGTGTGTAATCTGATTGTACAACGCTTTGTGCATAAGTACCCAGGATGTCCTGAAGCAGGCCAGGAAGGTGTGTGGCCATTTCAGGCATTATTACACGGCCATGGCGCACTTTTCAGATATCCAGCGGCGAAACAACATGCCAGTGAGGCGCTTGATTTGTGACAGCCCGACACGTTGGAATTCAAAACTCCTAACATTCGACCGCCTGCTCCAACAAGAAAAAGCCATTAACGAATATTTGTATGACCGGGGTGCTAGGACATCTTCTGCGGAGCTGGGAATTTTTTTGCCACGTTACTGGAGGCTCATGCGCAATGCCTGAAGGGTCATGCGCCCTTTTGAGGAAGTGACAAACCTGGTCAGTCGCATCGAAGGCACCATCAGCGACATCATACCATTTGTTTTCTTCCTGGAGCATGCCCTGCGAAGAGTGCTGGATCAGGCAGTGGATGAGCATGAAGAGGAAGAGTTGTGGTCACCATCACCACCAGAAACAGCCTTATCAGCATTGCTTGCTGGACCTGTTGCAATGCTGGAAGAGGATTGTGAAGAAGAGGAGTCAGAGGAGGAATGTGGCTTTGAGGAGGAAGAGGAAGACCAACCACAACAGGCATCCCAGGGTGCTTGTTGTCACCTATCTGGTTCCCGTGGTGTTGTACATGGCTGGGGGGAAGAAGATTATACCTTCCGTAACATCACTGAGGACGAGGAACGGGACATGAGTATCTCGGCATCCAACCTTGTGCAAATGGGGTCTTTCATGCTGTCGTGCCTGTTGAGGGACCCCTCGTATAAAAAGGCTGAAGGAGAATGACCTGTACTGGGTGTCCACGCTACTAGACCCCCGGTATAAACATAGAGTGCCTGACATGTTACCGCATTACTGCAAGGCGGAAAGGATGCAGCAGATCAAAAATATATTAAAAAGTATGCTTTACACAGCGTATAAGGGTCATGTCACAGCACAACGGGAATCTAGCAGGGGAAGAGGTGAAAGTAATCCTCCTCCTTCCACGAACACGCCGGCAAGGACAGGATGCTTTACAGACATGTTGTTGATGAAGGACATGCGGAGCTTTTTAAGTCCTACGCATCGCCACAGCCCTTCGGGGTCCACCCTCAGAGAACGACTTGACTGACAGGTAGCAGACTACCTGGCCTTAACCGCAGATATAGACACTCTGTGGAGCGATGAACCCCTTGACTACTGGGTGTGCCGGCTTGACCTGTGGCCTGAGCTATCCCAATTTGCACTAGAACTTCTGGCCTGTCCTGCTTCAAGTGTCCTGTCAGAAAGGACCTTCAGTGCAGCGTGAGGTATTGTCACTGAGAAGAGAAGCCGCCTAGGTCAAAAAAGTCTAGATTACCTCACCTTTATTAAGATGAATGAGGGATGGATCACGAAGGGACTGACAGTGGGCGATACATTTGACTAAACAAGGCCTGATCAGATGAGCTGCCTTGGGCTAAAAATGGTCCACACACTGCTGTATTTTACCTCTGAATGCCGGTTGACTTCCGTGACTTATCCACCACCAACTAGGGTTCAAGCCGCAATGTTTTAGGGCACTTTCTGCCTGGGAAACAAACAGAAATTTTTCTGTAGCAGCGGCTGCAACAATACCAAATTTTTCAGGCATGTGTACATGCCTAATTTTTCAGGCCTCTGGTGCTGAACTGTGGCTTCAAAAACTAAAAAAAAAAAAAGGCACATAACAGGGCTTAAACTTATAGGAATAGTACTACTCAACACACCACACACATCTGGTGGCACATTAGATTGCACGCACAGTGCCCCAAATTTGAAGTAGTAGGACCAATTCCCGAAGGGACTGACAGTGGGTGATACATTCGACTAAAAAAGGCATGATGATGAGATGAGCTGCCTTGGGCTAAAAAAGGTCCACACGCTGCTGTATTTTACTTCTGAATACTGCATGACTTGCGTGACTTATTCGCCACCAACTAGAGTTCAAGCTGCAATGTTTTAGGGCACTTTCTGCCTGGGAAACAAACAGAAATTTTTCTGGCGGCTGCAACAATACCACATTTTTCACGCATGTGTACATGCCTAATTTTTCTGGCCTCTGGTGCTGCACTGTGGCTTCAAAAACCAAACCAAAAAAATGACACACAACAGGGATTAATGCAAGTAGATGTAAAGAAAAACACGTAGCAACTTACCGTCTTCAGTGACAGCTTTATTGCGGAAATCCATCTCTGTCACAACAGCTGGAGACACTCGCGGCATGTAGGGATCAGGGAGCTGTGCAGGGGGGTGGGGTCCAAACGACATAACTGTTTCACATCATCCGACGCTTCATCCGGCCCCAGATGAAGCGAAACACCGTCTGGGTGATGGCCCTGCAAACGATGGCAAGGGGGGGGGGGGGGGGGGGCATTTCCAAAAAACAGGTCTGAAGCGGAGGATACTCATCAGGCACCAAATATAGTGCCACTCAACAGAATCAAAAGCCTTATAGATATCCAGGCTGACCACGTAACCAGGGGAGACACTCTTCTCCGCTGTGGAGATGTTGAGCTGAAGTCTCAGCACAGGCCAGCAGAGAGGGGGTTAGTGGGGCAGAAGCAGGATCAACTGTCAGCAACACTCAGGCTCCAGCAAGTCCTGCAGCCAGGACACTTCCTCAGCACGAGAGCCCTACTGTCCCAGCCGCTGGAGGAGTGGGGGTTGCCCAGGAGACCTACACTACCCGATCAATACAACATAATACCTGATGTTTTAAAGCACGTGATTACAAACAATTTAGGAATGTTAGGTGATTTATGCCCTTTATGGATTAAAACCAGACTCTGCATCAACTATGTAATTTTCCATGGGAGTTTTGCAATGGATCCCCCTCCGGCACGCCACAGTCACCTGGACACCTAGTCCCCTTGAAACAACTTTTCCATCACTAATATGGCCAGAAAGAGTCCCTGTGGGCTTTAAAATTTGCCTACAGAAGTCTATGGCGGTTCGTCCGGTTCGCACGTTTGCGAACATTCGCGGAAATCCACATCCGCCATTCGTGAACGGAAAATTTTATGTTCGCGACATCACTACTCATGAGTAGAAGGAAAAATAGATTCAATAAAATTTCAGCAAATTTTGGATACTAACTTGCTGCCATCTGTGAAAAAGCTGAAGTTAAAGAGAGGATGGCTTCTACAAATGGATAATGATCCTAAACACACCTCGAAATCCATGGGGGATTACATTAAGAGGCGTAAACTGAAGGTTTTGCCATGGCCTTCCCAATCTCCTGACCTCAACACAATTAAAAATCTATGGATAGACCTTAAAAGAACAGTGCGTGACAAACAGCCCAGAAATGTCAAAGAACTGGAAGACTTTTGTAAGGAAGAGTGGGCAAAGATACTTCAAACAAGAATTGAAAGACTCTTGGCTGGCTACAAAAAGCATTTACAAACTGTGATACTTACCAAAGGGGGCAGTACAAGATGTTAAGTCTGCAGAGTGCCCACACTTTTGCAGACGCCAATTTTTTTGTTTTCTGTTATTTTGAAAGTGTAAATGAGAGAAATAGAATCTAACTTTTGTTGACATATTATAAGAATGTCTAATCTGTAATTTGATGCCTTTTGGAGCTTTTTCCATTTTTCCTTTTGGCTTCTATATGCACATTAATACAAATTGTTATCTGGGGTGCCCAAACTTTTGATCCCCACTATATATATATATACATATATATATATATATATATATATATATATATATATATATATATATATATACGCAACGGAACAATAAAAATTAGACACAGCATATAAGGTAATCAAAATTATTGAACAGTGCTGGACAAAGAGTCAGTTAGTCTCAATTAAAACTGCATAAGAATTAAAGCAGGCAGTGTGACTAATAAGGTTGCATAATGAATATCTCAAAAGTAACATTCTTGGATTGTATCTGTCATAGATCAAAAGAATAAGTCTTAGTAACAGAAATTCCGCTGAGATATAAAACTGGTGTCCATGCTGTGGGTTCCCACAGGTTGGCACGGGTAGCTCCCGGCCTAGGGAACATAATGCCTGTAATTCCAGAAGGTCAGCGGGGATCGTTAGTGAGAATCAGCAAAGTTGGGATTGTTGCTGTTAATAGATATCGCTAGATTGCGCTGGTTGTAAGTGCAGTGTGGAATTGCCGGCTTTCGCGTCCGGCTCGAGGTGACAGAAGTGGGGCAGCTGAGATCGTGCTGGCACTGATGATCCAGGCGTCCTCATCCTGCCACACGAGGACGCCTGGATCATCAGTGCCAGCACTATCTCAGCTGCCCCACTTCTGTCACCTCGAGCAGGATGCCGATCCGTGCCAGCGAGCAGCAGAGAAAGCGGACACTTCCATGCTGCACTTACAACCAGCGCAATCTAGCGATATCTATTGCCATCAATGATTAGTGTTGAGCGGCATAGGCCATATTCGAATTCGCGAATATTCGCGAATATATGGACGAATATTCGTCATATATTCGCGAATATTCGCATATTCGTTATATTCTCGTTTTATTTTCGCATATGCGGATATTCGCGTATGCGAAAATAACATAAGTGAATATTGGCATATTCAAAATTTACACGCGCGTAAATTCGCATATGCGAAAATTAGCATATGCTAATTTTCGCATATGCGAATTTACGCACGCCAGTCTCACACAGTAGTATTACAGCCTTCTTTGCACCACACAAGCTGGAAGCAGAGAGGGATGATCACTGTGATGTGTACTGTGAAGAAAAAAAAAAAAAAAACGAATATTCGTAATTACGAATATATAGCGCTATATTCGCGAAATTCGCGAATTCGCGAATATGCGATATTCGCGAATAATATTCGAATTGCGAATATTCGCGAGCAACACTATCAATGATATCCAATATCACTGATTTTCACCAACGATCCCCACTGACCTTCTGGAATCACAAGTATTACGTTCCCTAGGTCGGGAGCTACCCGTGCCAACCTGTGGGAATGGACACCAGTTTTATATCTCTTGTATTTCTGTTACTAAGACTTATTCTTTGGATCCATGACATGGATATAATCCAAGACTGTTACTATTGAGATATTCATAATGCAACCTTATTAGTCACACTGCATGCATTTGTCCTTATGCAATTTTAATTGAGACCAACTGACTCTTCAACTGAGTCCAGAAAGGTGGCATTTCACATTGTTCAATTATTTTTATTACCTTATGTTGTGACCAATTTTTATCGTTCCATTGCCTATACATATATTATTCTCCCCTCAAGGAAACAGCACCAGTCACAAGGTCCAGGTTAAATGCAGGCTAAAACATCTTTATTGCATCAGAGCATATGTTCTGATGCAATAAAGATCTTTTAGCCTCCATTTAACCCGGACGTCGTGACTGGGGCTGTTTCCTTGAGGGGAGAATTGTGTTTGTATCCAGCATGGCACGCTGGGGGATACTCTGCACCGCACTGAAGGCCGTCCTGTGCTGAAGTCTCCAAAAGTATTTATATATATATATATATATATATATATATATATATATATATATATAATTTGAATCTGTTGCAAGCTCCCTGATCGGATTCCAGCTTTTGGTGTATGATTTTTATAATTAATAAAAAACGTGATTGTAGAGAAAAAGGCTACATCTTATTCTGTTATAGTTTTAATTTCTTAATTCTGTCTGCACCTTGAGATCTGAATTTCAGCTATTTTTTGATTGCTCAAGAAAAAAATGACCTATATATTCCAAAAAAGTTAATAAAGTAAAAGTAAATGTACGTCCTGGTGCGGTGGTACTTAACTCGCCAGGACATACATTTACATCCTGTACATGACCGCGAGCAGCAGCCAGGGACCCGCCGGTAACGGCGTACATCAGCGATTGCGAGAACTGCGCACATCAGCGATCAAGAATAATGGATGTTATTGTAGCCATTGTTTTCATTGAATAAAACTTACGTGAAAGAATAAAACTCAAAGGATATTCTTATTTTACAAATATAATAGCCTGATGTTTTTTTAATCTGTCATGATTCCTACACCTATTGGTGGAAAAGGCATTGTATCAGAAACTACAGTTATATATATGTTCACATGGGCTTTTTCTGCAAATTAGGAATAAAAGCTTCAATGTCTCCTGCAGTGCAATGATTTGTGTTTTTTCACACATTATGCTTTCATCACATACAATATCCCTTTGAGAAAATAAATCTAAATGCACATGCATGGTGTTGAAGTCTCTACGCCTTTTCAATCCCTTAAAAGTAATTGCAATAGCTCCAAAGTGAGATCTTGTCTTTTCCAGCTCTCTGGCTTTTTTTGTATTTGTTTTACTTTATGAGTAAAAACATTTTTATTGCAATAAAAATGTATTACAATTAATGTCAAATTCACCTAGAAAGGAATTATTCATATTTCAACATGTTTTTAAATGTATTATGTAAGTGTTATGATTAGTTACTATTTAGCTGTCTTCAGTATCTTATAAACTAACTGATGTTGTGATTTCTATATATATATATAGGCTAGTGGTACCCCGCCCCTAGACATCTTATCCCCTATCCAGCAGCGGGACCCCCGGGATCTACCATGCAGCACCCACCTTTAGCGGCTTCCGGAACCGCTGGAGGTCCTCAGGTCAGCTGTCACGCCCCCTCTCATAGGCTTGCATTGAGGGGGCGGAGCGTGATGTCACATGGGGCGGAGCTGTGATGTCACTATGCTCTGTCCTCGTGGTCAAGATGACTCAGCCTGAGGACCTCCAGTGGTTCCGGAAACCGCTAAAAGCCATTTGTACAATATAACTTAAGCTATGGAATGCATAAGGCATTTGCTCAACAAACTAAATGCATATTAAGTGAAGGGACTCTGTAGAGGGTACAGCATAGGGAGGAATAAGTTCAAGTTGTTAAACTGAACCCCGCTTCAGCCACCTGAGAAAGGCAGTGAAATCAAACGTTCGGGGTCTAGAGTAGAATCTTGACATCATTCTGGGTATGTGTTTGTAATGTTTACTGGGAATAGTGCAATACTTTGATAATGGCAGTGTGTAGGGGATACAGGTATTTGGTCTTAAACATGTCTAGTGCCAAGTTCTATTGAGGTGCACAAGCACATACTTTGAGCTCTTTCTACCGGGTACCTTGTATACTCTAGATTCCTAAGTTGGATTTTATATGAATTGGTATTCCCATATGGTGCATGCTATTGTTATTTATCAGAATTTATAGTGGTGCAAATCTGGTTGGCACGTATGTGCTCTTTGCTTAATATCAGCAAAAACACCAGCAAAACTGCCCAAATACAGGAAAAAGCTGTGGCAGTTTTTCTGGGTTTTTCAGATGGAAAAAAAATTCAAGTGCAAACGTAACCTTACTGTGGCAATTTTTTGCTGTGAAACCATGGCATTTATGTGACTTACTTTTTTACATACCACCTACCTAAACAATGTTACAGATTAAGGACACCTCACCTTGGCAGTAATGTTCTCTTTCAATAGAATAATGAACCTGCGGGCTCACCAATGTTTGCGAAAAAGTTTGGGTTACAGCGAAGACGTTCTCTACAAACTGGGGATGCAATAAGCCTCTAAACACATGTAGAACACAGATGAAGAGCTCTAATGCCCTTTAAAACACTACTAGGATCACCTAGGAATGTTTGCAACTAGTTTAAGAATTTTAAAGCTAAGTAAATATCAAAGCTACAGTGACATATGGCAACCCATTGCAACCCATGTTAAAAAACATGCAATGAAGAGAGAAACCTGGCACTAGTGGGTTAATCCCGGAACACAGGAAGCAATGAACAAGTGTATGAGTCCACTCGATAATGTGCAGCTTGCAGGAGACGTATATGCTTTTAATGGTTGGTGCTCACAAGGAACAAAGTCAGTAATAACATGTATCCAGGTAGAGTAGAAAAAAGGAGCAACTCAACCGAGGCCAGTGAAGATCTTGAGCAGATTTATTTAATCATGTAGCAACATACAGTAGAGCAGCACAACGGGAAGGCTCAGATGATACGTGTTGGAGCAGCAGACATCTCCGGGCCACGGTCCGTATCGTGCAACAATGCGCTTCGTCAGGGGCCTGACGAAGCGCATTGCTGCGCGATACGAACCGTGGCCCGGAGATGTCTGCTGCTCCCCCATGTATCAACTGAGCCTTCCCGTTGTGCTGCTCTACTGTATGTTGCTATATGATTAAATAAATCTGCTCAAGATCTTCACTGGCCTCGGGTGAGTAGCTCCTTTTTTCTACTCTACCTGGATACATGTTTACAAACACACTGCTTTTTAACGCTAAAATAAATGTGTTAAGAAGAATCCCTTTTTGTTGGCAGATGCCTGCTGGGGTTAAAACATGAAGACTGAAGGGATTTTCCAAATGTTGAAAAAATTCTCCATTTGAGGAGTTGCAAACCGATTTAGGTCCCAAAATAGTGAAAAATAAATATTTTTTTATGTTCTAAAAATTCTTTCTCAATCAACACTGTGAGGGTTTGATCCAGAAGGAATATCAGTAGCATAACATCACTAATTGTTGTCCTCGTTGACTAATCTTGTTGCCTCTTTAAAAGACGTATGTGTCTCTGATGAGCTGCCAATGCCTCAGCTGAAAGTCGCTCTGGCTTCAAAAATTGTCTGCTGCACATACCTTACAGCATTCAGCATACAAAACTCAGATCATTCCCTCACATTCAGAGTTTTGTATGGCATTCATAGGGGGCATTTATTCCTTTATGTGTTACTGTCTGTATAGATGGTGGCCATAGTACAGGGTATAGTGTAGTAGGATTGCATTCCTCCACTTTTTTGGTGTATTTTTAAGTGGTTTTAAAAATGTCTGTAAATTTCTTTTTGTCTCCAATAAAATGTGTACATTGATTATAATTATTTGGGTGTGCATCACTTCAATATGGTTATCAGCTTTCATTTCTCTCTTTGTATATGTTTATTTTTTTGACAACTAGATGCACCCCTGTACATTAATACATGGTTGCTGTGCCCATCATTTCTCTCTTTGTTGCTGCATAAGGTAGTCTGTCACCAACTTTATGTTGCTGGTACAGGGGGGTCAACATGTTATACCTTGTTTTTCTACACATAGCAACACATCACTGAGACCGTCATAATCACATGTACCGTACAGGGAGAGTGTGTCATACCACCTAGACACAGCACAGCCACAATGTTTGTACCTTCATTGGTGACCACTTTTCCTGATCTTAAATTATAAGTAGAGAGCCTGTGTAAAACTTTTTGTTGCAGACAGGGCAGCAACTCCACTTACAAAATGTATTACAGCTTAACAGTGCTTGACTTCGCACCAATGAAAGGAGGGAGGAGGAGAGTAAGCTATGCTTCTCCCTTTATGGGGAAAAATATGTCTGTGGAGGAAGACCTGGTTATGGAGGAGGATAGGCGGCAGGGGTAGGTGTCACTAATATTCAATGGCCTTGTTGGGGTGGAACCTCTTTCTGCAAGATGTTGACCCAGTTTGCCATAAAAGACATGTGTTAGCCCTGGCCATAGCTAACAGTCCAAGTATCTACTGTGGCATGGACTGTGCTGCACACTAACAACTGCATTAGGTTGAAAGATTTCTACAGATAGGATAGATTTTTTTCCCAAAATAATGTTGAATAGTAATGCGCCATCTGGGCTGGGCACATCTCATTAGTTGTCTTAAATCTGTGGTTGGCCTGGTTTGCATTAAGGTGCACTACAACAAGGTGACTAGGGGAATATTGTTGTTTTTAGGACATAGATTCTCCAAAAGATAACTGATGGGATAGAGGAGGAGGACATAACACTCATTATGCTCTGCCTGTTGACTTGGCTGGGATGCTAGACAGATAAAAGGGATCTAGAAAAATAGCAGGGGCAAGGATTTCCTCCCATTGTGGGGCATCTCAACTGTCCCATGCAACATTGTGATGCTGCTTTGTGTGCCTATGTAGAAATGTAGTATGTATACAGTGGTCCCTCAACATGATATTAATTGGTTCCAGGAGAACCATCATATGTTGAAACCATCATATGTCGAGTACATATGTCTATGTAAAAATGGTAATTGATTCTGGAGCCTTGGAACCATTGTATGTTGAATCCATATCTCTATGGGAAACTGCTAATTGGTTCTGGGATGACCATTGTATGTGGAGTGTATGGGGAGTGTTTAAAAAACCAAGGTGCCTCCAGCTGTTGCACAACTACAACTCCCAGCATGCATGTACAGCCATTGACTGTCTGGGCATGCTGGGAGTTATAGTTTTGCAACAGCTGGAGGCACACTGATAGGGAAACATTGATGTATGGGGTGTATAGTGTGTATATGTATTGTATGTGATGTGTGACATCACATACAGTACAGTACAGTTCTTTAAATACCTTCAGGGGGGACAGAATGTTCTCCATTACGATCCTGCCGACTACAGCTCTATAGGAAAGGAAGGGGAGGGCAGCCAGCAGCTCATTGGATGCCTGCAGCAAGATGCTGCAGGCTATTGGCTATGGCTGCACTGGGGGGGCGGGGCTTACACGGAGCTCACAGTGGAAGCCTGCGTGAGGTAGCAGGACAGCATGTGAGTAACAGGAGGCAGAACGGGGCACACGGGGCACATTAAACAACTATCTGTCAGTTGCTGAAGTTGTCAGCGCTGTCAGATAGCTGTTTGTATAAGGCCCCGACACACAGCAGCATCATATGTCGAGGCTGCCTTCAACATACGATGGGCTCTGAGAGGCCATCATATGTTGAAATGATCATATGTCGAGGCCATCATAAGTCGGGGGGTCACTGTACTTGTACCCTGGTCCCAGCTTACTTTCTGTTTGCTGAAATGGCACAGTTCCATGTTTCCATCTGGTAAGGTAGAAAAAAGGCAGGCACGGCAGAATATCGGACACATACACCCCCAAATGGTTATGCCCCTCCTTTTGTCTGAGCTGATCAGACCAGCAGGCCTATGTTTGGTATGTTTGAAAGGTGTATTTCTTCACTAACAGTACCACTACCCTTCTGCTCTGAGCAGAGCACCTCCTCCATAAGATCCTGTCCAGCACATCATCATCAAACTCTAAACTAAAGGACCTTAACATGTATAGCTTGGAAGAAAGAAGAGACAGAGGGGATATGATAGAGACTTTTAAATTCCTAAAGGGAATCAACACAGTAAAGGAGGAGAGCATATTTAACAGAAGAAAAACTACCACAAGAGGACATAGTTTTGAATGAGATTGGCATAGGTTTAAAAGTAATATCAGGAATTATTACTTTACTGAGAGAGTAGTGGATGCATGGAATAGCCTTCCTGCAGAAGTGGTCACTGCAAATACAGTGAAGGAGTTTAAACATGCATGCGATAAGCATAAGACTATCCTTCATATAAGACAGGGACAGAGACTATTGATAGGATTCAGATTATTGGGCAGACTAGATGGGCCTAATGGTTCTTATCTGCCGACACATTCTATGTTTCTTTGTTTCTAGTATGCCTACTACGCTACAACCACCAGTCCCACTAGTGCTATCCTCAGCTACTGCTTCCACCTCCACCAGCTCTGCAACACTCTCCAAAATCTGACTGTCCTAATTTCTCATGCTATTCTTCTGTTTAGCACTAGGGGAAAGGCAAGGAGAGCAATTATAGAACAGACCATCTAGGAAGAATATTTCTACCTCACCATGATGATAAGGAATCCACTGACACCTGGCTCAAAGTCATATGGTTAGACTATTCTCTTTTCTTCTGAGAAGACCTTGAACGAGTCAACTTGATCACAAGGGACATACTGTCCTCTTAAAATGTGACACAACCTCTAGAATCTAAAGGGGGAGAAAAGGGTGAGCGCTTCTTGGTGTGATAAAAGAGAGTTACTCAGTATAAAAATGAAATAAGACAGCAGCTCACCAGATTTGGTTGTGTAACGTCATACGCAACAATTGTAAGCGCATCAAGAGGTAGTGTATCCGCAGCCCTCCGGCTAGGCAAGGTATTCAATCGGTCTGGCTTCAAGGAGAACGCTGGCTCCACGTGGCGCAGGATACAAAAAGAAGAATGGAGATCAGATAAAATCGAGGTAGTTTATTTCCCAAGATGCACCTAACACTAACCTACCTGTGCTGGATAAGCAAAACCAGGAACCAAATTACAGCAGCATTAGGTCAGACTTGCAGACTGTTCCAGGGTTACCTCCAGTGTGGCTGAGCGCACATACAATGGGAGGGGGGAGACATGCAACAAGCCCCACCCTGGGTGGCTAAAATAGTGCTGGACTCACAGGTGAAACCTTAATGCTACCCAATGTGATAAAAGGGGTGGATTAGTATAGTCTTTAGACCTTAAACAGCTTACATTGACGTGGTCTGAAATGGCAGGAGGTACTCAACCCCAAGTGCAGTTGTTTACTTACACTGGGGTGGAGGTCATGCACTTGTGGTCCCCTTGCTATGGGTGATCCCCAGCATAATATGCATACAATGGCGGATGCCTGCAGAGGGTCACAAGTATCACAATTACATCCTACACCAGATAAACATGTGGATGCGTAACACTCACAATTTAAACATTGAACAACTACATTGACGTGGTCTGAAATGGCAGGAGGTGCTCAACCCCAAGTGCAGTTGTGCACCTACGCTGGGGTAGAGGTCCTGTACTTGTGGTCCGTTGCTATGGGTGATCCCTAGCATAATGTGCATACAATGGAGGATGCCTGCAGACAGTCACAAGTACCACAATATAGGTTCACTGCTGTGGTAGATGTAAACAATGACATTAGCTAACCCTCAAAGCTGATGTAAAATTGAGACATTGGCCAGTATATCCTTATATGAAGAATGTACCTGAGCCAGCATGCCAACACCAAGGTTTCTCAAGTCGTACGGGGTGCCACTGCCCTTTCAGACCTTGTCAATGTAGTTGTTCAATGTTTAAATTATGAGTGTTACGCATCCACACGTTTATCTGGTGTAGGATGTAATTGTGGTTGTTGTGTCCGTCTGCAGGCATCCTCCATTGTATGCATATTATGCTGAGGATCGCCCATAGCAACGGACCACAAGTGGAGGACCTCCACCCCAGCGTAAATGCACAGCTGCACATGGGGTTGAGTACCTTCTGCCATTTCAGACCACATAAATGTAAGCTGTTTAAGGTCTAAATACTATACTAATGCACCCCTTTTATCACATTGGGTTGCATTAAGGTTTACACTGTGAGGCCGGCACTATTTTAGCCACCCAGGGTGGGGCTTGTAGCCTGTCTTCCCCCTCCCATTGTATGTGTGCTCAGCCACACTGGAGGTAACCGGGGAACAATCTGCAAGTCGGACCTAATGCTGCTGTAATTTGGTTCCTGGTTTTGCTTATCCAGCACAGGTAGGTTAGTGTTAGGTGCATCTTGGAAAATAAACTACCTCAATTTGATCTGATCTCCATTCCTTTTGTATCCTGCGCCACGTGGAGCCGGCATCTCCTTGAAGCCAGACCGATTGAACAACCTCTAGAAGACCATGGGAATGTTTTCTTGCTATTGCTGCTGCTACTATTACCACCAGACACCTAGCTGTTGCTGCTTCCAGTACTGATGCTGATACCCCCACCAACAATCTTACTGGCAAAGGACATGGCAGGGATGCTCTGTCGTCTATGCCATCTAGCAATTCCTTTATCAGATATATTTTTTTCCTTGAAAAAGATTTTAAGGTTATTTTTATGTTCATGGGAGGGAGTTGTGACTCACCTTTCAATCAACTTTGAGTCTCAATGCTAGAATGCGTATTTATGTAGAACCCAGCTAAAAATGTTATGTTTATTAAACCCTGAAAACACACATAACTTGGCCTGAAATAATGGTAGAAATAATGTATGCTTGAATAAACCAAAAAAACTATGGGCAGCATGGCCTAAAGTACGTATTCCATGTTTATTGGCAATGCTTTTAATGTATAATTATGTTAAACACAGGTATAAATACTGTATGTTTGATTAAACCCAGAAAATACGAGTAACTTGGCCCTAGGAAGCTACTTTGCGTTCACTCCCAATGCATTCAATGCATACTTGTGCTAAACATAGGTAGCAGGGATGAGCAAATTTTGGAAAAAAAATTTGGGGCCAATTCGCCGAATGTTCTGAAAAAAATTGGTTCGGTCCGAATTTATTTGCGGCGAATCACTATTAAAAACTGCTATTTCTGGCCTACAGAGAGCATCAATAGGGATGTAGAAAACTTTGCCTTGCTGTGAAACGCATACGTGTGTGCTGGGTTAGTGAAATAATACTGTTATTAAGTATGACATGCAGATCAGAGGTGTCACTATTAGAATCACTGTCTCAGAGCGGCACAATGACAGAGCCTGGAGGTGGCATCAGTATGAGGAGACCATATAGTGGCTGAATGACACAGCATGGAGGTTGCAGCAGCATGAAGAGACCATACAGTGGCTGAATGGCACAGCGTGGAGGTGGCGGCAGCATGAAAAGAGCAATTAGTGGCTGAATGACAAAGCCTGGAGTTGGCGGCAGACTGAGGAAACCACATAATGGCTGAATGACACAGCCTGGAGGTGGCAGCAGCAGGAGGAAATCATATAGTGGCTGAATGACACAGCCTGGAGGTGGCGGAAAAATTGAGGAGACCATATAGTGGCTGAATGACAAAGCCTGGAGGTGGCGAAAGCATGAGGAGATCATATAGTGGCTGAATGACACAGCCTGGAGTTAGCGGCAGCATGAGGAGACCATATAGTGGCTGAATGACACAGCCTGGAGTTAGCGGCAGCATGGGGAGACCATATAGTGGCTGAATGACACTGCCTGGAGGTGGCAGAAGCATGATGAGACCATATAGTGGCTGAATGACACAGCCTGTAGGTGGCAGAAGCATGAGGAGACCCTATAGTGACTGAATGACACAGCCTGGAGTTAGTGGCAGCATGAGGAGACCATACAGTGGCTGAATGACACAGCCTAGAGTTGGTGACAGCATGAGGAGACCACATAGTGGCTGAATGACACAGCCTGGACATGGCGGCAGCTCATAGTGGCTGAATGACACATCCTGGAGTTTGCGGCAGCATGAGGAGACCCCTATAGTGGCTGAATGACACAGCCTGGACATGGCGGCAGCATGAAGATACCATATAGTGGCTGAATGACACAGCCTAGAGGTGGCAGAAGAATGAAGAGACCATATAGTGGCTTAATGACAAAGGGTGGAGTTGGTAGCAGCTTATAGTGGCTGAATGACACAGCCTGGAGTTTGTGTCAGCATGAGGAGACCATATAGTGGCTGAATGACACATCCTGGAGTTTGCGGCCGCATGAGGAGATCATATAGTGGCTGAATGACACAGCTGGCGGCAGCATGAGGAGACCATATATTGGCTAAATGACAAAGCCTAGGGTTGGCAGCAGCATAAGGAGACCACAAAGTGGCTGAATAACACAGCCTTGAGTTGGCAGCAGCATGAGGAAACCATATAGTGGCTGAATGACACAGCCTGGAGGTGGTGGAAGCATGAGGAGACCATATAGTGGCTGAATGACACAGAGGGGAGGTGGCGGCAGCATGAGGTGACCATATAGTGGCTGAATGACACAGCCTGAAGTTGGCGGCAGCATGAGGAAACCATATAGTGGCTGAATGAAAAAGCCTGGAGGTGGCGGAAGAATGAGGAGACCATATAGTGGCTGAATGACACAGTGTGGAGGTGGCGGCAGCATGAGGAGACCATATAGTGGCTGAATGACACAGCCTGGAGTTGGTGACAGCATGAGGAGACCACATAGTGGCTGAATGACACAGCCTGGAGATGGCGACAGCATGAGGAGAACATACAGTAACTAAATGGCACAGCGTGGAGGTGGCGGAAGAAGGAGGAGACCATATAGAGGCTGAATGACACAGCGTGGAGTTGGTAGCAGGGTATAGTGGCTGAATGACACATCCTGGAGTTTGCGACCGCATGCGGAGACCACATAGTGGCTGATTGAAACAGCCTGGAGTTGGCGGCAGCACATAGTGGCTGAATGACACAGAGTGGAGGTGGCGGCAGCATGAGGAGACCATAGGTGGCTGAATGACACAGCGTGGAGGTGGCGGCAGCATGAGGAGAACATATGGTGGCAGTATGAGGCAGCTTTGAGCTGGCATCAGCATGAGAACATATGGTGACAGAATGAGACAGCCTGGAGGTGTGAGCAGCAGCATCAGGAGTCCTGAAAGTGACCCGGTGACCGGGTCTCTTTTTATAAAAATGTTAGAGTGCATAAGGAAGTATTGAGGATATGCATTACGTAAGACTTAACTTTTAATAATATGCTTAGGATAAAATATATGGCCCCAATTTTCATTTTATTTTTTTAATCAAACCAAAGGAAAGATGTGCAAAAAAAACACCATGTGCCACCTACACCACCAAGTATTGATGTGGTGCAAAGACCTCTAAAAGGTGGAGGGGGGCAACGCATGGTCCATTGTAACCAGTGATGGTAAACACTTCCCCTGTAAGGCCCTACTCTCGCCCTATTAATTCCCTTCTTGGTAACTGTTACTCATCCTAAAAAGGGCTGCCTCACACAGTAAAACTCTCTCTATTTCCAACTAAAAACCCTGGGAAATGGCAGTGTTTGAAGGGAGAGGTTCCTGTGTAGGGCTGCCCTTTTTAGGGCAAGTAACACTTGCAAAGAAGGGAATTAATAATGCCAGAGTAGGGCCTTACAGGGGAAGTTTTTACCCCCACCAGTTACAATCGACCATACGTTGTTCCCTCCCACCTTTTAGAGGTCTTAGCATCAAATCAATACTTGGAGGCGCAGGTGGCACATGGTGTTTTCTGCACACCTTTCCTTTTGTTTGATTTTAAAAAAAAAATGTTGAGTATGTATATTTTATCCTGAGAAAAGTTAAGTTTTAGCTAATGCATATCCTCAATATTTACTTGTTGTCTGATGGCAAGGAATGTCTGTAACTGGGGAGCAGCATCTTAAACATGTTTTTCACTATCCATATTTGTGAAGTGTTGGTGTGGCAAAATGGTCAATATACTCTGATGCCTTAGGCATTGGTGGGTGGAAATCCTGGCTGATTCATGCCTGATTCATCTTCACAAATGTCAGTCTCTTTACAATTTTTGTGGACAGACAAGTTCTCCTTGGGGTTACTTTGGCCCCCACCGCACTAAACACCCGCTCTGATGTCACACTACTGGCCGGGCAGGACAGCTTTTCTAGGGCAAACTCTGCTAGTTGCGGCCACAAATCAAGTTTGGCTGCCCAGAAGTCCAGCGGATCTTCAAGGTGTGTTGGCATGGTGATGTCAAGGTATGCCATCATCTGCTGGTTCAGGTCCGGCTCCAGGTCTACCTGCTGCTGATGAGTTGCTTCACTATGCAGGTGAAGAAAGCTACTCATCAGCGACTGTAGACTCAGGCTACTGCTGATGGAGCTGGTACTGCTCCTGCCACCCCACCCATCCCCGGCAGCCATGGCAATGGAAGGTGAGCGCAGAGTCACCCCTGAGTGAGACCTGCGAGAGAATGGATGATGGCGCAGATAGGCATCGGCCAACTGACTGCTTAGGATGTCTCTGTAGTAGGTCAGTTTGTCCTCCCTCCTAGTGGGTGTGAAAAAGGCCCCCATTTTGTGCCAGTAGCGAGGGTCCAATAAGGTGGAGAGCCAAAAGTCATCCCACTGCTGAATGGTGTCAATTCGGCGGTCACTACACAGCAAAGAAAATGAGCATGCATGGTGCCATTTGTGCAAGTGACTCGGAGGGACTCCCTACCTCCATATCCACTGCATACTGCCACGGTGTGTCTGGGTCCTGTGTCTCACTTTCCTCATAACCCTCTAGCTCCTCTAACTGCTCCTGCTCCTCTTCTCCTGTCAGATGACTAGAAAAACAACCCATCTTGCGAACCCTAAACTGTGCTCCACTGTGCCCCTCCCCCTCATCATCCTCCTCCAGTTCCGCCCCCACAGGGCTCATGTGGTCATGAGATGTAGGTGCCACATCTCCAGTGCCCTGACCAGCCAACAAGTGTTGTAGTAGATGAAGCAGTGGAATGATGTCGTTCATCCCATAATCCTGTCACGTATGAGCTGTCACTTGTTGAAATTAAGTTACACAGGGGAGTCTCCCTATTCCGCTTGGATCATCAAGAAATCGTGATGGCTTTTCGCTGTTCCCATAGTTGCTCCAACATATGGAGTGTGGAATTCTAATGTGTGGAAACGTTGCAAATGAGACTATGTTGGGGGATGCCATTCTGATACTGTAGCTCAAGGAGGGTGTGCGGTGTTCGAGTGGCTGAATAGCATGCAAAGTTTCCTTCCCATTGTTAGGATGTCTTGCTGATGGGGTAATCACTTCAGGACCACTTGACAACCAGATTGAACATGTGTGCCATGCAAGGCGCATGTCTCAGACTTCCTCGTCGCAGCGCAGACAAGATGTTCTTCCCGTTGTCGGTCACCATGGTTCCCACTTCCAGTTTTTGTGGAGTAAGCCATGATTCGATTTCTTGATGAATAACTTTTAGCAGTTCCTCCCCTGTGTTACTCTGTTCGCCAAGGCAAACCATGTGAAGACCAGTGTGACACCGCCGTGCCTTGCATACATAGTATGCTGGAGTGACACTGAGACTTGTCCGTGCAGTGGAGGCTGAGGACACAGTGGAATATGTGGAGGCAGATTCCTACACTGTCACAAGACAAATGGCCTGAGAGTGTGAAGGCGGAAGGGGCATGACCTGTCCAAGTTGCTGTTGTTCTGGCTGTGCAGGAACCACATTCACCCAGTGGGCTGTAAAGGACATGTATTGTTCCTGACCATAGTTACAGCTCCACACGTCGGAGCTGCCATGCACTTTGGTAGACACCGACAGGCTCAAGGACTGGCCCACCCTCTCTTCCACAAAATTGTGCAGGGCTGGTACTGCCTTCTCCACCTCGGCTCGGCACAAGCCATCAGTTCTTTGAAAGGTGCAGAGTCCACCACTTGAAAAGGGAGGGACTGCAGCACAAACAACTTGGACAGGAGCACATTCAGCTTCTGCGCCATTGGATGAGTGGATGCATACTGTTGTCCCTTGGACATGGCTTCACCAATGGATTGCTTGCAGAATGACTGACTCAAAGTAGGAGGAGCAGGAACATCTGGAGAGACATAAGATGGGTATGACACACAGCTCCCTTTGGCTGAGGTGGTGGAGCCTTGGCTGGCTGAAAGAGGGAGCGGCGTGCCACTGGGTGATGCAGCAGGCTGGACCACTACATCGGAGTCACGGTTTCCTAAGCCGCTTTATGGTGACGCTGCATATGTTGACGTAGGGCCGTGGTTGACATTGGGAGCCTGGCCACACTTCACTTTCTTCCGAAACATCTTTCATGTGGGCAGGTTAACCTCTTCCGGATGCTTGATAAAAAACTGCCAAACTGCCAAGTAGCTGATTTTCCCACCAAAAGTCTGCACGGATTGACTGCTAGTGCCACCGAATCCAGGCACCCCTGTTTCACTACCTGCCAGGAAGGTAGGCTGCTCAAAGCAGGTGGTCTACCCCGGGCATGTTTGGCTCCAGACTTTCCACTTCTGCCACCATGCTGACTGCCAACCATGCTGCCACCTTGCTGGCTTTGCTGCTGCCTCACGGGCAACCAGCAACCCTCTTCTCCTGATGAGGAAACCTGTTCTGCACTCGGCTTCCAAGTGCGATCGGCTTCATCATCGTCGAGTTGCTCTGCATGTCACTGATGTCCTCCCTAGGTTTCTCAACAGTGTCTACTTCTGGAGCCTGAATGCTCGCAACACAACCTCCCATGCCACTCTCCTCATAACTACTTGCCCGCCTAGTGTAAGAAGCGGTGGATGTCTCCTCCACTTCTTGGCTGGGCAGTAGCTGCTGACTGTCCTCTAGATCGTCCTCACTAAATAGTTGAGCTGAACTCACAGCATAAGATACTTCTGTGGAGGAGGGAACAGCATAGGACAGAGGTAATGGGAGGACGGGGACTGCTATCGGGCCATGCCAACTGAGGGTTATGTCTGAGGAACCCACCGACTGTTGACTGGGGGTGTCAGATGTCTCTTATGATAAAGTGGATAACCGTGTTAACCAATTGATGATGGCAGATGGGTTGCTGGTCGAGACACGACCGCTAGCTGATATCGGAAGCTCAGGCCACTCGCCCCTAGTCTGCTGCGAACATTCCCTGATGAATTAAGACCTCTGTCACTCCTCTGTGCACATCTTGGCATTTCTCTGCCTGACACACTTAGTGTGTATATGAGGGAAGTACAATACACTCCACTATGCAAAAAAAAGTATTTGCGTACAACACTAGCCGGTGAGTACTTTCGCCTGGCCTTTCACAGTATCTAGGCCATTGAGACTTTAACAGGAACAAAATATTACACCACTTAGATGTACGTCTGTGGTATACGCTTATGAGGGGAGAAAAATGCGCTACAGTATGCTTAAAAAAAGTATTTGTGAACAACACCAGCCGGTGCGTACTTTTTGTCTGGCCTTTCACAGTATCTAGGCCATTGAGACTTTAACAGGAACAAAATAGTATACCACTTAGGCCCCTTTGACACTATAAAATCACTTCCGTTACCAACGCCCGTTAGGATATCGGCAGTTATACGGCCGGAACTAAATCACTAACGGCCATTAGAAAATCCCCTTATAGTCTATGGGATTTTTCTAATAGCCGTTTTAACCCGTTATCGCGCGTTATTAATAACGGCCGTTATTTTGTGACGGGCGATAGTAATGGGACAATTCGTTCATGCACTATTTCTCCCGTTCATTCGCCCGTCACCAAATAACGGCCGTTATTAATAATGGGCGATGACAGGTTAAAACCGGCTATTAGAAAAATCTCATAGACTATAATGGGATTTTCTAACGGCCATTACTGATTTAGTACCGGCCGTATAACTGCCGATATCCTAACTGGCATTGGTAACGGAAGTGATTTTATAGTGTGAAAGGGGCCATAGATGTACGTATGTGGTATGCACTTATGAGGGGAGAAAAATGTGCTACAGTATGCTTAAAAAAGTATTTGTGTACAACACCAGCAGTACACTTCAGTGCTGCAGCACACAGTCGCTGTGTACTACACCCAAAATTGAACTTTCTCTCTCAATCTCACTCCCTTCCCTATCAGTGCTTCTAGGCAGGATTAGTGCTTGAGCTGAATCGCTGCTGTTTTGTGCAACACACTGTGCAACATGTTCTCTGTCCCTCTCTGTAATAGAACACTGTAGACAGTGACTGGGAGGTGAATCACTGCAGTAAGAATGCTTTTCTGTGAAACACACACTACTCTCTGTCTCTCTCTCTGTGCAACAGAATGCTGACTTGACTAGGAGGTGAATTGCTGCTGGAAAAAAGCTTTTCTGTACAACACACAGCGTTGTCTGTCCCTATCTGTCTCTCTGCAGTGAAAGGCTGAAGTGACTGGCCGCAATATGGCTGCCAATTATATAGGGCTGTGACATCACAGGGGTGACTGGCTGCTGATAAGCTGCATGCTGCCTACCCTTGTTCCTGCCTTCCCAGGATTCCTTGCCCCATGTCTTCACATGTGGATCCGCCATTTTAGATGCCCTTGAACCTGGACCACACTAAATGGAGTTTAATAAAGCAATTTGCGCAATAGAATTTATTGATGTTTGTATTCATTGCAAATCTAATTTTTCCTGAAAATCGTAATGAAATGGAAGCACACCTTTAATATTGTACCTTAACTGTATTTTTATACAGTGTCACAGGAACATATGTATTGATGCTGACATTCTTGGGTGGATTTTTTCCTTTCAAATAATAATTATCATACAATATGTTAAATAACTTTTACAACTTAGATCAATAAACCTTTAACCATAATGTCTCAAATAATTTGTATGCTTGGCTATCTTTCTGACAGCATGTTTTATGTAGTACAGTCTAACAGATTTCCAAGAACATTTTCAGAACTCATTCACTTTCCATGATTTCCTGCAGTGCAGTTACTGTACAAATAGATATCCAGCATGTGAAAAAAGGAGTTCTAACCTATATTTCAAAATGTCTTATACATAATTCTTTATAGTTACAAGGCACAGGAGTTGTTAATGTCAGAGAAATTTATCAAAAACATTTCACTTTTGATCATTTTCTGCTTACCTGAAATACCTGCTGCTAGCCATTAGAAGTGTAATTCAGTTGTACAGCAGGAAAACCAGAGGGATCACAGACAATGGAATAGAATTTTCTGCATATTTCTAAAAGTGGAAAAGCATATAGAGTGAAGCAAAAATCCATTTGTGAAAATATCAATCTATTTAAAAAGGATTAGCTACAGTTTATCAACTGACAAATATTTATATACTGTAGTGTGTAAATAAATATTATACTGTATTTAGAAATGTTAGTACTTTTTTTGTATTTTTTCTGTTATGGTGTTTGAACTATCTCTCAAAAAGGTAATCCAGCATTTTAAAACAGAATAGAGGATAAGTGTCTTATTCGTGGGAATTCATCTACTCAGAATCTTCAGAATGGTGATTGGCTGTGCACCGAGTCAGGTAGACACATCTCCTCCACATCCTCCTCCACATCTCCTAAAAGAGTCTAAGTTAGCCAAGTATCAGGCCCCTATTTTGTGTTAAAGGGGTACTCCGGCACTTAGACATCTTATCCCCTATCCAAAGGATAGGGGATAAGATGCCTGATCGCAATCTTGCACGCAGCACCCCAGTTAAAATCAGTCCCCGGAGCATGTTCGCTTACCGGCGACCACGGGGCAGGTGGCGTGTTACACCCCCTCCCATAGGCTTGCATTGAGGGGCGGAGCATGACATCACACGCTGTCTGCCCCGTGGTCGCCGGTAATCAGACCCAGAGTGAATATGCTCCGGGGGCTGATTTTAACTGGGGTGCTGTGTGCAAGATCTCCAGTGGCGGGACCCCCTTGATCAGCCATCTTATCCCCTATCCTTTGGATAGGGGATAAGATGTCTAAGTGCCAGAGTACCCCTTCAAATATAGGTGAGCCTGGACAGAGTGAGATATAGAGTGAGGGAAAGGAAGGTCAACAGTAGTCATGATAGTGGTGTATGGTATTTTGTTACAGCAAAGAACTGATGTCCTTTTCTACATCTGTCTACCAAATGTGGGAATATGCAGATTTGCTAACTTCGCATCTAGAAATGATGTGTCATGTCGCTTTTGGTGGAGAAATCTTAAGCATGAAATGTAATAACAATACATACGTTCTCACATCATAATAAAGTCTACCTATGTTGGGAATAGAGGAGGTCAACATAATGTTTCAGAATCGTATAAATATATACCAATATTGTAGTTTAATGAATAACATTGTCAGCATGTCATAGGTGTCTTTAGTAAGAGAAAGGCAAAGCCTCTTCCATGCATTGTACCTCTTACTGTGACACTCCACTTCTTCCAGGTCATGAATGTCTCATTGACAGGGTGTATCCACTTTTTTTCTACCATAAACCGAAGAGCTGTCAGCCTACATTAAGGAAAACCTGGGGCAATGGTCTGTCTGGAAATGTTCTACATGTTCTAGATTGCCTTTTGTATAAGGAGAAAAATGGATCCTTAAAGGGGTACTCTGATGGAAAACAAATGTTTTCAAATCAACTGGTTCTAGAAAGTTAAACAGATTTGTAAAGTACTTCTATTTAAAAATATTAATCCTTCCAGTACTTATCAGCTCCTGTATGTTTCAGGAAAATGTGTGTAGATCTTTCCAGTCTGACCACAGTGCTCTCTACTGCCACCTTTGCTCTCTCCATAGCAAACCTCTCTTGCTCTGGACATTCCTGACATAGATAAATACATAGAAGTAATTTGCAAAAATACAGCAAATCAACAAGAGACAACAAAATTATGTATAAAAATAATCAAATTTATAAAAACATCAGTCAATATATCAATTGGCACTCCACAGGGCCCATGTAGATGCACTAACATACTATAACAATATAGATATCCAATATAATGTACAACATCTATCAAAAGTATCAATAGTGCAAAATAATCTAAAATAATCATATATAACTACAAATAAAAGTTGTGATTAGGCTCCAAAGTTTACTAAATTGTAACATGATACCCTTTTAAAATACAACTTCTAATGATTTCTATTAACCCCTTCATGACCCAGCCCATTTTCACCTTCATGACCTGGGCATTTTTTGAAAATCTGACCACTGTCACTTTAAACATTAATAACTCTGGAATGCTTTTACTTATCATTCTGATTCCGAGGTTGTTTTTTCGTGACATATTCTACTTTATGTTATTGGTAAAATTTCACTGATATTTGCATCCTTTCTTGGTAAAAAATCTAAAAATTTCATGAAAATTTTGAAAATTTAACATTTTTCTAACTTTGAAAGTCTCTGCTTGAAAGGAAAATGGATATTCCAAATAAATTACATATTGATTCACATATACAATATGTCTTCTTTGTGTTTGCATAAAAAAATTGACATGTTTTTACTTTTGGAGGGCACCAGAGGGCTTCAAAGTTCCGCAGCAATTTTCCAATTTTTCTCAAGATTTTCAAAATCGTAATTTTTCAGGGCCCAGTTCAGGTTGGAAGTGGATTTTAAGGGTCTTCATATTAGAAATACCCAATAAATGACGCCATTATAAAAACTGCACCCCCCAAAGTATTCAAAATGACATTCAGTAAGTGTTTTAACCCTTTAGGTGTTTCACAGGAATAGCAGCAAAGTGAAGGAGAAAATTCTAAATCTTCATTTTTTACACTCGCATTTTCTTGTAGACCCAATTTTTGAATTTTTACAAGGGGTAAAAGGAGAGAAATCACCCTAAAATTTGTAACCCAATTTCTCTCGAGTAAGGAAATACCTCATATGCGTATGTTAAGTGTTCGGCGGGCGCAGTAGAGGGCTCAGAAGGGAAGGAGCGACAATGGGATTTTGGAGAGTGAGTTTTTCTGAAAGGGTTTTTGGGGGGCATGTCCCATTTAGGAAGCCCCTATGGTGCCAGATCAGTGGACCCCCCCCACATGTGACCCCATTTTGGAAACTATACCCCTCATGGAATTTAATAAGGGGTGCAGTGAGCATTTACACCCCACTGGCGTTTGACAGATATTTGAAACAGTGGACTGTGCAAATCAAAAATTTTATTTTTCATTTTCACAGACCACTGTTCCAAAAATCTGTCATACAACAGTGGGGTGTAAATGCTCACTGCACCCCTTATTACATTCCGTGAGGGGTGTAGTTTCCAAAATGGGGTCACATATGGATATTTATTGTTTTGCGTTTGTCAGAACTGCTGTAACAATCAGCCACCCCTGTGCAAATCACCTCAAATGTACATGGCGCACTCTCCCTTCTGGGCCTTGTTGTGCGCCCCCAGAGCACTTTGCGCCCACATATGGGGTATCTCCGTACTCAGGAGAAATTGCGTTACAAATTTAGAGGGTCTTTTTTCCCTTTTACCTCTTGTGAAAATGAAGTATAGGGCAACACCAGCATGTCAGTGTAAAAAATTTATTTTTTTACACTAACATGCTGGTGTAGACCCCAACTTCACCTTTTCATAAGGGGTTAAAGAAGAAAAAGCCCCCCAAAATTTGTAAGGCAATTTCTCCCGAGTACGGCGATACCCCATATGTGTCCCAAAACTGTTGCCCTGAAATACGACAGGGCTCCAAAGTGAGAGAGCGCCATGCGCATTTGAGGCCTGAATTAGGGATTTGCATAGGGGTGGACATAGGGGTATTCTATGCCAATGATTCCCAAACAGGGTGCCTCCAGCTGTTGCAAAACTCCCAGCATGCCTGGACAGTCAAAGGCTGTCCGGCAATACTGGGAGTTATTATTTTGCAACAGCTGGAGGCTCCGTTTTGGAAACAGTAGCATACCAGACGTTTTTCATTTTTCGGGGGGAGGGGGGGCTGTGTAGGGGTATGGGTATATGTAGTGTTTTTTACTTTTTATTTTAGGTTAGTGTCAGTGTAGCGTAGTGTTTTTAGGGTACAGTCACATGGGCAGAGGTTCACAGCAAGTTTGCCGCTGGAAGTTTGAGCTGCAGCGCAAAATTTGCGCCATCTCAAACTTGCAGCACTCACTGTAAACCTCCGACCATGTGAGTGTACCCTGTACATTCACATTGGGGGGAGGGGGCAAACATCCAGCTGTTGCAAACTCCGAGCATGCCCTTTGGCTGTTCGTGCATGCTGGGAGTTGTAGTTTTGCAACAGCTGGAGGAACACTGGTTTGGAAACACTAAGTTAAGTAATAAACTTTCAAGTGTTTTGCAACCAAACTTAGTGTTTCCAAACCATTGTGCCTCCAGCTGTTGCAAAACTACAACTCCCAGCATGCATGGTCTGTCAGTGCATGCTGGGAGTTATAGTTTTGCAACAATTGCAACAGCTGGAGGCACTGAGGTAGGAAACGGACAATGTTTCCCAACTAGTGTGCCTCCAGTTGTTGCAAAACTACAACTCCCAGCATGCCCAGACTGCCCAGGCATGCTGGAAGTTGTAGTTCGGCAATATCTGAAGGATCAGATGTTGCCGAACTACAACTTCCAGCATGCTTGGGCAGTCTGGGCATGCTGGGAGTTGTAGTTTTGCAACATCTGGAGGTCCACAGTTTGGAGACCACTGTATAATGGTCTCCAATCTGTGCTCTTCCAGATGTTAGAGAACTACAACTCCCAGCATGCCTGGACAGACTGAGCATGCTGAGATTTGTAGTTTTGCAACATCTGGAAGAGCACAGATTGGAGACCATTATACAGTGGTCTCCACACTGTGGGCCTCCAGATGTTGCAAAACTACAACTCCCAGCATGCCCAGAAAGCCAAAGGCTGTCTGGGCATGCTGGGAGTTGCAGTTTTGAAACTCCCAGAGGCAGCAGTGAGATCGCTTTACGGCGATCTCACTGCTGCCAATGAAGATGCCGCACTGCTGCTGCAAACTCACCTCCGGGACGCAGCGCAGCCGGGACCGCATGGAGGACGCCGGGACCGCCGGGACCGCTCGGGACACCCCTCGGACGGGTAAGTGACGCCGGGGGACGGGTCAGGGACACTAAGCAGAGCGGTGTGTGTCCCGATCCCCGTGATCGGGACTCACACACCGCGCTGCTAAGTGTTTTCATAGCGAAACGCTGCTATCAGCTAGTCAGATTTGACCAGCTGATAGCAGTGATCGCTGGGGTGGGGGATGTAACCTCCCGTGGTCGCGCGGTAAGATGGCTGGCTATCAGTGATAGCCACCATCTTTCCGGGCGCTGCGGGATGCCGCGAGTAGCGGCAGTAATGTTCATGACGTACCTGTATGTCATGGTTCGGGAACACCTTGCCACCCATGACGTACAGGTATGTCATAGGTCGGGAAGGGGTTAAAATATACAAAACACCAATGTGTGAAACAGGCTATCGTTCTCAACAATAATTTGTAAGGTGTGCAAATAATACAATAAGTATATGTGTATTTTTTATTTACAAGTATAAGATACTAGTGACCTGTGCCGAGATGGACTGTGTCCGTCAGTTAGGAATTATTATATCCCCAAACAGATAACCAATCACAAAAGGTCACAAGGGACCAACAAAGGACACCCTATATAAACTAGTATATACACATATACCAGATAGGAGCAATTACAATGATCAAATATAAACATATCAAGTAAAACAAATGTAATAGTCACTCACGATTTTGCAGAGGAGAAGGTCAGATGTGGGCGGTTGGTGTCAGCACTTTCACTTCTGGTAAAGGAACAGTGTATGTAATAAACAGGTCAATCATAAATTCCTGTCCCTGATCAATTGCTCTTACACTCACCCTGCCTGGCAGTGGATGATGAGCCCCACGTCATTTACAAATCTAAACATCAAATGAAAAGGATGTGCAAAAAAGTGTTCAAAACAAATGTGGCAAACAATCATAAAAAATAAAACTACTCAACGCATTTCCCCCCATTGAAGGTAATATTTGGGTTCCTCAGAAGGTAGTCAGTAGATGAAAAAATATAAGCTTAACAGGGAGAAAGATATAATACATATGATGCATGATGCTACAATGTATCCCTGCTGCTGAGGTGCACATAGATGCCGTGCTTCCCTAGTTATGCGCGCACCTATTGTCTCTTATATAGTCCTCAGTCAGACTATATAAGATACAATATGCATTATATCTTTCTCCCTGTTAAGCTTATATTTTTTTAAATCTGGAGACTATCTCCTGAGGAACCCCAATATTACTTTCAATGGGGGGAAACGTGTTGAGAAGTTCTATTTTTAATGATTGTTTGCCTCATTTGGTTTGAACACTTTTTTGCACATCCTTTCGTTACATTTCCTTACATTTTCATTCGATATTTAGATTTGTAAATGGTGTTGCACCATCAATAGGGCAATGTATATACAGTCATGGCCATAAATGTTAGCACCCTTGAATTTTTTCCAGAAAATGAAGTATTTTTCACAGAAAAGGATTGCAGTAACACATATTTTGCTATACACATGCTTATTCCCTTTGTGTGTATTGGAACTAAACTAAAAAAGGGAGGAGAAAAAGCAACCAAACTCCAAAACTGGGCTGGACAAAATTATTTGCACCCTTTCAAAATTGTGGAAAATAAGATTGTTTCAAGCACGTGATGCTCCTTTAAACTCACCAGTGGCAATTAACAGGTGTGGGCAATAGAAAAATCACACCTGAAAGCAGATAAAAAGGAGAGAAGTTCACTAAGTATTTGCATTGTGTGTCTGTGGACAACAGAAAGAGGAGAAGAGAACTGTCCGAAGACTTGAGAACCAAAATTGTGTAAAAATATTAACAATCTCAAGGTCACAAGTCCATCTCCAGAGATCTAGATTTGCCTATATCCACAGTGCGCAACATTATGAAGAAGTTTGCAACCCATGGCACTGTAGCTAATCTCCCTGGCCATGGACAGAAGAGAAAAGTTGATGAAAGGTGTCAACGCAAGATAGTCCAGATGGTGGATAAGCATCCCCAAACAAGTTCCAAAGATATTCAAGCTGTCCTGCAGGCTCAGGGAGCATCAGTGTCAACGCAAACTATCCGTCGACATTAAAATGAAATGAAACGCTATGGCAGGAGACCCAGAAGGACCCCACTGCTGACACAGAGACATAAAAAAGCAAGACTACATTTTGCCAAAATGAACTTGAGTAAGCCAAAATCCTTCTGGGAAAACGTTTTTTTGGACAGATGAGACCAAGTTAGAGCTTTTTGGTAAAACACATTGTTCTACTGTTTTCCGAAAACAGAATGGGACCTACAAAAGAAAAGAACACAGTATCTACAGTGAATTATGGTGGAGGTTCAATGATGTTTCGGGGTTGTTTTGCTGCCTCTGGCACTGGGTGCCTTGAATGTGTGCAAGGCATCATGAAATCTGAGGATTACCAATGGATTTTGGGTCGCACTGTACAGCCCAATGTCAGAAAGCTGGGTTTGTGTCAGAGATCTTGGGTCTTCCAGCAGGACAATGACCCCAAACATATGTCAAAAAGCACCCAGAAAGGGATGGCAACAAAGCGCTGGAGAGTTCTGAAGTGGCCAGCAAACTAAATCCCATTTTAGAGTCCAGATCTAAATCCCATTGAACACCTGTGGAGAGATCTTAAAATTGCTGTTGGGAAAAGGCCCTTCCAATAAGAGAGACCTGGAACAGTTTGCAAAGGAAGAGTGGTCCAACATTTCAGCTGAGAGGTGAGAGAAGCTTATTGATGGTTATAGGAAGCGACTGATTTCAGTTATTTTTTTCCAAAAGGTGTGCAACCGAATATTCAGTTAAAGGTGCCAATAATTTTGTCCAGCCCATTTTTGGAGTTTGGTGTGACATTAAGTCCAATTAGCTTTTTTTCCTCTCTTCTTTGGTTTAGTTCCAATACACACAAAGAAAGTAAACATGTGTACAGCAAAACATGTGTTACTGCAATCCTTTTCTGTGAGAAATACTTCATTTTCTAGAAAAATTTCAGGGGTGCCAACATTTACGGCCATGACTGTATATATGGTCAATAGGGTAATTTAGGGTCCTCTTGCGGACAGCAGGCAATTGTAGTGGGGGCTCATCTTCTACTGCCAGGCAGGACGAGTGTAGGAGCAATTGATCAGGGACAGGAATGTGTCATTGACCTGTTTATTGCATACACTGTTCCTATACCCAAATTATTATTTTTTTGTAAAGTATATTTTCACTCATTTTTCGGAAATTATGCAAACACAAGAACCAGTAGTAGAAATACAAAACTCCCACAGACAAAGCAAGCCATAAGGCTGGGACTCCGCGCAGGGAGCACATTGTGCAGAAAATAACCAGTAAGAAAGAAGTTTTCAACAAACAGTCAGCATAAACATGAAAGGGTAGTTGCATATAGGTGGAAACATCTCCCTGCTAATCAGTGATTAGTGACGGTACAAAGCCTGAATGCTTCCGGCAAAGTCAAAAGTAAGAAGATATATCATCCAAGACATAAGTAACCATATCAAAACTATAGGTATGATGAACAGATCGTGGAAGCCTGTGGGAGGGAGAGTGAAAAGAAAAGAAAGGCAGAATGGAAGAGGCAGAGGGGGGGGAAGAGGAGGAGGAGGGGATTGTAAGACACGACCGGGAGGAGGGGAGTGAGGAGAGGTAGTGGAAGGTAGGATAGTGAAGACGTAGCATACATACCACGTCAGGTGAAGGGGTCCGCACCTCCGCGAACTCCAAGGAGTCTATGACAATGAAGTGAGGCAATCAGGGCCGTCAAACTGGTCGAGATGGACACGCTACGGGAAATGGGAGGGGGGGAGGGAGCTGACATTCGGGTCAAGGGGGGCAGGTGTCATGGCAGGGGATCTGCCCGAGGAGCCTAGGGTCTCAAACTCGTTAGAGGACAGAAAAGTCAACCATGGGGACCAAATGGACTCGCGTTTTCCAATCTGAGAGGGAGAGGTAGCCATCAACTCCTCCATTCTATGTAATCTAGTCACTTCCTGAAGCCAGGAGGAGATGGAGGGTGGTGCAGAGGATCTCCACAATCGGGGTACGACTGTCCTTGCTGCCAGAAGCAGGAAGGAGATCAGGCGGGCAGTGGGGACCAACATATTCAGAGGAAGAATAGAGAACAGTACTATTTCTGGAGTAAGTGGGAGGCGGATCGAGGAGATATGGGCAATAACATTAAAGACCCTGGACCAGAAGTCTGAGAGCGCAGGGCAGGTCAGCCAGATGTGCAGCATGGAGCCCCCAGGGGCTGAGCAGCGCCAGCAAACATCAGGGAGTCCCGGATAAAAGGACGTTAGTAGAGTGGGGACCCTGTACCAACTAGTAAGGACTTTGTAGTTAATTTCCTGTGCTCTACAAGAAACCGAGGTCTTGTGGCAGTTGCGGAGGGTCTTCTGCCAGTTGCTATCAGATATTTTGTGTCCAAGGTTTTTTCCCATCCAGATCTAAAGGGTAGCGGTTTGGTGGTTGACTCATCTAAAAGGAGAGCATAAAGGGTCTTGATGGAGCGGGGGAGTGGTTGGGGGGCGACACATATGATCTCAAATTTAGTGAGCTGCCGGTGTAAGTCTAGTTCCCGCTTTATAGAGTGGTAGAAGTGACACAGTTGTTTGTATTGGAAGTGATGCAAAGGGGAAGGTGGGATGTCCTGTAAGATGTCTGAAAGGAGTTTTTAGGAAGTGGGTGTCAGAAGATCCCGAAGGGACACTCTACTCTCTCTGGTAAGTAGGAGGAAGGGTCTGCGGGAGGAGGTAGGGAGGAAGGAGAGGTTGTCAAAGAGGGGAGTTAGGGGGCCAGTGGGAGGAAAAAGGGACATGCGTGACATGTAAAATCTCCTAGCCTGGTGTATGGAGAGGAGGACCGGTGGCAACAGGGAGATAGTGAAAGAGGTAGTGGGAGAGCGAGGCCTCCAGAAAAAGGTTGCGGGATCAGAGTCTATGGTTTATCCCTCTAGATTCACTCACTGTTTATCGGACGATCACGTGCGGAAGTCAAGGACCCTCGTCAAAACGGATGCTAGGGAGTAGGACAGGAAATTGGGGAGGGCTAGGCCACCATCCGACTTCCGTCTGACGAGGACATGTTTCACTATTTGGGAACGTTTTTGGGCCCAGACAAAGCCAGACTGGAGAGCAGACAAATCTCGGAAGAAGGTCCGGGGGAGGTGAATGGGGATGCACGAGAACAGATAGAGCAGACGTGGAAGCACGTTCATTTTGAGCACATTCACTCTCCCCAGCCAAGAGAAGTCTCAGCGCTCCCATCTGGCCAGGTCAGACTTCAGGGAATGGAGGAGAGGGGGAAAATTAAGTCTGTAGGTATCAGCAAAATTAGCCGGTACGTGTATCCCTAGATACTTGAGTGCCTGTGTCTGCCACTTGAAAGGATAGGAACCTTGAAGGGAGTGTAGGAGATGTTGTGGGAGGGAGATGTTTAGGGCTTCACGTTTGGTGACATTAAGTTTGTAGTTCCTGACGGAAGAGTATAGGCGGATGTAGTCATCAGGGAGGGAAGGGAGACTAGTGGGGAGGAGATGTAAAGTAGCAGATCGTACGCATAGGCCGAGCATTTGAACTGACTAGAGGGTGTAGACAGACCTTTGATGTCAGGATTATTGCGGATTACCACCAATAAGTGTTCCATGCATAGGGCGTATAGTAGTGGGGAGAGTGGGCAACCTTGTCTTGTGCCATTTTGGATATTAAAGGGGGAAGACAAACAACCATTAATACGTATGCGGGCCTGGGGGTTGGAATACAGGGCCATTATACGTGAGATCACCCGCTGACCAAGGCCCACCTGGGAGAGACCCATACCAGAATCATGTGAAAGTGCTGACTCCAACCTCCCACATCTGACCTCCCCCTCTGCAAAATCGTGAGTGACCATTAAATTTGTTTTACTTGATATATTTCTATTTGACCATTGTAATTGCTCCTATCTGGTATATGTGTATATACTAGTATTATATAGGGTGTCCTTTGTTAGTCCTTTGTGACCTTTTGCGATTGGTTATCTGTTTGGAGATATAATCAATCATATTATTGGTGAAACTGTGATAATGCTCCATTGGATATTGAGCATAATCACAACTACATTGGACTCTTTTGTTATTTTATTTGTAGTTATATGTGATTCTTTAAGATTATTTTACACTATTGATAAGTTAGACAGATGCTGTACATTATATTGAATATCTATGTATTATAGCATGTTAGTGAACACACATGGCCCTGTGGAGTGTGAATTGATATATTGACCGGTGTTTTAATAAATTTGATTATATATATATATATATATATATATATATATATATATATATATATATATATAATATTGTTGGCTATATCATTGGAGATTTTCCTGTCCTCGGTGACGGAAAATATAGATTTTATTAAGGACAGTAGACGAACATTGCGCTAATCTTTGTTTACTGAAAATTGTAGCAGCAAACAAATAGTTAAATTTATACATATCAAGAAAAATGTCAAACTGTAGCATGGACTTATCCATAGGGTATAATGGTACAGTTCAGCATATATAATGCAGTAATCAGTGAAACTCCTCCTCTTTCTTTGATGATATAACTTGATCAGTAGGAACATAGTATCAACTGAAGATCCAAATAACGAACAACTGTAACAATAACTTCTACTGTAGATAAATCCACTTTATGATGAGGAAAACTTTGCAAATGTTCCGATTAAACTGAAAAATAAAAGAAATACGTCAATAGAAAAGGGGTCTGGAAGAAAGGGAGGGATAATGTTCATCTCCTGTCCTTAATAAAATTAATATTTTCCATCACCAAGGATAGGAAAATCTCCAATTTTTTTACAGGACGGAGACTTCACATTGTGCTTGCTTAGGCTTAAATAATATATATTCTATACATCCTAGTTTCTTATGGCATTATTGTATATGTGAATATATATATATATATATATATATATATATATATATATATATATATTCACATATACAATAATGCCATAAGAAACTAGGATGTATAGAATAATGACATAGAAACATGAGGATCTGATCTGAAATACAAAGTCTTAAACATGAATTCTGAAGACCACTTTGTGGCTTTTAGAATATCAGTTAAAGTGCCGCCAGCTTGTCTGACTTTTGTAGACATAGCTACTCTGGTGGAATGGGCGACATAAATTGATGTATCAATTCCAGCTAAGGACATGGTTTGTTTTATCCATCTAGCTATTGTAGGGGAAGACACAGGTAAGTATGGTTTACAATAGGAAATAATTAGTTGATAAGAATTAGGCTTTCTTAGTAAGACTGTTTTCTTTTCATAAGATCTTAAACATCGGACAACATGAGGAAATGCCGGATAAAAGACAGTTTTCTGGTGAGTCTTTGTTCTTTTATGAATGGTAAAAGTAACTCCTTGAGGAGAAAATTGTCTATGAGATAATTCTAGGGCTCTGACATCTGAAACCCTTTTAAAAGAAATTAAACATAACAACATGGTAAGTCTGTAGGATAATAGTTTTAAAGGGAGAAGATCATTCTCACCCCAAGAATCTAATAAATTTAGAACTAAATTGACATCTCATGTGGACTGATATTTTAGTAAAGGAGGTTTTCAGAATTTTATACCTTTTAATAATTTACAAATTAAGGGATGTTTTCCAATAGGTAGTGCATAAATGGGAGCATGGTAAAATGATATGGCTGAACTGTCTACATTGATAGTTCTATAGGCCTTGCCTGCTTCAAAAGAATCTGATAAAAAATTAATAATGTGATTTAAAGGTGCATGTATGGGATCCAAAGATCATTGATTGCACCAATGAGACCAAATGTTCCAGGTAGATCCATAAGCTGTTTTGGTACCTGGGGCCCATGCATCTGAAAGGATGTTGCAAGCTGATTCTGAAAGTTCAAAATCAGATCTTGATGACCCGATATGAACCAAGCTACTAGACATAATTGGTCTCACAATATTAGTGAATGAGGGTCTAGTAATATTGAAGGATGATGAGGGAAAATCCGAGGGAAATCTATGGACATTTCCAATATCTGGGGAAACCAGGTCTGAGTTGGCCATAATGGTGTTATCAAAACCACCGTCGATTTCTGATATCCTGTTAGAATGATAGTCCGAGGAATCAGAGTGAACGATGGAAAGGCGTACAGAGTCTCTAATGGCCAGGTTTGGAGAAGGGCATCTGTGCCCTGAGATTCTGGATCTGGGTGCCAACTGACAAATCGTTGTACTTGACGATTCAGACGTGAAGCGAAGAGATCTATATGAATGGGACCTCATAGGTGATTCAATTGGAAGAATATCAGAGGATCTAACCTCCAATCGCTGTTGTCGCTTAGGAAGCAAGAGTGCCATTCCACTATGGAATTGGATAATCCTGGTAGATATTCTGCTTTTAAGATTATCTCTGTCCAGACAGAAATGCCAGAATTCTTTGATGATGATTTTGATTTGGTGCCTCCTTATCGATTTATATCTTGGACTGCGGATATATTGTCCATCCGTAATAGGATACAACAATGAGTTTTGTCATTGACAAAACTTTTCAGGGTGAATGAACTTGTCAATAGTTTTAAACAATTTATATGCAGAAGGGATTCTGTCTCCGACCATTTTCCTCCCGAGGAAAGAGGACCACATCGAGCTCCCCAACCGGATAGACTGGCATCCGATTTTATAATCAAATACGGTAGAGAGCCGAAAATGGTTTTCCCATTCCAAGATTGGATATGGTGAAGCCACCATAAAAGCTCCTCTTTGGTGTCTGAAGTGAGAGAAATCTCATCTGAGTATGCCAGACCTTCCTTGAAATGTTTTATCTTCAAGCGTCGGGAAGGATAGCCTGAATCTCAGAGAAAAGTAGGCCTATTAAATGGGAAATTGTCAGAATAAATTTCTGGTGATTAATTAAAAATCCCAGATCAGATAATAATGAAAATGTCCATTGTGTGTGAAGTTTGCATAGCTAGAGAGTTGGCCATGATAAGAATATCGTCCAGATATATTATTAGATGAACGCCCTGAGTTCTCAGGATTGCTGTTACGGGCCTCAATAGTTTGGTGAAACACCAAGGGGCTGATGAGAGAACGAATGGCAGACTGGTGAATTACCATTTCTGACCCTTCCATACAAATTGGACGTAGTGTTGAGACATTGGATGCATAGGCACCATAGGCTTCTTTCAAATCTACTTTTGTTAAGTAGTCCTTTTCTAGTAATAGGTCTCTTAAAAGATGGATTCCATCCATTCTGGAAGGTCCTCTGAAACCTCTAGCCCTTCAGGGCCATCCTCTTGTGGGGAAGAATGGAACTTGATTGAAGGTAGTTGTTGGATACTGGAATCTGTCTGTACATGGAGGGTAAGTGGGTGGAGCACTAATATTTTGATTGTCTCGAGATTGTTGGCCGGGAAATTGGGCTCTTCTTTTCGCAGCCCTTGGGAAAACACGTCCTCTGAAAACTTGTTTTAAGTTAGTTTGGGCTTTATACAAAGTAGAAAAAAGGCCAACATATTTATTTATTTTATGAAAGATTCACCAAATAAATGTCAGTCTGTTGAAGTACACTCTTCGGAATGAATGAGCTGTGGTTCTAGTCTCATTAAGACGGATCTCTTCCGTTCAGTACAAAGGGAGGCATTAGCATTCCCAAAGAGGCATATGGCTCTCTGAGCCCATCCTCTCAATACAGTTAAATTCACAGGTTCTCCTGATAGAGGTCTAATATCTTGGTTAGCGGACCAAGGAGGTCTAAAAATCTATCCTGAATAGATCTAAATATCTACTCCATTTAGATTTAGATAGATATTTTACCAGAATTGGGTCTAGATCAGGAGTAATTTAAAGTTTCTGTGGGAGTGTAGGCCTTGGGCACTCAGATTTTATTTTACTCCTGGCTGCCTTGTCTAAAGGCTTTTTTACCCATAAACTTACATATTTGGATACTTGGGGATGGGGTAACCATTCCCCCTGATCTAGGATGCTTGATATTTGCTGGATCAAAAGAGTTCCCTCACTAACTAAGATAACGGAACCAGAATCACCATTCCAAGAATGCTATCATTCTCCCCAACATCAGAGATGTCTTCATAAATTGATTGATCCTCCCATTCAGAGGAATCCTCATCATCCTCATTAGAAGAATGTTTAGGGGAATTAGCTTTCGCTGATGCCTTAGAAGCCCTCTTTTTGTGTACTTCCTCAGGGGATAAGGGTATGGGATGGGATTTTGACACATCAAGTATATTGCTCTGCGACAAAGCTCTATCTTTGACCTGGTCCTTTGATTTATTGGGTTTTTCAATATATTTAGATGTAGAAGGTTGTTTTAAATCTCTGTTTTTGTGAGCATTTAAATGTTTTAAGGCTTTGGGCCAATTTAGAGGTGGAATCATCAGCCCGGAAAAATAGGTCTGATGGTGTAGAGGGGTTCTGAGGAGAATCTTGTGTATTGAGCCAGCTCATGGCCATTGCTACGGACTTTGCTATGACATCTTGTATGGAGGGCATGGCTGAAGTAACAGCAGTCTGGACGGATTTTTGAACAGACTGATCCACCATTTTTTGGAGAATATCTTCTTCCACCATTTCGAAAGAAGGTGAATTCGCCATAGTATTAGCGTTTTCAGAAGACATTGTAAATCTATGAATTAATATAGGAAAATAATTCAATAATGTATGAAATATATTCTGTTGTAAATAATATGAATTATGTAAATAATATGAATTAGTATACTGGAAGTTAATTATGAACTGATATAATAATGTATGAAGCTAATGAAATTATTATCAATGAATGTATTAATAAAATAATAATAATAAAATAATATTTAATGAATAATTAATTATTAGTATTAATTTTAATATATAAACAAATAGTTTATTAATAATAACTAAAATGAATTAATATGGAGCAAGTAATATATATATATATATATATATATATATATATATATATATATATATATATGTATATATATATATATATATATATATATATATATATATATATATATACAGTGACCTGAATCATGTACTAATGTAGCAGTATATATTAGTAAACATATATACACCCCAAATGTACATCAATACATATATAGATCAACATGCAGTCAAACAGCCCTGAAGGAGTAATATAAGGCAAGTAATAGGGTTCTATAATGTAGAGATAGTATAAGGATATTGAAATAAAGCAGCAATGCTTTCTCTCCTAAAGATGCCAGGGGCCGGAGGTTTTGTCAGAGTCGTGTGACAGGAAGAACGGGCTGCTGATGACTGACATGCTCGAGCGCTGTGAGGTAACAAACGGCAGGAAATAGGTCAGCTGATCGTCAGCTGAGCTGAGTCTCTCAGTGGTAGCGGTGTGACCTCAGTTGAGGAAATAATAATATACAGATATCGGCAAAGTGCCAATAATGGGGAAGGCAGATTATATATGCTGGACTATACCATTATACCCTATGGATCATTCCATGCTACAGTTTGAATTTTTTCTTGATATGTATAAATGTAACTATTTGTTTGCTGCTACAATTTTCAGTAAAGAAAGATTAGCATATGTGAAGTTTCCGTCCTGTAATAAAATCCTTGATTCACAATATTGGTTTGTTGTTCATGTGTGCTTGTTATTTCCACTTGGGGTATAGGTGGATTATTGTTGCACTCGGATTGTTGGCGGGGAGCACAAAATGAGCCATATCTATTTAAATTGTCATTTCATTTACAAATCTATTTAACTTTCTAGCACCAGTTAATTTATTAATATTTATTTTTCAGTATCCCTTTAAGCCCTTACATCAATATTGTGGATTAAATAAGATCACTGTTAAGAATCACTGCCAACTGCCACTATCTCTATTTGTATATGACAACTTATGCCTCTCTGTGGGTTTATGTTTTAGTTTTTTGAGCCTTTGAAAAAATGTTTTTGCTCTTAAATATTTCATGCTCTGATATGGGAATAATTTCAGGGTGTTCTGCACATGAGTGTGAGCCAAGCGGCACCTCTGTCAGAAGATGCTTCCTTCAACTAAGCCTCATTGGCAATCACTCGGAGCAGCCTTCTGTACACATGCAATAGATTTACTTACAAGCTGAAGAGCCAAAGTTAGTTCTTCACATACTTTTTGCTAGAGAGACTGTAAGGGCATCTTTAATCCAAATATATTATGCCTTTGGTTAAGTAAGGGGTAAAGTTTTTTGACCAGATACATTTGATAACTAAATGTAATTGTTATCTATTGGATCTGACAACAAGACCACACTGAATCTTGCATGTTTTCATGATTTTACACATTGTATCACATATTTTCCGATTGATATGATTGCCTGTTGACATTTGTTATGATACTTGCCTGATCACACCGTTTTGTGATTACATGATTTGTGATGTCTAAAGATAAGCAAATCAAACCTGTAGAACCTGAATTTTTATAAAAGTTTGTTTTGTTTAGATATCGAACTTCAGATGGTTGGGTTTGGCAGAACCTGCTAAAATATCATCAGCAACATAGTAGAAAAAAAGGCAACATAAGGCTAAGCTTCCACTTGTTTTTTTTTCTGGCAGTTATTGGAAAACTGCCAGTGCAGTTTTTGTGCCAAAGCCAGAAGTGTATTCAAAAGGAATATGACATATAAAGGAAGGACTTACACTTCTCCTCCCTTATGGATCCACTTCTGACTTTGGCTCAAAAACTGCAGTGGCATTTTTTCAAAAACTGCCAGAGAAAAAAAAAAAAAAAAAAACAAGTGGAAACTTAGCCTAAGGATTAATGTCAAAGCCACTATAAAAGAGTAAGCATATTTTGCCATTTTAGAGATAGTAGATGTTGGGTATAGATCTCTGTAAGGGACAACACAGATATGAGTATGACCACATATGTATAACAATTATAGTAAAGCAGCACTGCAGAGAACATTCTGCATCTGTTTTGTCCATGTAAAATGTGCTTTAATTGTAAGTTTAATGTGCTAGTTTTTAGTGTTTATTTTTATTATTGTCCATATATACTATAAGTGAATGTTCATCAGGATAATTTGCTAAGGTACACACTTTTTGGGGCTCCTGTTCATGTGTTAGTTTCTTACCTCGCTCCTGCCTTGCCCTTTGATATCTGTGTGGTACCTGTTGATCCCTGGCTGATTCCTCTGGCCACATTCCTGACTACACACTCATTTTTTCGTGTGACCTTTCACATTCTGACTGCTGCTATCCTGATGACAAACTTTTGCTGAGTTCTAGAAAACAATTCTACTGCATCAATGCTATGTATTTCCGAGGAACTGCTACAAAGTTGTAACCAGGGATAATTTTATAAATGTGGGAAGGGGTGGTTCCGGCTTGCCACTGCTTCTTCCTTGTCCCAGTGACATGTCATTTTCACAGATGTTGTGCTGCTCATAGAGTCAGTGTCTCAGGTGGGATACAAACAACAACCTTTAGGGGTCACCCAACCCAAGGGATTAACCCTAAACTAGATTAGCCTCTCTCCCTTTAGAAAGTCAGCGGGAACTGACAAAATGTCCGGATCCGAGTGGCTAACTGTGATCTGTTTTAATCAGCAGCCGTTCATTCTCAACGTTACAATATAATACATCCCTTGCAACTATAGGCTATAGTGCATCTAATAGAGACTTATATATTTAGAGGGATTAAATGACAGTGTGATCTGAACATAGGCTGTGTTTTTAGAGTGTGATCCCCACCCAGTACTTATACATAAATCATTGATTTTAAAGTGATCACGATAAAAATGAAAGTTTTTAAGGGGGGATCTCTAGTTTAGGGTTAACCCCTTGGGGGTGACTCCTAAAGGTTGTTGTTTATATTATTGCCCTGGAATCCCTTGGAATTGTTGGTTATCAGGTGGCATACTGCTGTGGCCAGTGATCAGTGTCCCTTCTTTATTTTTATATCACTCTCTTCCTTGAAAAAAATAAACAATCCCCAGAAAATCTCTTTAAAGCATTACTATGATATAAAAAAAAAAAAAACTTTTGACATGTCACACATGCATATCAAAAATGTAGATCAAATAATGTATTAATGCTATGGCTCCCATCAGTCTTTACATATACCTCTGCTTTCCCTGACTTGGCACTCAGTTTGTCTTATTGTAGGAAATGGGCTTCACAGACCAATATTGGAACCCATCTTCTGAAATCAGTCGCTTGAGCACCATGTCAGGGAGATTAGCACACTATATCTAGAGATTGGTGGGGATTTCAGCACTGAGACCTCAACCAATCTAAACTTCTGCTAAGTCTGTGTAAGATATAAAAAAATAAAATTTGAAAATACAACAACACTTTAAGGGTGAAAACCAGGGCATCAATTTGATATTGCATCCAAGTCTAGCCAGAATCAAAGGGATAACGCTTTATAGAATGCACATCTCTGGTCCCAGACTGTAACAATAGTTTGCCTTATGAACAAGGTTTTCTTGGGACAGACAAAGTAATTGTGTTGTTGTTGTTGTTACTGTTATTATTACATAATAAATATGACATACTAATTATTACATTATTAATTATTATTATTGTTATTATTATAATTAATATTATAATCTTGAACTCTCAAGTTTCTAAACTGCATTAGTTAATTTCCATATCGCAAGGCTAAAACACCATTCGCACACCATAAAACACCATTCACTCCGCAGCAGCTCTATTCTTCCATTAGTAGTGCTCCCCTGATCCATGCTGTTTGATCTGACACCTTTTAGACTGCACTCAGGGAAAGCAGTATTGAGGATTTCATGCTTACTCCGCTTCGTTTTTTTCCGGCTAAAAAAGGAGCCAGGTCACGTGTCATGGCACAGATTACTGCTCTTGGATCAAGTGAATGCAGTCTCTTGGCCAGGTAAATCTATGGGATCCTATAAACTCCTTTGGAAGGCCCAAGCACGCAAGACTTACAGCAACATAAAACATAATAGTTAGCACTATTTTTAATTTTAGCTAGACAGTACTGTAACTTACCATCTGGAAGAAATAAAATGCCAAACACAAACATTTGAAATGTAACTGCTAGTGTTTCTTAGTTTATCTACATAGATTTTACATATGCTGAAAAATATGGTACTTTTTTATAACTCAATACTAATTGGCACAGCTTTTGCCTCCTGCTGCGAATAGACCCAATTTTCTGTTGGCATTGCTTCTTGGTTACTTTAAGAGAGAAACAGTTTCTTTAACAAAATGTGTCATTATGTGAAAACTGTGTTATACTGGATGTCATACAATTTTAAGATACATAATAAAAAATATATTTTGTCTCCAAGTTTAACCCTTTAATTTTCTTAGGAACACAGCATGTTTAGGTCTTGAGGACACAGCTAATTTGAATTTTTCCATTTTCTTTTCTCCTCTTCTCCTTCTAAGAGCCATAACTCTTATTTTTCCATCTACATTTTGAAGCTTTTGAAAAGTATTTAATTTTTATGCAGCACACCATATGGTAAAACTGACATGTCAATGTGCTTACAACATTACACATATTTACATATTTTTTTGTATTATTTTACTATTGTTAAAAATAGTCAAACCTTTTATTTTAACAAAATTAGGAGGCTTTTCTATGGGACTAACTTTTTGCACAATGATCTGTATTTTTTTTTTTTTTCATTTCCTCCATTCAGGGTTTTATAAGGTTTTATTTTAACAGCTCAGACAATCCCACACCCCTTCGGAAGGCCTCCAGCTGCCTGGAAAGCAAGTGGTCCTCCTAGGAGAGGCAGAGCTCTTCTTAAAAGATCTCTTTTAAAATAGTGTGACATTTAAGAGGTTAATTCCCCAATAAACATTACATTATTCTATGCTAATGGTTAAGTAGTCCAATGGCCATCTGAAAATATGTTGTTGACACTATAAATTACACATTTCAATTCAAGAAATTTTGTGCTACATAATTTACACACAGGCCTCAGACAAGGAGCACCTAGGGAATTTTGAAACTCTTTTATTTTGGATATTTAGCAGCCATCATATCAAGTTGCCAGACAATTTGATATTTTCATTGGTACCATTCTGGGGTACATGTGAACAGGTCAGTGCAAGAATTATGTTATCTAATTAATGTATGCTTCTTATTGTTAATGACAATTTTTAGTACTATATTTGGGTGCATGTAGCATTTTGATCACTTTAATTTTAATTAAAAAAAAAAAAAAACATCTTTTATAATGGAAAATGAGAAAAGTGAATTTTTACTTTTTTTTTAAAGAATATAAGGCTGAAGATGACGGGGGTCCCAATGGCCAGATCCCCCGCGATCAGGCATCTTATCTTATAAGACATCTTATAAGATGTCTAGGGACATCGTACCCCTTTAAGAGCCCATGTCAGTTTAACAGAATGCTGTACATGTGCAATGTTATGTGTTAAGGCACAGCATAGCCCAGCATCTTATGTTAAGGGGTTAAAGAAGCACTCCAGGATAAAAACTTTTTTTGTTTACTTGCCTAGAATACCTGCAGTTAAGAAAACAAACTGGTCGTACATTCTGCCTCTCTCCTTGTAGAAAGAAAAGGGAACAGAAAAAAAAAGCGCAGCAATGTGCCGTTACTCCTAATAACTGAGGGTAAATGAGAAGAGAAGCAGTTCTGCTCACCTTTGGGTGTTGCACTACGGGTACAACACCATATAGCGTAGTGGATAGAAAGTCCGGGAGTGCTGCCACGTCACCTTCTCCGTCTTAGGATGATCCTAGGCGGTTTTGGAAATAGAGGGAACTGTGGTCTGCATTGCAGCAGAAAATACCGGTGCGTTCAGGCGCTCTCCTCGCAAGTGTAGATCAATCCAAGGTTGGATACAAATCAAGTCCAAAATGGGAAATGATATATAGGCAAAAGGATTTTATTTAACATAAAAAATATATATAAATAAAATGGGGATAGTAAAAGAAGGCCGTAACATGGGGGGTGGGACAACGCGTTTCGAAGGGCGTGATCCCTTCTTCGTCAGGTCCAATGGTTATGCAGATGGAGATGTCGTCATTTATACGAGGCTCCTGCTGAGGAATCCGCAGCAGGAGCCTCGTATAAATGACAACATCTCCATCTGCATAATCATTGGACCTGACGAAGAAGGGATCACGCCCTTCGAAACGCGTTGTCCCACCCCCCATGTTACGGCCTTCTTTTACTATCCCCATTTTATTTATATATATATTTATGTTAAATAAAATCCTTTTGCCTATATATCATTTCCCATTTTGGACTTGATTTGTATCCAACCTTGGATTGATCTACACTTGCAAGGAGAGCGCCTGAACGCACCGGCATTTTCTGCTGCAATGCAGACCACAGTTCCCTCTGCCTCTCTCCTTGTGTCACACTCCATCTCTGCAATAGAAAGGACAATCACATAGGGTTTTAGGAGTCATACCCGGGGCGATCGGTCTATTAGTACAGGTACTACAGCACCCATCCTGGAGTAATCTGTTCCATGCTGGGAGTAGTAGTACTACCTAAAAAAATGAAAAAGTGAAACACACACTTTATTAAACACAATATTAAAATACATTACTAATAAAAAAAAATTTTATAAAAAATATATTATTTTTACATTTAAATGGCCCTTTTCCAAATTTTTATTATTGCTGGCTACATTTTTAGGTCCCTGCCCGCTCCTGAAAATTGAAAGACAAAAAAAAAAAAGGTCAATGTTAATTTTTAAACAGGAAACAATTTATATGGGCGGCAGGGACCTAAAAATGTAGCCGACAATAATAAAAAATGTAGAAAGCCTAATAAACACTGATATTGCATTTAAGTAAGATGGCCACAGCGTATATATATGTTGAACACGATTTACACTGACATAGCGTTTCCAATTCTAAGGTGATGTTATGCATTTTTATGATCATTCCCCCACTCAAGACGTAATTCACACTGCTACTCTGTCAGTGCTTTCAATGATCACAGTATATTCTCAGAGATAAGTTCACAGTGACTTACAGTATTTAAAATTGACAAACAGTGATTGCGAATACTTCTATTTTTGAATTCAAACTCAAGATCAGTGTGAATTATGCCCTGAGTATATGCTATGCACAGACTGTGAACTTATCTCGGAGTATATACTGTGGTCATTGAAAGCTCTGACAGAACAGCAGAGTGAATTACGTCTTGAGTTTGTGAATGATAATAAAAATGCATAACATAACCTTAGAATTGAAAACAATGGCTGACATTTATCATTGTCTTTAGACTGTTTTTTGTGTCTACAAAAGGGGCAAAAAGGCGCAAGCAGGGTTTATTTGCGCCTTTTTTGTGCCTTTCGTTTTACACATTTCTGCTGATTTTGAGTTGCAATCCACTGATTTTGGCAAAACACATAATATGGAAGGTTTTATGAACTGCACCTTTTTGTGAAAAGGTGCAAAAAAGGCACAAAGCCACTGAAAAGTCTCTAAAACTACACCAGCCCAGACTTAGCTTAGCTTTTTGGTGCATGTGAAGAGAGAAATTTCAGAAAATGTTTACCTGCACAAAATGTATCAAATGCTCCTTGACCATTTAATAAATGTGGTACCCCTACACATTACCAGCAAACACAAAAAAGGTGTAACAAAATGCTTCACTTACACCTACGATGATAAATGCCGGCCAATAAGTCAGTGCAAATTGGTTTACACTGTGACCATCTTATTTCAATGCAATATCAGTGTGTATTCTGCTCCAAGTACACGCTACTCTAAGCACAGGCTGTGAACTATATGCTGAGTGTATATTGTGGTAATATCTCGGCACTGTGTACTTCTTCTATAAGTTGTGAAGATACATAGCATAATATCATCATATAATTGGAAACACTATATCAGTGTAAACTGTGTCGGTAAAATATGCTGTGGTCATTGCAACAATCAAAGCATTGGTAGTGTGAATTGCGCTTGGAATCTGTGAACGGAACTACCTAGCATGAGTAATTAATAGAAAATGCAATATCAGTGTGAATTTTATCTCAGCATCAACATGTATAGTAAATGGCACTTTAAGATATATACTTGATGTATTCACTGTAGGACTATTACAGTGCATCCTGTGAGAATGATGTCTTGCCAACTGTAGAAAATCTTATCCATATGGATGAATCCAGGGATTACACAACAGTGACTGATCCCCAATCTAAGTGGTGATGCTTAATATGTGAACTTGTGCTGAGCCTTACATGCTCTATAAGTGAAGCATCCATAGACTTTGGTATACTAAGATGGATGCACCTGTAAATGAAGGACAGCAATCTAATGGCGACTTAATCTAATTTTTTTTTTTTTTTTTTTTTTGCAATTTTTGACACATTACTACTATTTTTATACTAGCACTAGCTGAGTGTTCGGTGTTGCCCGGTTTTTCCTTCCTAATTCTTGTTGGGGAGGAAAATAAACAAAGGAGGAAGCTTTTGACTTCATATCCCGTCCTCATATATTATTAATATCTTCAGCCATTTGGACGTGATGCTGGAACATACACACACACACACACACACATTGAGTTTTATATATATATATATATATATATATATATATATATATAAAACTCAATGTGTGTGTGTATGTGTGTATATGTGTGTGTGTATGTGTGTGTAGGAAAGGCTATGACTTCGAGATAGGAGGACGGGATAGGAGGTTGAGATATGATGACGGGTTATGAGGATGAGATATGAGTTAGGGATATGAGGACGGGATATGAGGTTGATATATGAGGACTAGATATGGTGTTGGGATATGACAACAATATATGAGGAAGGGATATGAAGTCAAAAGCTTCCTCCTTTGTTGATTTTCCTCCCCAACAAGGATTAGGAAGGAAAAACCGGGCAATGCCTGGTACTCAGTTAGTATATATATATATATATATATATATATATATATATATATATATACATATCAAGGCTGACTTGTGAGTCGCTCACCCTGTGCACACCCACCTCGCCACCTGTGGCGTAGACCGGCCGGTACCGCCTTCGGCTACTCACTTGTGAAGGAAAGAACAAGGTCCGGCACTAGGTTGCAGGTAAAAACTTCTTATTTCTTTATTTGAAGATTCTGCAGTACAGGGTAGAAAGTCTGATGCGTTTCGCTAAAGAGCTTAATCGTAGACTGCCGTACAATCACAGAAAAAAGTTTTCTGTGATTGTACGGCAGTCTACGATTAAGCTCTTTAGCGAAACGCGTCAGACTTTCTACCCTGTACTGCAGAATCTTCAAATAAAGAAATAAGAAGTTTTTACCTGCAACCTAGTGTCGGACCTTGTTCTTTCCTTCATACATATATATTCACAAATATATATAAAACTCAATGTGTGTATGTTCCAGCATCACGTCCAGACGGCTAAAGATATTAACATGAAACTTGGCACACATGTTACTTATAAGTCAACAACAAACATAGGATATGTAATTTAACCCTTACCCACCCCCATTTGCCAGGATCAGGGTATTTAAAGTGCCATACAAGTCCCATACATGTCTATGGGAAAGATATGTTACTGCATAACTTCCAAACGGCTGGAGATATTTCGATAATACTTGGTCACATTTTACTCATATGTCCAATTAAAATATAGGATAGTTAATTTAACCCTTATGTACCCCCATTTGTGAGGGTTGGGGTTTTTGTTTAAAGTCCCATGCAAATCAATGGGAAATGTATGTTCCCACATAACTTCCGTATGGCTGGAGATATTTCAATAATACCTGGTACACATATTACTTATATGTCAAATTAAAATATATGATAGTTAAATTAACCCTTACCTACACCCTTACATAAAAGATGGCTTTCTGTTTCAAGTCCCATGCAAGTATATGGGACTTCCAGTACCTTACTCTACAAGCTTCGCTCTGCATCTCCTGATGAATGTGCCAGTCCGGCTTGCAAGCCACACCCAATCTCACAAAAATATGCTCACTGTTTAAGCCCCACCCCTTTTATTATCTACCCTTTATGTGCATTGGTCTGGCTTGCAAATCATGCCCAGTCCAACAAAGCCACGTCCCCTTCTATTTTAAGCTTACAATATCTTCATCACAAATCCGTCCCACCTGAGGACAGGATATGAGGATGGGAATAAGGACAGGATATGAGGATGGGACATAATGACAGGATATGGGTACAGCATATGAGGACGGGTTATGATGTTGGGAAATGATGACAGGATATGAGCACAACATATGAAGATGGGATATGAAGACGGGATATGAGGACAGGATATTAGGTCAGGATATGAAGACGGGATATGAGGCCAGGATGTGAGGACGGGACAAGAGGTCGGGATATGAGGGCAGGATATGAGGACAGGATATGAGGTTGGGGTATGGGGATGGGATATGGGGGTCGGGCTATGAGGACGGGCTATAAGGACGGGATATGAGGTCGGGACATGAGGACAGCATATGAGGATGGAATATGATGACGGGATATGAAGTTGAGGTAGGATGTCGGGATAGGAGGTCGAGATAGGAGGTTGGGATAGGATGTCGGGATATGAGGACGGGATATGAGGATCGGATATGAGGATGGGATATGAGGAGGGGATATGAGGCCGGGATACAAAGCCATGATACGAGGTCGAGATATGAGGTTGGGATATGAGGTTGGGATAGGAGTTTGGGATATGAGGATGGGATAGAGGTCGGGATGTGAGGTCGAGATATGAGGACAGGATATAAGGACAGGATATGAGGTCGGGATATGAGGACGGGATATGAGGTGGAGATATGAGGACGGGATATGGTTAGGGGATATGGGGTTGGGATATGACAACAATATATGAGGATGGGATATGAAGTCAAAAGCTTCCTCCTTTGTTTATTTTCCTCTCCAAAAAGGACTAGGAAGGAAAAAAAACGGGTACTCAGCTAGTAGATTATAAAAGTTGTACAGCTGTACAGTGACTATTTTTCTATTATTTTTTCTGGGAGACCTTATTTACCTGTCTAGTAATATCAGTCCCCGTATTAGTACAGGTACTACAGCTCCCATCATGGAACAGTCTGTTCCATGATGTGAGTAGTAGTACCACAATTTTTTTTAAACAATAGAGAAGAGAAAATGAAACGCACATACAAACACACTTTATTAAACACAATATTTACACAATTATAAAACATATATTATTTTTACATTTAAATGGCCCCTTTCTATATTTTTATGATTGTCGGCTACATTTTTAGGTCCCTGCCTGCCCACATAAATTGATCCCTGTTTAAAAATTAACATTATCATTATTTTTTTTTTGTCTTTCAATTTTCAGGACCTAAAATGTAGCCAACAATAATAAAAATGTAGAAAGGGGCCATTTAAATGTAAAAATAATATATTTTTTATAATTAATTATTTTTTTATATTTTTTTTATTAGTAATGCATTTTAATATTGTGTTTTCACTTTTTTTCTCTATTTTCTCAATTTTATAGGTAGTACTACAACTCCCAGCATGGAAAAGACTGTTCCATGATTGGAGCTGTAGTATCTGTTCTAATCACAGCAGGTTTCACTCCCGACACCCTATGCGATTGTCCTTTCTATTGAAGAGATGGAGTGCATATCTGCAGTATATTTCGGCCGGCCAGTGATGTGAATAGAATTCACATAACTTATTCATGTTTTCCGCAGAGAGCTGTGATTGGCCAGCTGGAACCAGTCACTCACAGCTCTCTGCGGGAAATATGAATTATAGGTATATATACAGCATATACTCATACTACAGTGGGACCAGAGAAGAGCAGCTGGGTTTGCATCTATACATTATACAGGATGATCGCATCAGGTGTCAGAAGTGACACCCGCTGCGATCTGTCTATTAATGCAGGTACTACAGCCCCCAGCATGGAGCAAAGTGTGCTCCATGTTAGGAGCAGTAATACCTGCAGTTGAGGATAGATCACAGCAGTTGTCACTCCTGACACCTGATGTGATCATCCTATCTAGATGCGAGAAAGCCGCCTGCATCTCTACATTATAAAGGGCAATTGCAGTGGGTGTCTACAGTGACACCCGGGGGTGATCTGTCTAATAGCACAGGTACTACTCCCATCATGGAACAGTCTGTTCCATACTGGGAGTAGTAGTACTACCTAAAAAATTTAAAAAATTAAGAAAAAAAGGTGAAACACACATGCACTTTATTGAACACATTATTAAAATACATTACTAATAAAAATTTGCTGAGAATAAATTTTTTTTAATCTCTAGATACAATATTACAGTGAGTCTTGAGCTTTCTTTTAAATGCCTACGTGTCAGTCTGTACTGTGTTTCTTGAATTCCATTCATAAATTATTAGCCTCAGAATGAGCAGTGCATGAAGTATAAGTCACTGACACACATGCTGTATAACACACACACATGCAGACATATTTTGTTTATTTCAAAACTAATTAGGTAATAGCATGCACATAACACAAATAAAGCAGTGTTTACATCTTTATACATGACGTAATGTTATTTAAGTTTAGAAATATAAATGTACCTTTTAGTCAGTAGGGCCTCAGGAGTCCTACTAGAGATAAGATAAGAATTAGTTGCAGACCAAAAGACATTAATTATGTCACTTTTCTTAACAAGGTAGGGCGTAAGAGTTGTTTACCCCCTTAAGGATTCCGGGCGTATCTATATGCCCCCGTTTCAAAGTCCTGAAGGACTGAGGGCGTGTGGGTACACCCGTGGGAATTCCGGTCCCTGCTGCTTGCCGGGCGAGGACCAGACTGGGGTGATTGCTGATATCTATCAGCAGGCAGCCCATGCAAACCCCTGGGGGGGTTCTGAGACCCCCCCCCCCCATGTCGGACCGGCGACTTGCGGCTATTCCGGGTCAATCGGGTCTCTGTTGACACGGTGACACGGAAAAAAAGGGTGAATGGGGCTGTCCGAGACAGCCCCGTTCACCCTCACCCAGCAGGAGTGAAGTGGCACGGGTGCTGTCTCACAATCACGTGATTGATCGGTAGGAACGACCAACCAATCACGACCCTGCTGGGCGGTGATCAGGAGGGCGGTTATGGCGGCGATCGGGCCGGCGGGGGTCTCCTACCTTGCCCTAGTCCGACAGGTGTCCCCTCTGGTGCAGTGGCGGTAACAGGAGCAGCAGGATTGGTGGCAGTGGCGGCAGTCCCAGCAGCAGGATACAGCAGGAGGTGAGGCCTGTTCACCTCCTGCTGTTGCTTAGCAACAACTCTTGGCATGTAAAGTCAAATGGCATGCTGGGAGATGAAGTTTTGCAACAGCTGGAGTTCGAACTACAACTCCCAGCATGCCCTTTGGTAGTCTGTGCATGCTGGGGTTTGTAATTATGCAACAGCTGGAGGCACATTTTTTTCACTGAGAGACTGTACATGCTGGGAGTTCTAGTTTTGCAACAGCTGGAGGCACACTGGTTGTTAAACGCTGAGTTAAGTAACAAACTCTCAATGTTTCGCAACCAATGTGCCTTCAGCTGTTGCATAACTACAACTCCCTGCATGTATGGTCTGTCAGTGCATGCTGGGAGTTGTAGTTTTGCAACATCTGGAAGTTTGCCACCCTCCCCATGTGAATGTACAGGGTACATTCAGAAGGTCGGGTTTATAGCGAGTTTTCTTCTGCAAGTTTGAGATGCAGAAAATTTCTTGCCGCAGCTCAAACTCCCAGCGAGAAACTTCCCACCCGTGTGAATGTACCCTAAAAACACTACACTACACAAAATAGAAAGTAAAACACTACATATACATATACCTTACACAGTCCCCTCCCCCCACCCCAATAATAAAAAAAAAAAGTCTTCTACGGCACTGTTTCCAAAACGGAGCCTCCAGCTGTTGAAAAACAACAACTCACAGTATTGCCGGACAGCCACTGACTGTCAAGGCATGCTGGGAGTTTTGCAACAGCTGGAGAAACTGGGAAACACTGCCATAGGGTATTTTTGTGACAGATTCAAATCCCCAATTTAGGCCTCAAATGCGCATGGCGCTCTCTCACTTCGGAGCCCTGTCGTATTTCAAGGAAACAGTTTAGGGCCACATATGAGGTATCTCCATACTAGGGAGAAATTGCGTTACAAATTTTGGAATTTTGGAGGGCTTTTTCTCCTTTTACCCCTTATGAAAAGGTAAAGTTGGGGTCTACACCAGCAAGTTAGTGTAAAAAAAAAAAAGTTTTACACTAACATGCTGGTGATGCCCCATACTTTAAATTTTTACAAGCTGTAAAAGGAAAAAAGACCCCCCCCAAATGTGTAACGCCCACATAAAAGTACCTCATATGTGGGAGTAAAGTGCTCTGCAGGCATACAACATGGCTCAGGAGTGAGAGCGTGCCCTGTACATTTGAGGTCTAAATTGGTGATTTGCACAGGGGTGGCTGATTTTACAGCTGTTCTAACATAAACGCAAAACAATAAATACCCATATGTGACCCCATTTTGGAAACTACACCCTTCACGGAATGTAACAAAGGGTATAGTAAGCCTTAACACCCACAGGTGTTTGACAAATTTTCGTTAAAGTTGGATGTAAAAAAAAAATAAAAAATTTCACAAAAATGCTGGTGTTACTCTACATTTTTCATTTTCACAAGGGAGAATAGGAAAAAAGCCCCCCAAAATATGTTCTTCTGAGTAAGAACATACCCCATATGTGGATGTAAAGTGCTCTGCGGGTGAACTACAATGCTCAGAAGAGAAGGAGCGACATTGGGCTGTTACGCCGAGCGCTCCGGGTCCCCGCTCCTCCCTGGAGCGCTCACAGCGTTCTCCTGTTCGCAGCGCCCCGGTCAGACCTGCTGACCGGCTGCGCTGCGATAATGTCCCCAGCCGGGTTGCGATTCGCGATGCGGGACGCGCCCGCTCGCGATGCGCATCCCGACCCGCTTACCAGACTCGTTCCCCATCTGTGCTGTCCCGGCGCGCGCGGCCCCGCTCCCTAGGGCGCGCGCGCCGGGTCTTTCCAAATTAAAGGGCCGGTGCGCCACTGATTGGTGCATGGGTTTTAATCAGTACCTTCACCTGTGCACTTCCCTACTAATACCTCACTTCCCCTGCACTTCCTTGCCGGATCTTGTTGCCATTGTGCCAGTGAAAGCGATTCCTTGTGTGTTCCTAGCCTGAGTTCCAGACCTCCTGCCGTTGCCCCTGACTACGATCCTTGCTGCCTGCCCTGACCTTCTGCTACATCCGACCCTGCTCTTGTCTACTCCCTTGTACCGCGCTTATCTCAGCAGTCAGAGAGGTTGTGCCGTTGCCGGTGGATACGACCTGGTTGCTCCCGCCGCTGCAAGACCATCCTGCTTTGCGGCGGGCTCTGGTGAATACCAGTAGCAACTTAGAACCGGTCCACCGACACAGTCCATGCCAATCCCTCTCTGGCACAGAAGATCCACCTCCAGCCAGCCGAATTGTGACATGGGCTTTTGGCAAGAGAATGTATCCGAAATTGAAGGCCATTTTTGTTTACAAAACCCCCATAGTGCCAGAACAGTGCCCCCCACATGTGACCCCATTTTGGAAAACTTTTGCAGAAATTTGTCAAGCACCTGTGGGGTGTTAAGGCTCACCGACAGTGTTACATTCCTTGAGGGGTGTAGTTTCCAAAATAGTATGTTATGTGTCTTTTTTTTTTTTTTTTGCTGCTTTGGCACCATAGGGACTTCCCAAACGCGACATGCCCCCCAAAAACCATTTCAGCAAAATGTGCTTTCCAAAAGCCAAATGTGACTTCTTCTATTCTGAGCATTGTAGTGCGCCTGCAGTGCACTTGACATCCACACATGGGGTATTTCCATACTCAAAAGAGATGAGGTTACACATTTTGGGGGGCATTTTCTCCTATAACCTCTTGTAAAAATGGAAAATTTGGGGGAAAACCAGCATTTTAGTGAAAAAAATTCATTTACACATCCGACTTTAATGAAAAGTTGTCAAACACCTGTGGGGTGTTAAGGCTCAGCGGACCCCTTGTTATGTTCCATGAGGGGTGTTGTTTCCAAAATAGTATGCCATGTTGTTTTTTGTTTTTGCTGTTCTGGCACCATAGGGGCTTCATAAATGTGAAATGCCCCCCAAAAGCCATTTCAGAAAAACTCACTCTTCAAAATCCCATTGTCGCTCCTTCCCTTCTGAGCCTTGTAGTGCACCCACAGAGCACTTGACATCCACATATGAGGTATTTTCTTAAATTGTGTTACAAATTTTGGGGCCTTTTACCCCTTGTAAAATTTCAAAAACTGGGTCTACAAGAACATGCGAGTGTAAAAAATGAAGACTTTGCACTTGCTGCCATTCCTGTGAAACACATGGGTTAACACACTTTTTGAATGTCATATTTAATACTTTGGGGGATGCAGTTTTTATAATTGGGTCATTTATGGGGCATTTCTAATATGAAGACCCCCTCAAATCCACTTCAATACTGAACTGGTCCCTGAAAAATTATGATTTTGAAAGTTTAGTGAAAAATTGGAAAATTGCTGCTGAACTTTGAAGCCCTCTGATGTCTTCAAAAATAAAAAATAAAACATGTCAACTTTATGATGCAAATATAAAGTAGACATATTGTATATGTAAATCAATATATCATTTAATTGCAATAATCATTTACCTTACAAGCAGAGAGTTTCAAAGTTAGAAAATTCAAAATTTTCAAAATTTTCATGAAATTTGGGGATTTTTCACCAAGAAAGTATGTAAGTAACACCAAAAATGTACCACTATGTTAAATTAGAATATGTCACGCAAAAACTATCTCAGAATCAGAATAATCGGTAAAATCATCCCAGAGTTATTTATGCTTAAATTGACAGTGGTCAGATGTGCAAAAAAGGGATCAGTCCTTAAGGTGAGAAAGGGCTCAGTCCTTAAGGGGTTAATGGTAAAGAGAGTTTGAGTAAAAACCTACACAAATTGCTTTATAGTTTATAACATAAAAGATTCCTTGTTATAAATGGCAATGAAAGACATAGGTAGGTGGACAGACAAGTATCCAGAAATATTGATTCATATGAAATACATTGATAGATACTATAATGTGTGATTTGTTGAGCTGTACCTAATCCTATCATAGACTAAATATCTCCCAAGGTTTTATTACACACTTCAACATCAGAGGAATCACGTCCAGATAAAGAAGCAGCCAGTCTCAGCAATATAACATGAATTGCAAGACAATAAATCACTCTTCTAAATGCTTATACGTTATCTCAGAAACAATTTACTTTTCAAAGGCAGTATTTACACATTGTGATATACTGTATATACTGGTGTGTTGTTTTTTTCTGTGATTTTTTTTATTTTTAAAGAAAATGGGGAATACATTATATTTAAATTGTGTGAGGGGCTGTATCCCAGCAGAAAAGCCAGGTTATAGCAAATTATTGCTTAACCCCCTATGGTGGAGAAGGTGATCATGGACATCTGTGCTAAATTTCTAATTTTTCCAACCAGTGTTGTCAAAGAAAACTGTGTTTGCAGAATATTGTGCAATGCAACAGGACTGCCAAACATTGTGATATCGTGCGGTACAGAAAGTGATCACGAACATGTGTGCTAATTTTCACACTGATCTGACCAGTCATTTTAGAGAAAGCTATGTTTGTAGAACATTGAACAATTCAATATGGCTGCCAAATCTTGTGATTAGTTCTGGTACAGAAAGTGATGACAAACATGTGTGCTAATTTTCCCATTGTTCTGACCAGCAATTTTAAAGAAAAACTATGTTTGCAGAAAATTGCACAATTCAATATGGCTAAATAAGATGAATCTTGTGATCATGTGTGGTACAGAAAGTTATCGTGAACATCGCGCAGATGTCCGCCATTAACCCCTCAGATGCCTTGATCTGTACAGTTCACCGCATCTGTGGCAATGTGCATGATAAAATAGATGATCGGATTGCCCGCAGCTCTGCCGAGGCGATCCGATCATCTGTAATGGCAGCCGGAGGTCCCCTCACCTGGCTCCGGCCGTCTCCCATCGTTTCCTGCTCTGGTCTGAGATCGAGCAGACCAGAGCAGGAGATAGCCGATAATACTGATCAGTGCTATGTCCTATACATAGCACTGAACAGTATTAGAAATCAAATGAATGCTATAGATAGTCCCCTATGGGGAACATAAAAAGTGTTAAAAAAAAGTTGAAACATTTTAAAATAAAAAGTAAAAAAAAGGGAAAAATCCCCTCCCCCAAGAAAAATAAAAATTGAATTTTTTCCCATTTTACCCCCAAAAAGCGTAATTTTTTGGGAAAAATAAACATATTTGGTATTGCTGTGTGCGTAAATGTCTGAACTATCAAAATATTATGTTAATGATCCCGTATGGTGAACGGCGTAAACGTAAAAAAAAAAAAAAATTCCATAAATGCTGCCTTTTGTCACATTTTATTCAAATTTTTTTTAATAAAAAATCATATAAAAGTTGTATATATGCAAATGTGGTAATGATAAAAATTTCAGATGATGGTGCAAAAAATGAGCCCTCATACCGCCCTAAATACGGAAAAATGAAAAAGTAATAGGTGGTCAAAATAGGGCGATTTTAGATTACTGATTTTGTACAAAAAGTTTTAGATTTTTTTTTAAGCGATACAAAAATATAAAAGTATCTAGCCATGGGTATCATTTTAATCTTTTTGACCCACAGAATAAAGAACACATGTAATTTTTACCGTGAATTGTACAGTGTGAAAACAAAACCCTCAAAAAAGTGAAAAATTGTGGTTTTCATTAAAATTTTCTCCTTAAAAAATATGTTTTGGGGTTTGCCGTACATTTTATGGTAAAATCAGAGGTTTCATTACAAAGTACAATTGTTCATGCAAAAAACAAGCCCTTATATGGGTCTGTAGATGGAAATATGAAAGAGTTACAGATTTTAGAAAGAGAGGAGGAAAAAACGAAGATACAAAAATAAAATTGTCCTTGTCCTTAAAGGAGTACTCCAGTGGTTAATTTTCTTGACTATATGGCATCTTTTTTGTAAGTTTTTTTTTTTTTTTTTTTTGCAATATACATGTGTTATATGTTTTGTCAGCATGTATGTGTTTTTCTTACCTGTTTGTTGGGCAGGAAGTTCTTTAGTTCAGAGGGTTTTCTTTTACTGTTGTCCACAGTTCTGATTCTGTTGTGGACAAGATGTCATAGCTTTTTTTTTCCCTCTCAGTCTGCATGAGAGGAATAAGCCACGCCCCCTCATCACATCCGGCTGAGTACACAGCTCCTCACCTCCCCTCCCCCCCTGATCTGTATTCTAAGGACGTAGGTCTGCACAGGAGAAGGACCTCACAGAGAAGATAAGTTTTATCTGAAGGGGAGGATGAAAAGGTGCACGGGCTGGGGATGTATGGACTGCAGGGGAATAAATCTCATATCGAGAATGATCTCTATGTGCAGAGGAAAACTTGCCCAGTTGCCCATAGCAACCAATCAGATTGTTCTTTCATTTTTCACAGGCCTTCATAAAAATGAAAGCAGCAAGCTGATTGGTTGCTATGGGCAACTGGGCAAGTTTTCCTCTGCATAGGTTTTGATAAATCTCCCCCTATATGTGAAGGGTGAGGGGGGACTCCTGAATGACACATGCTGGGAGTTGTAGTCCCTGTTGTGTGTGTGTGTGTGGGTATGTGTATGCTAGTGTTTACAAACCAGTGTGCCTCCAGCTGTTGCAAAACTACAACTCCTAGCATGCCCAAAGGCTGTCAGGACATGCTGGGAGTTGTAGTTTTGCAACACCTGGAGGCACGCTGGTTGGGAAACACTGGTGTATGCCCTACAGAGGTGTGGTGAACTACAACCCCCAGGAGACTACAGAGGCAGCATGTTGGTGTTATACCACAGACTGAAGACTCCTGAATGACACATGCTGGGAGTTGTAGTCCCTTTTGTGTGTGTATGCCAATTTATCCCAACCAAGGCTGATTATATTAGTGTGCTGTGTATAAGGGGGCCGACCCGGGACAATAGTAGGGTGGGTAAAGGGCGGAACAAACACACACACAAAAAAAAAAAAAAAAAAAGGAGCCGTCCCAAACCAGCAAGCCATGTGGCAAGCTGGAATTTGTAGTTTTCAGCACGCCAAGGAACAGGAAATAGAAGCAAAGATAAGAAAACAAAGTGGGGGATAAAAAGACAACAAAGAACGGAAATAGAGTAGGCTAAACAACAAGAATAGAAATTAAACAAAACAAATAGGGCAAGTCAAAAACGGAAAAACACGTTGACCACCGGAGTACCCCTTTAAGGTGAAAATGGGCTTGGTCCTTAAGGGGTTAATTCTATCTTAATGTTATTGGCATGGGTGGCCATATTGATTATGCAAATAAACCATCTTTAACAACGTTGGTACATAAGGTTAACATGAACATGTCTACCAAATTATATGTTATTCTAACAAATGGTTTTAGAGAAGATGTAGAATATTGTGCAATTCAATATGTCGGCTAAACCATGTGATCAATAGACTTGTAATGAACAATTCATAATTTGATCATAGTGTGCCAAATGTAACAATTATTCAATCTATATCTTTAGTGATTGCAGGAATGCAGAGGTTTCAATATTGTGCAAAATCATGCCACACAAACCAATATGGCTTTCTGACCATGGGACCTATGACCTCTATTATGCATAGAACTGGGCTCTACCAATGGGTAAAATTTCATGAGTTTTAAAGTAACAATGAGGCAATTACTGGCATATTACATAAATCCCCATAGAAATATTGTAATGTCCGTTAATTTGTTTTTGTATTTTTCTGTTTAGGTGTGTTTTCATACACTAGGATGTTCAGAGCAGTTTTCTATTCTTCCTAGGTAGGGAGTGGTTAATGCTCTGAACAAATGAAAACTTGGGTGTGTCTATTTTAAGCCAGACTTCTGCATTCAGTGCTGGTTATTTAGTTTAATGCCACTATGTCTGTTTGTGCAATATTCTTACTATGTCTGACTATTACTATGTCTGCTTGGGTCAGCCTTTTTTTCCACACGGTGGAGGGTGTCCCCTGGCCAGTAGCCTATTTGGCTTTATTATTAATTGCTACTCCTTTTGTGGTTTGGGGTGTCCAGTTTGTTTATTCTGTGTCCCAGTGTGAACAGTGTCTTATGTTTCCTTATCAGTTTGCCTGTTTATATTCTGCCCTGTTAGTATTTGTATCTCGTTTGGTATATCTGGTTGTCTAGTAGTTTTCCGTTTCTGGACTGTGGCCGACTATGTATATTATATGTTTTTATGCCACTGCACTTTAGGGGAAGGGACCGGCACCCAGTTGTTGATCCATTGTTTGGAATGGATGGGTAAGTAGGCAGGGAGAGTCTTTTTAGGGTCAGTTAGGGCTCTCTCTCCCTGTCCCCCAGTCGGTCATGACAAATAATAGGAATAATTGTTGATATTTACATTATTCAATATGGCCACCGAACCATATGGTTGAATGACATTATATAAACATATATGAGTCTAGGTCACAGTGTAACCATACATGGCTATTTGTACTTCTGTAGCTTTAATGGTTTCAGAAAGACATGTCTTTGCAGATAGCAATGGATATTGTCACCTAAAACAAGATGGCTGCCAGCTCATGTGACCTATGACTTTGTTAAAAAAAATCTTAAACAAAATGGAGTACTCTACTAGTGTGCAAAGAAACATACATGTTTAATTAACAATGTACATATTACACACATTTAAAAAAATTGCTCATTGATATTAATGCTATCTAAATGCAATCTAAATGCAATCTAAATGTTATTGGTGAGCGGTGGCCATATTGATTTTGGAAATGAACCAGCTTTAACAACCTTGATACAGGAGGTAACCATCAACATGTGTGCCAAATTATACTTTATTCTAACAAACAGTTTCAGCGAAGAAGATGTTTGTAGAATATTGTGCACTTCAATATGGTGGCCTTATCATGTGAGCAAAAGTCTTATAATGAACAAATCGGGGTCTGCACAACAGTGTAACCACATACAGTGATTTATATATCTGTAGCCTTTGCGGTTCCAGAGAAGATTTTTGAATATTGTGCAAAATTAGCATAACAACCAAGATGGCGGCCATACCATATGACCTATGACCTTTATATTACATAAGATTATACACAGCTCATGGGTCTACCATTATGCATAGTCTCATGAGTTTTGGCGTTACTGTACAGCAGATATGAGCATTTGAAATTTGTGGCAGAATAAAAATAATAATAATAATAATAATAATAATTTTATCTACAAGCAGCAATACAGGTGGCCAAGCTGCACAGCCGGGGTAAAGCACACAATTGCTGTGACCCCTGATGGTGAAGAAGGTGATCATGGACATTTATGCAAATTTTCACATTGTTCTTATCAGTAATTTAAGAGAAAACTATGTTTGCAGAATATTGCACAATCCAATATGGCGGCCAAACCATGTGATCCATGATGGTACAGAAAGTGTGCTAATTTTCACATTGTTCTGACCAGCCCTTTCAGAGTAAACTATGTTTGCAGAATATTGCGCCCAACATGGCCACCAATGATAGTGATCAGTTGTGATACAGAAAGTGATCATGAATGTGTGTGCTAATTTTTGTAATGTTCTGTCCAGTTATTTTAAAGAAAGCAATGTTTGCTGAATATTGCGCAAGCCAAATATGGCCACCAAATTTAGGTGATGAATCAGGGTACAGAAAGTGATCACGAACATGTGTGCTAATTTTTACACTATTCGGACCAGTCATTTTATAGAAAACTTATCTTTGCAGAATATTGTGATATGGCAGCCAAATATGATGATCAATTGTGGTACAGAAAGTGATCACAAACACGTGTACTAATTTTAATACTATTCTGAGTAGTAATTTTAGAGAAAACTATGTTTGCAGAATGTTCCGCAATCCAATATGGCCACCAAATCTGGTGATCATTTGTGGTACAGAAAGTGAGTACTCTACTAAAGTGCAAAGAAACATAACTTTTAGATTAATAGTGTACATATTACACACATTAAAAAAGTTGCCTACTATTATTAATGCTATCTAAATGTTATTGGCATGCAGTGGCCATATTGAAAATGCAAATGAGCCAGTTTTAACAACCTTGGTACAGGAGGTGACCATGAACATGTGTGCCAAATTATATGTTATTCTAAAAAACTGTTTAAGAGAAGAACAAACAGTTTAAGAGAAGTAGAATATTGTGCAATTCTATATGGTGGCCAAACCATGTGATCAACAGACTTGTAATTAACAAATCTAACTCAGGTCAACAGTGTAACCACATACAGCAAATAATATATCTGTGGCTTTAGCGATTCCATAGAAGAATTTTTTTGAATATTTTCAAAAATTGGCATACAAACCAAGATGGCGGCCTTACCATGTGACCTATGACCTTTACATTACACAAGATTATGCACAGATCATGGGTCTACCAATATGCCAAGTTACATGTGCTTTGGAGTTACAGTGCGACAGATATAAGCATTTGAATTTCTCCGCAAACTAATAAGAATAATAATAATAATAATCTAAGTAAAAACAATAGGTGTCCAGTGCAACTTCGTTGCTTGGCCACATAATAATAATAATAATAATAATAATATGAGTAAAAAGCAATAGGGGTCCCGAGCAACTTCATTGCTTGGCCACCTAAGAATTCTACTCATTAAACAGCAGTGGCAGAGATCACATGGTGCATGCCGTCTTTCTACAGAGCTAGGTATTTTGCTTCAGCCTTTCTGAGAAAATATTTAGTTGATGTAATGTGTTGTTATTCTACTAGTGGAACAAATTGATGTCCTTAGTGAAAGAGGGACTGTCAGAGCACTTTAAATTAAAGCATCAATAGGATCAGTATTCATCCACTAAAACAGTGTTCCAGACTTGTCTTTAAAGGCACATAAAAAGACTGTATTTAGCCATACAATCAATTCTTTTTATTAGAAACTATTCTTTGTTAGATGTATTCTAAATGATTTCCTTAAATACATAGTTCATAGAAAGCGTGAAAAAACACAGCACCTACATTTTTGTGTTGTCTACTGGGCCTGATATGAAACAGAATAGACACATGGCTGAGGCATCGTACATTTTTGCTATTTAAATTCTCTTAATCTATCAGGACTGGGCTACACTGAGATTTTTCATAGCACTATTAATTAATAGTAAAAAAGAGTATATGGAACTCTGTGAGAAAACATGTTTAAGTTAACTACATGTGGTTATACTAGAAATATTATCATCAATATACACCCCCTATATTGGGATTTCTCCAATGGACATATACTAGGTGTGTACAGATGTAAATAGGTATCAATACTTCTGGCATAATGACCATTTACCTGTACACTAGATAGCACTCTGGCAAAGATAATTAGTCTTCTTACCAATTTTAGCCTTCAAAACTACTTGGACAACATACGTTTATTTATTAAGGTATGTAACTAGAAGGTAACATTCAAGAAATCCTTCCATCTTTAGAAGATTTTAGAAAACACCTTTAGATGTGAGCTAAGACTGTGCTCATTGTTCATCAAGGACATTGACTGCTTATACAGATAATAAATACACAAATATACTTTTAAATGTGTAAACACTAGTTTTAATAATACCAGCTCCCCTTTTCCTGTAATGGGAAGGAATGTGATTTGGGGTTTAATCTTTCTACATTTTACAGATGTAGAAAGATGTCACGTGACATCACGACCCGCCCCCTCAATGCAAGCCTATGTGAGGGGGCGTGGTGACCATCACGCCCCCTCCCATAGGGTTGCATTGAGGGGGGGGGGGGGGCATCACATCACAAGGGGGTGGAACTATGATGTCATGATACTCCGGCCCCTGTATCATGAGGGGATAAAATGTCTTGGGGTGGAGTACCCCTTTAAGAATAACAAATATCCTTCTTTACTGCCTTACTCTATATCCCTCAATCTCCCTCATTACTTATCTGAGACATCCTGTGAAGATAATTGTACTATGCACTTTCATGAAGACATATATCTTCCCAACTGGTATATAGGGAGAAACACTTAGGACCGTTGGAAACCAAAACTAAAGAAATTGTAAATAAACGTAATATGTACCTGCCTGGACCTTCTTGTAACACATCTAGGATGGTCACTACTTACAATATGAATGTCATGATTTTGATCTCCAGGCCCTTAGTTGATTCAGACTATAATAGTCCTGACAACAAGCAGGGAGTAGCACACAACAGAGCATTGCTCAATACTAATTTAAATGATCAATGGGGGACTCCCAGCATTCATGAATGGCCAGGAGCAACTGACATATTAGGATTTCTCTTGCAGAGAAACTCACACTAAACCCAGTATATTGAGTTAAAGTATGGGTGCACGGCTTTAAAAAAGAAGTGTTACTCACATTTATAAGTGTAGTTCTGGTTGTTTATACCTGTATTCCTATTGCACAGCCCTGCGTAATGTAGATGGGGAGCCTGCTAGCCGAGCTCGCCTGCCTCCTCCATATTCCATGTCCGGCCTGCCCCAGTCATGAATATGCAAATGGGTTTCAATGAGAGTGAGCACTTTGCCTTCTGGGTGTTTTATTTTAGAATTATTGTTTTTTCAAACAATGGCCCTCATTTACTTAGAAAATCGGGCTGTAAGTCTATCTTGCTTTCTTACCCGACTGCTTTTTTCCCCTGATATTCATTATTATGTCACATCCTGTTTGTCGCACTGGGTTTTGTTGGTCTTGGTTTCCAACTCCTCTGAGTTGTCGGGAAAAAATCCACAACAATTCAACAAATTCGGGTTGGAAACCTTTATAAATACGTGGGAAAGCTCAGAAATGTCGGGTTACGCCCCTTTTTCGGGTTTGGGAGAATCCACATCGGGTCCGTCGGGAAAAAATGTTGCATCGTGTCGCAGACTGGCGCACGATGGCCGCGACATGGCGCAGACAAAGATGCGCCAAAAAAACCCGACAAAACAAGTCGGGTTTACAATAGTAAATGAGGGCCAATGTGTGCACTGATACCCATTTTTTCATAGCCTTCCATAAAGCACATTATTACATTACAAATATGGTGATTGTTATACCTATTTTACAGCCCTATTTTTCATGTACTTTTATGATGTGTGAACGCCTTAGATGGGAAAACAAGTTGATGACGAGTGACACAGTGCTAAATTTTATATGTTTGTGACAAATAAATCTACATAAAAGTGAGAATACAATTTTGTGGATTTTTAGAACCTCCAATTTCTGTAATACTAAATGTAGGTTAACAATACGATTATTTAAATGTTCTCTTTTTTTAAATAGTAGTTGTATAAGTCAGTAAGGTTCTTCTGTGTTCACAACTCTGTTATTCACAGAATTTTTCTGTCAACAATTTTCAACACATATTAATGAACTATAAAAACTTTTTATTTGTTCAAAGAGTATTTGTTGTGCACTCATTTACTGTGAGTTGAAAAATAATATTTACATTTTAAGTAGAGATGATAATGAGTTCTTACTTTAGAATGCATTTTGTTTATTAGTTAGCACATTAACCCCTTAATGACCAAGCCCATTTTCACCTTAAGGACCAATTTTATTTTAGCATTTTCGTTTTTTCCTCCTCGCCTTCTAACATCCATAACTCTTTTAAATTTCCATCTAAAGACCCATATCAGGACTTGTTTTTTACGTGATCAATTGTACTTTGTAATGAAACCTCTCATTTTACCATAAAATGTACGGTGAACCCTCCAAAAAAATTTTAGGGAGAAAATTTTAATGAAAACCAAAATTTTGCATATTTTGGAGGGTTTTGTTTCACACTGTACACTTTACGGTAAAAATGACATGTGTTCTTTATTCTGTGGGTCAATACGATTAAAATGATACCCATGGCTAGATACTTTTATATTTTTGTACCGCTTAAAAAAAAATTAAACTTTTTGTACAAAATCAGTAATCAAAAATTGCCCTATTTTGACCACCTATAACTTTTTCATTTTTCCGTATATAGGGCGGTATGAGGGCTCATTTTTGCGCCGTCATCTGTACTTTTTTTAGATACCACATTTGCATATATAAAACTTTTAGATCATTTTTTATTCATTTTTGTTTGAATAAAATGTGACAGAAAAGCTGCATTTTTGGACCGTACGTGATCATTAACATTATATTTTGATAGTTCGGACATTTACGCATGCGGCTATACCAAATATGTTTATTAAAAAAAAAATTTACGCTTTTTGGGGGTAAAATGGGAAGAACGGACAATTTTCATTTTTCTGGGGGGGGGGGGGATTTTTCACTTTTTTTTACTTTTTATTTTTACATTTTTCAACTTTTTTTTACACTTTTTATGTCCCCATAGGGGACTATCTATAGCAATCCTTTTATTGCTAATACTGTGCAGTGCTGTGTATAGGACACAGCACTGCTCAGTATTATCGGTGATCTTCTGCTCTGGCCTGCTCGATCGCAGACCAGAGCAGAAGACCCCGGGAGACGGCCAGAGCTAGGTAAGGGGACCTCCGGCTGTCATGCTGGATGATCGGATCCCCGCGGCAGCGCTGCGAGCGATCCGATCATCCAATCAAAGTCCCGCAATGCCGCAGATGCCATTATCTGTATTGATCACGGCATCGGAGGGGTTAATGGTGGACATCCGCGTGATCGCGGATGTCGGCCATTACGGACGGGTCCTTGGCTGCTGCTAGCAGCCGGAACCTGCCGTGTATGACACGAGCACACTTCCGATGCTCGCGGTCATACACAGGATGTAACTGTACATCCTGGTGCGGGAAGTCCCGCCAAACTAGGACGTACATTTACATCCGTGGTGGTTAAAGTAGAAAGAAACACACAACATATTGAAGCACTAGAGAGCTAGGTTTCCACACAGCCTAATGCTGTCAAAAGATACTATTACTTTTAACAGGATTAATTGATATTCAATTTATGTTAATTAAGTAAACAAGAAACTGGATTTTCTTATTTTTTACTTTTACATTTATTTATTTATTCCAGACCCCTTTGTTTCCAAGAGATATTCCCAGTGTCTGCAATGTCTGGTGGCTTATTACTCACTTGTCCATTTGGCAATAGCCAAGCATGCTCAGATGCTTTTTATGGAGATGTGCTGTCCAAGTGTTATGATCAGCTTTAAAGGGGTACTCCTTCTTTAGACATCGTATCCCCTATTTGGTAACTGGAATCCCCACGATCTTCGCACAGCACCCAGCGTTTTGAACACCAGGTACTGCATGCAGATCGCAGCAGCTCCTAGAGGCCAGACCCTCGCTATCAGACATCTTCTTTGGATAGTGGATAAGATGTCTAGAGGCGGATTAACAATTTTAAATGGGTTTAAAAGTTGCCACACACATTACACAGAAGTAGTTCAATAACTTTTGTATTAATGATCATCTCGTAAACAATTGTTATCAATTTAGTCATAGTAGTCCATTTACCTGTACATTTAGTCCAATGGTTCAAATTGGCTATACATGATCAATAATAGTGGAATTAAAACATACAATTCTTTTGGATCCTTCTGCTGGATTCTAAACATTGTTTCTTGTAATGATACTTTGCGGACTAACAACTATTTCAAACATACCCAATGTTCTCTCAGACTTCTCAAACAGTCTGTCCCTCGTACACGAAAATATGCATGTTGTTGTAAATTTTTACCCAAGGAATAATTGTTTATTATCTGTGAGAAAAGCTACAACTTTCAGCAGATGCTGGGAATTGTAGTTCCATTTTGGACAGGAACACTGCCTAGGGGGGCCCTATGAATTCTGCAGCAGATTCCGTATGTTTGGGGCAGAGTACCCCTGTAAAGTATTTGTAGTGACTTTGCAGACATGTTGCGGCATTGTGACCACATGCAGATTTCTACTATGCTGACAAAAACAGTGTAAGTCATGGTGCTAAGGTGTTCTTGTAACACCCATTAACGTCATTTAAAGTAGGATTCCTGACCACTTCCAGCTGCCACAAGCAGGTAGGAAAGGCGGGGTCAGGGAAAAGTTTTTATTGTCAGGATAGGTGCAAGTCCCAGAGGTGGGATTCACTAGTGTTGCTAGCGAATATTCGCAATGCGAATTTTATTCGCGAATATCATATATTCGCGAATTCGCGAATATAGCACTATGTATTCGTAATTATGAATATTCGTTTTTTGTTTTTTGTTTTTTTTTCACAGTACACATCACAGTGATCACCCCTCTATGCTTCCAGCTTGTGTGGTGTAAAGAAGGCTCTAATACTACTGTGTGAAACTGTCGTACAAATTTTTGCATATGCGAAAATAAAATGTGAATATTACGAATATGCAAATTTAGCGAATATATGACGAATATTCGTCTATATATTCGCAAAATATTGTGAATTTGTATATGGCCTATGCCGCTCAACACTAGGATTCACATCTATCAGACATTCCTGTGCATATGTCACAAATGTTGAGATGGGAATCCCCCTTTAACATACAGTATTTATTTAAACTGAAAATTTGCAATCAGATTTGGGCAATTTATTGAATAGAATGTGTGTTAGCACATCTAAACAAGGGATCCTGTAGCAAAAGGTCAGTCATTTTATAAACAATAGCAAACAGATAAATCTTTGCTTTAACATAGAATTTAAGAAGCTTCAACATTTGTTTGTTTTACTTCTAGCATCATAATTGTGATCTGCAAGCAATGGACTCTTCAGGCTGCCAATAAACACAATTTGCAGCTCAATTTAGTAAGCAATCTCTATTATGCAGGACAGAATCAATGAACTATGGCTTTTCACACATTTATTCAAGAGTGAATACTCCACAGGAATATATCAATACTAAACAGAGCTACAAAATGCAGAAAAAGAGCAAATAAACCATACAGTAAAAGGCCTCCTGCAGCCATACTAGAATTATGTAATACGTGAAAATTGGGAAATCTGCTTGATGATAATATGACTTTATAATTCAGATGCTAAGCATTAAACTAGATATTTAGTTGCAGTCTTATTTTAGAATGTGCCTACCTGCTGTTATTTTATTTATTTTTTTATTATTATTGGCTGCTTGGTTTTGCTAGCACAGCTATTATTAGTTTAACTGTTTAATCTATAAGGATTCTGGCCTTTTAATTGGGTTGTCCAGGGACATATATATGTATATATATATATATATATATATATATATATATATATATATATATATTATGACTGGTGGTAGTGTAAACATAAAATAGAATAAAAGGCATGGTCATGGTCTGATGTTATTTGATGCTCACTTTCGCCACTTCTTACAATCTTCCGAGATGCGCAGACACAGCATGAACTGCCACTTAACCAGTGAATGAATCAGATGGAAAACCACTGTGGACAGTGAATGGCTGATAAGTTTCAGCTTGGTGACTAGTGGGGATCAGATGCAGATGACATGAGACAGAATTATGTATTAGATTGGGAGAGGTAAGTATGAATTATTGTTAATAAATAATTACTGTACATATATATATATATATATATATATATATATATATATATATATATATAATATACACACATACACACATTCACATCCCCTGAGAAATCCTTTTAATTGATTTTCCCACCAAAAAAAAAAGAGTTTAGTGGATTTAACATGTTAGATGGCTGCTCTATTCAGACAGGAGGACACGGGACTCCCTTCTTGTGAACATTGAGATTTTTACTATGAACCATGGAGAAAGTACAATTTTTATTAAAGTTCATCTGTTCTAATGATGGATTTGAAAAGGATCTTATGCTAGCAAAAAGTATAAAGTAAAAGAAAGAGAAAGATTTTCAGCTTCAACTATTTTATCGTTACACTTGTTTATCAAAAATATACTTCATGCATTTAATTAGAAAAAATAAAAAGTAACAGAATATAGGCTCCCAGTTCTAGATCCTAGTACAAGATTCTAAAACGTAGACATTTCATGCAAAAACTAGATTACTGCAATGAAATTTCATGCAATATTTGTTGATAAAATAGTTACAATACACTTTTGCATAGGATGTACTTAAAATGCATTGCTTTTGCTAATTAAAAAGAAATACTGTTAAGATTTGAAAAGATTGTTTTCAGTCTTCACCTCTGGATTCATCATCTCTCATGTGGAATATTAAAACGCCTATGGCAAGAAATATTAAAATTGTGAAGTGTAAAAATGCTATGAATATAAATCAGAATCTTGTGATGAGATAAATGTGGTGGAAAGGGAATGCATGAGATATTTAGGGGTAGAATGCATACCCAAACTTCTAAGCTCTGTCTCATATATGCGTCTGATTGGATCGTAGTGAGATGCCAAAGTAGCAAAACTCTTACCTGCTTGTGGTGTAATACATTTTCAAAAATGTCATGATAACCAATTTTAAACATCAGCTGGAAATTGCATTTAGTTTTATCAGACATTTTGTCATTTTTCTAGAAGCACAGACGTTATTTAGATTTGATGCATATCTTTTTTTCTGTTTGACTGATTCTAAGTGAACTTATTTCTGGGAAATGACAGATAACAATAAACACATGTAGACTAATCTACATCAGAAATTTTTGCAACTCTAAAAAATGTGTTGCTTTTTAGAATTCAAAGATAACGCAAATCATCCTTCTACTAGACAATGTTTTCATACATCTTCTGTGAAACTTATACAAAAACAAAAATTGAAAAGTTATAAATATTAGATGTACTGTAAAAAAAATGTCTATATCTGTGCAATTCAGAATGATGGGTTAGGCATAAACCGGTCAATTAATATTGGCTTGTTCTACTGTACAACACCATGATTTCAGTTTGCTGTTGTAGGTTTTACGAGTTTATCTTGCAACAAATATATAAAACAACTTAAACGTCACTAGATATAACAAGTAGTGTTGCTCGCGAATATTCGCAATGCAAATTTTAATCGCGAATATGGCAAATTCGCGAATATTCGCGAATATAGCACTATATATTCGTAATTACGAATATATATATATATATATATATATATATATATATATATTTTACAGTACACATCACAGTGATCATCCCTCTCTGCTTCCAGCTTGTGTGGTGTAAAGAAGGCTCTAATACTACTGTGTGAGACTGGCGTGCGAATTTTCGCACATGCAAATTTTTATAAGCTAATTTTCGCACGTGCAAATTTTCGGATATGCGAATTTTCGCATATGCGACAATAAAGCGTGAATATTACGAAAATGCGAATTTAGCGAATATATGACGAATATTCATCCATATATTCGCAAAATATCGCAAATTCGAATATGACCTATGCCGCTCAACACTTATAACACGCTCATATGGATGTGATCATACCATCAATAGACTCACTTTTCTTGAGTCTAAGCTTTCACAATTAACTTGCTAGTTATGATCCAGATGCTCTAATGGCTTGTTCACATTACATTTTTGTGACCTGAAAATATTTTTTAAGGGAGAGGGGTCAAATTTACCATATAACACAGATAGATCATGTTTTTAGTAAAAAAAAGAATTCCATGGCAACAGAATGCAACATGATAGGTGTCAAATATAACTTTTGTTCCAACCTTGAAGGTAAAAAACAGGACATATTAATAGGATGCAAAAACATAATATGAACAAACCCTTAAATATGCAGACACACAAAGATGTGGCTGCAGTGCAAAAGCAATATTAAGGGCCCATTGCCATCACGTTTGGCTATTCACATCTGGGCTGTTCAAATTACATATTTCTTTTAAAACAGCTGCATGCTTTTATTTAATTTTTTTCAATGAATCTATTTACAGTACATGTCCATGTTTTGCAATATGGCCATTATAGTGTCCATTGTGTCAATTAGATACACAAAAGATACACATAAAATTGGCAAACAGAGCGGATTTAAAAAAGTTTAGTGTTGCTTTTTTATTTAAAAAAAAAGAGCTGACATTTTTTTTTATAAGAAAACAAATGTTTCAACATGAGGCAAACACAAAATATGAACCTAGTTTAATGTCAAGTTGAGTATCAGCCTCGACAAGGACTGATAAAATGGTCCTAGGGAACTAGCATCGGAACATGATGGTGTGAAAATGCCTCTGTTACTGATGGATCAAAACGTCATGCTCCCAGAAGAATAGTCTTGAAACAAATATCTCTGGAAAATCAGGGGGATGTTGTTTCATTATACCTGTAGACATAGATGTAAATTTAGACATTTAGAAATCATTAACACCATTCCTGACTATTCGTTACCAGAGACTCATTAAAGGGGTTCTCCTGTGGAAAACTTTTTATCTAAAATCAACTGGTGCCAGAAAGTTAAACAGATTAGTAAATTACTTCAATTAAAAAATCTTAATCCTTCCAGTACTTATTAGCTGCTGTTTTTTTTTGGAACACAGAGCTTTTTGCTGACATCATGATCACAGTGCTCTCTGCTGACATCTCTGTCTATTTTAAGAACTGTCCAGAGTAGGAGAAAATCCCCATAGCAAACATATGCTGCTCTGGACAGTTCCTAAAATGGACAGAGATGTAAGCAGAGAGAACTGTGGTCATGATGCCAGCAGAGAGCACTGTGTTCCAAAAAGAAAACCTTTTCCTCTGTAGTATACAGACCCTAAAAGTACTGGAAATATTAAGATTTTTTAAAAGAAGTAATTTACAAATCTGTTTAACTTTTTAGCACCAGTTGATTTAAAAATAAACATTTTCCACGGGAGTACCCCTTTAATAGGGAGTCTTACAGGATCTATTGGCTTAACACTTTGGGGCCAGAAGGCCAAAAAGGGGTACTCCAACCTAGACATCTTATCCCCTATCCAAAGCATAGAGGATAAGATGTCTGATCGCGGGGGTCTCGCTGCTGGGGCCCCCCGTGATCTCAGCTGCAGCACCCCGCTGTCATTACTGCACAGAGCTAACTCGCTCCGTGTGTAATGACGGGCAATACAGGGGCCGGAGCATCGTGACGTCACGGCTCTGCCCCACTCATGACATCACGGTCTGCCCCCTTAATGCAAGTCTATGGGAGGGGGCGTGACGGCCGCCACCTTAATTCTGCTGTATGCTCCACAAGAAGTTATTTTCTTTTTGAATTTCTTTTCTGTCTTACCAGAGAGCTCTCTGCTGACACTTCTGTCCATGTCAAGAACTGTCCAGAGCAGGAGAGATTTGCTATGAGGATTTGTTCCTACTCTGGACAGTCCCTGACATGGACAGATGTGTCAGCAGAGAGCCCTGTGGTCAGACAGATAAGAAATTCAAAAAGAAAATAATTTCCTCTATAGCATAATGAAGCACATAAGTACTGGTAGGATAAAATTTTTTAACTAGAAGTAATTTCAAATATGTTTAACTTTCTGGCACCAGTTGATTTAAAAAACAAATGTTTTCCATTGGAGTACCCCTTTAAGAAAGATAAAAGAACACACAATTCTCAATTAACTTTAATCCAAAAAGTTTTAAAATTATATTATGCCTTTTGTTTTTATTCTTCAGATATATAATATTTCCTCATTATAGGGATTCTGAGTTAAAAATAACTTTACCATTTTCAAAATATTCTGCATGAACAGCAGGACAGTTGTTTAATTCTTCTATATGTGTATTGCTCTGGAATCTGTGGATAAAGTACATGAGGTTTGACTGCAATGTTTTTTCTCAACTATGAATTAGTGAATGTGGTTGATCCGTAACTTTCTCAATTAGTATTCCACACTTCTTAGTTTGTATTGAAGACGTTTTGCAGGTTTGCATTTGGAATGTTAATAAATAGGACCAAAATAAAAATGGTTTGATCTTAAAATAAATTGGGAGCTATTACGATTTTATATATTAGAAAGCTGCTGTCTAGAACATTCTGGGATTTTGAACTCTTGATCATCCGTTTCACAAAATAGATTTATGAGGAACAAGCAGCTGGAGGCTTGAAAACTGCACCCAAAATCTATGAAAACAGTAGGAGGAAGCTTTATTGGTTGAAGGTGCTTTGTTGGAATTGGTTGGATTAATCCAACTACATAAATTCTGTCTAAGAACAACTATGAAACAACTTAATATTCATATAAGAAAGTATGACACTCTATACTGCCCATATGCAGTACTTTGTTGTGTACCTAAAAGGTAGCCTCTACCTACCTATACAGCACTAAAAAAAATTCAACTATATCATAGAAAATTATCAAGTATTCGACACACTGACAATGAGTATTTGCAAGCAAATTTAGAACAAGGATAAACTATTACTTTTCCAGCATTTTGCAAATATGAATTGTGGTGATTTTGATTTTACACATTGCATTTTAAACACATTGGATTTTCTTATAAAACAATAAAAACTATATATATATATATATATATATATATATATATATATATATATGAGAGAGAGAGAGAGTGTGAGTCAGCACTGGGGGTCGACCTCTGTGCCTGTGAATACCCAGGTAGCCAACCCAGGATCAATGTGATCAAAGTCCCCAAATCACAGCACCATGTAGCCTTTATCAAGCATAGTACAAATACAAAAGGTGCATATATATATATATATATATATATATATATATATATATACACCACAGGTACATTTCATTGGATACAATGATGTGCAATTATTTAAAAACAAACCTCTACTCAAATCTCATTGAAGCAATGCTCTATCAGTCACAATGATGTCAGGTTGATAAAGCAACAATCTGTAAACAATATAATGAAGACATACATAAAGTGTCTAGTGCCATATAACATACAGTGTATCTTAATGGTTCATAGATACCTTCAATACCAGCCATATATGCAAGTGGACCACACATGGAGTATGCCGATTGTAACCATACATGTTCTAGTGCTTGTTTGTAAACAAAGAGTCTGCACACACATCAAAAGAATTCTGATGCGTCAGCGCATCACTTCCGCCCCTGGTCCATCTCAGCAGTATGTGATGGTCAGTTAAATAATCTCACATGGTGCCCTTACCCGCATTAGTCATCATTTGCACTCTGCGGCTGCGATCGCATTGTCTAACTAGTTGTCTATATAGCCAGACCATTCCCCTCTCTTATACTTACCTCAACTCTTTCAGAGCTCATTTTGCTTCTCCTTCCTCGCCGAGTGAAGCAGCATGATAACATTGTTGCACTGTGGCTCAGATGTGCACTCTTGGCATCTAGTGTCTGAGGCCTTCAAGAACAATCAGCTGGGTATGGTGCTGCTCTTTAATTTCATTAACCCTGAACTGTAGTGGCTGTTTGAAGGTGACTTGCTGCAATGGGTCTACTGAGATTTGTGGCACTTGTCTTTTCATCTGGGGCATTGACCACGGATGTGTTTACCTTGTGATGCCCCTGACTATGTTGCAGCTATATAAATGTTTAAAAATGGAAGGTTTATAAATAAAATTTGTCATTTGGTCTTTCTTTTGTGCGCTGTTTGATAGATTTTGAAACTTTAATTCGATTTTTTATCAATATTGCAATTTAAATAGGTGCCAAGATTGTAGTGAGGTACTAAGGTTGTTTATGAGCTGAGTGTGAATAATGAGTAGTCACTATAGGGGAAGATTTATCAAAACCTGTCCAGAGGAAAAGTTGCTGAGTTTCCCAGAGCAACCAATCAGATTTTTTCTTTCATTTTTTAAATCAAGGCCTCTGCAAAATAAAAAATACAAAATCTGATTGGTTGCCATGGGCAACTCATCAACTTTTCCTCTCGACACGTTTTAATAAATCTCCCCTAATTTATGTGAAGGATACTCGGCCGGCAGTGATTTTGTTCATGAAACCAGGAATGTGATGGTGGTGTGGATTTGCAGTAATGACTTCACATGTTCTATGATTGGCTGCAGAGAACATGTGACTAAGTGACAGTTGGGATTTTCTTCCATATTCCAGAGGAAAAGGGTGGCTACAAGAATGACTTCCCTGATTGGCTCCAGGAGACATGTGGCTATTCTTACAGTTGAAAACAGTTAACTCTTGCACAGTAGTTAAAGCAATAGTATGCTGATAAGGTGCATTCACACCACATTTTCTTCATAAGGTCACCCCATCTGGGGGTTGTCAAAACTGGGTGCTCCTGTATCTCAGCCTGGACCCGGCTCGCATCTCATTCATTTGAATGAGCCAACCGGAGTCAGTCATTTTTGGACGTATCTGGTTTTGTGGCCTGACTGAAAACCGTAGCATACCACTATTGTGATCTGACTGGGGTCAGCTCATGATGGGGGTTGTTGTCAGTTTCCTGATATAACTGTATGTAATATCCTTATATGGTCTGTGGTGGTAATGATGGTGGTAGTTGTCAGTCACCTGATAAAACTGTGTGTAATCTCTAATATGGTCTGTAGTGGTAATGATGGTGTCTTTTGTCAGTCACCTGATGTAACTGTATATAATCACTTATATAGTCTGTAGTTGTAATGATGGAGGTTGTTGTCAGTCATCTGATATAACTGAAATTCCTTATATGCTCTGTAGTGGTAATGATGAGGGTTGTTGTCAGTCGTATGATATAACAGTATGTAATCTCTTATATGGTCTGTGGTGGTAATGATGGTGATTTTTGTCAGTCACCTGATTGAACTTTATGTAATTGGAGATTTTCCTAGCTTCAGTAATGGAAAATGTAGATTTTATTAAAGACAGGAGGCGAATATTAGGCAAATATTTCTTTACTACTTAAAATAGCAGCAAGGGTTAACAACAACCTTTATCCCGAAAAAACTGAAATATGTAAATTAGGAATAGTAGAAACAGCCAATCATAGTGCAACAAAGGTTATACAAGGTGAGAAAGGGTAACTGACTCCCTCTTTATTTGATGTGAAGGTCAAATAGCCATAAATAAGACTTTATCCATGGTAGAAGGATCAACGAAGAAAATGAACTATCTTCAGCAGTTGAAGATCTTCAGCAGTAGGAGGATAAAATGTAAAACTGGAACTGGATCTTCTTCCCGAGTAAAACAATTATACTGCAGAAGAGTAAAAGGAACAGGGTAGGGTTAATAGGGTTGGATAATATTCACCTCCTGTCCTTAATAGAATCTATATTTTCAGTTTCTGAAGCTAGGAAAATCTCCAACTTTTTGTATGACAGGAGGCTGTCATTATGCATGTTTGACACTTAAGTAGTACATATAACAAAGACACATTAGAGAAGGACCATAGACACATGAGGTTCAGGTCTAAAATAAAACTAAAATCAGCTGCCTTAAAGGGGTACTCCCACCCTAGACATCTTATCCCCTATCCAAAGGATAGCAGATAAGATGTCTGACCGCGGGGGTCCCTCTACTGTGGACCCCCGCATTATTGCATGCGGCAACCACCTCTTTTTATGCCGGAACCGCTGGAGGCTCTGAGTCGCGAGTCCGGGACGGAAGTCCGTGACATCAGGACTTGACCTCCGTCTGACGTCACGCCCATCCCCTCAATGCAAGTCTATGGGAGGGGACGGGCGTGATGTCAGACGGGGGCGGAGTCCTGACGTCATGGACTTCTGTCCCGGACTTGCTACTCAGAGCCGGGGTCCACAGCGGCGGGACCCCCGTGGTCAGACATCTTATCCCCTATCCTTTGGATAGGGGATAAGATGTCTAGGGTGGGAGTACCCCTATAAGAATGTATGATAATGATCCACCAGCCTGGCTCACTTTGGTGGACATGGCTTCTCTAGTTGAGTGAGCTCTAAACATGAATATATCAATAACAGCTAATGACATGGTCTGTCTGACCCATCTAGCTAAGGTAGGGGAAGAAACAAGAAGATGAGGTTTACAAAAATAAATCATTCACTGAGAAAAAAAAGGATTTCTAAGATTATAGTTTTAAGTTCATGAGTCTTTAAACAATGAACCACACATGAAAAGCTGGATAAAAAAATCATATGAGGGGAGATTTATCAAAACCTGTCCAGAGGAAAAGTTGCTGAATTGCCAATAGCAACCAATTAGATTGCTTCTTTCATTTTACAGAGGCCTTTACAATGAAAGAAGCAGTCTGATTAGTTGCTATGGGCAACTCAGCAACTTTTCCTCTGGACAGGTTTTGATAAATCTCCCACATGGAGATTAGTTTTGGTGCGTCTATAAACGGAAAAATGGACTCCTTGAGGAGAGAACTGGCTGCGAGATATGTCTAATGCTCTCTTTTAAAAAAAAAATAAGACATAACAAGATTGTAATTTAAAATATAATAATCTTAGAGGAAGTAATTCATTACTGCCCCAGGATATAAGTAGGTTAAGGATAATGTTGACATGCCAAGTAGACTGATATTTGGGTAGAGGAGGTCTTCAAAATGTGATACCATTCATAAATTTGCAGACTAAATGATGTTTTCCCAAAAGTGTAGCATGGATAGGTATATGATAGAGGGAGATTGCTGAATGATACACATTGATAGTTCGATAGGCTTGGCTAACAACAAAAGATGCAGAAAGAAAGTTGAGAACCAAGCTGCTAGAGATAGAAGGCCTTACATGATGAGATGCGAAAAGGTCCAGATAAAGTGAACCTCCAAGAGTGTTGATTTAGTGAAAAACCATTGGATTTAGTCTCCAGTCTCTGGAATGAACAAGCAAGTGAGAATTCCAATCAGCTATGTAATTGGACAAACACAGAAGATATTTGGCTTTTAGGACAATATCCTTGTCCAAGCAAAAATGGCAAAAATCTTTCCCAATATTGGCTAGGATTTCTTATCTGGTGCCTCCCAAGCGATTAACATATTGCAACATGTATGTTGTCCATTCGTAATAGAATGCAACAATGTGATTTGTCTTTTGCAAAACTCTTGAGAGCAAAAGAACCTGCTAAGAGCTATAAACAATTTGCAAGAAGATTCTTCTGCAGACCATTTCCCTCCTGTGGAGAGGCAACCACACCGAGCTCCCCAACCTAGGCATCTAACATCTGATTCTATGATCAACCTCTTAAGGATGGAAGGCGAACCTGTACGCCCTGCATCCGCTCTCGTGCTATAACCCATGCTAACGACCTGCTATAGGTCGGTCCCGGCGGCCAACGATAGCCAAGACCCGTGCTAATATCGGACATCACTGATCGTGGTGATTTCCGGCATTAACCCTTTATACGAGGCGATCAGTTGATCGCCTGATCTAAAGTAAAAAAAAAAACATTCAGTTAGCTCAGTAGGGCTGATCAAGGCCATTGCAGTGAAACTACGGTGTTTCGATCAGCTTTGAGGACATGAGGAGGGTCCCTACCTGCCTCCTCATTGTCCTATCGTCGATTCACTGCTCCGTGCCTGAGATCCAGGCAGAAGCAACAGAGCACTGATAGCACTGATCAATACAATGCTATGCATTGATCAGTGTCTGCAATCAAGGTATTGAATGTTATAATCCCCTATTGGGCCTATTACATTGCAAAAAAAAATTTGCAAAAAAAATTGTTAATAAATGTGATTTAATCCTTTCCCTAATAAAAGTTTGAATCACCCCCATTTTCCCATTAAAAAAACTATGTTAATAAAAATACATATAAACATATGTGAAATTGCTGCGTGCGTAAATGTCCAAACTATAAAAATATATTATTAATTAAATCACATGGTCAATGGCGTACACATAAAAAAAAATTCAGATTCCAAAATAGCGTATTTTGGTCACTTTTTATACAATAAAAAATGAATAAAAAGTGATCAAAAAGTCTTATCAAAACAAAAATGGTACAAATGAAAACTTCAACTCACAGTACAAAAAATTAGCCCTTACATCAACCCGTAGGCGGAAAAAATTAAAAGTTATAGGGGTCAAAAGAAGACATTTTTAAACGTATTAATTTTCATGCATGCAGTTATGAGTTTTTACCAGAAGTAAAACAAAATCAAACCTATATAAGTAGGGTATCATTTTAATTGTATGGACGTACAGAATAAAGATAATGTGTCATTTTTATCAAAAAATGCACTGCGTAGACACGGAAGCACCCCAAAAGTTACAAAATGTCATTATTTTTTACATTTTATTTTGTCCTACAAATATATATATTTTTTTGGTTTGCTGTAGATTTTTGAGTAAAATGATTAATATCATTACAAAGTAGAATTAGTGGCACAAAAAACAAACCATCATATAGGTCTGTAGGTGCAACATTGAAAGGGTTGGGATTTTTAAAAGGTAAGAAGGAAAAAACTAAAGTGTAAAAATTGAAAAAATGCTCAGTCCTTAAGGGGTTAAATCTGGCATGGAATTGAAAATGGTTATCCCATTCCAAGCCTGGCTAAGATGTAGCCACCATAGTAGTTCATATTCGGTGTCGGGAGGAAAAGATGTTTCCTCTTAATAACCCAAACCGTTTCTCAAATGTTGAGCTTTTAAACTCTGTAATGAAGAAGTGTAGGGAATATGGCCTGAATGGAGGCAGAAAGTAATCCCACTATGCCAGCTATGGTCCGAAAGGATACCAGATGTTTGTTTAAGATTTAACACATTTTTCAAGAATGGACTAGACTGGTATGAAGTAGATGGATATGAGGATGATGATGATGAAGGAAGGTCTGAACTCAGGACAGGGAGGGGTTCTATAAAATTGTCCCTTAACACATGATAGAACAAATAAGAAAGTTACCATACAGAAAATTTACATAAAATTTCAATATATAATATCTGACAGGAGCAATTAAAACACATCAATTATCTTTGGATATGGTCTGCAGTCCTAATGATTGGGGTTGTTGTCAAGCTGTCAGTATAGGTTGACCTCCTAAACTTAGGTGATAGACTGACAACATTATTGCTGTTAAAGAGATATTCCTATTCTGCAGCTGCAGGAGTGGTTAGGGTGTGACTGAGGACATAGTTAGGGGTGGGACTGTGTGTGTGTTTATCACCAATCGCAGTAAAGTCCGGCATTAACCCCTTAGATGCCACAATCAAAGTTGACTGCAGCTTCTTAAATAGAAATCTAGCCCAGTAGCTCGGCCGATCTGATTGTCCCAATCAGTGATCCCACATTCATTTTTCATTTTTCTGCGTAAAAACAAAATCTCGTATAAGCTGCAAAATTGAGTTTTCTTTTTCCAATTTCACCTCCCAAAAAAAGCAGGTTATACTAAGAAGGGATCTATTGCATACAGGGTTACTCTTTCACACTTTCCACCACTCTCACTAAGTGGGCAGAGCGTGTAGAAAAATAATAGTGGGATCACACAACGAGTGTATGGCATCATTGATGACATCAGCTATCTATGTCAGCTCGGAGCTGGCATAGAATTCAGTGAGGATGCGCAGACAGCCTAAAATATGCTGGGATTTATGCAGGGGCATAAATGGGGATTATGGGGGATTATTTATGACTGGCATGTGGGAGGTTGGTCTTGATAAATGCTCCCTCAAAGGACATCTGTAGCAAAATACAACTTATCCCCTATCCACAGGATATCCCAGCAATCGGACCCGCCGTGATCTCCTGCACGTCTCCTCTCTGTATCTCTATGGGAGAGGCAGCTTTCATGCCTCCACGCCTCTCCCATAGAACTGTATGTAAGGAGAAAGAGGCAAAAAAAATACAGAGGACAGTGCCTCGTGTAATTCTGTGGATCCAAGCGGGTGTCTGTGAGGGTCTGTGATGTGACTCTCACCTGGAAATAACCTTGAGGTAAAGCATATCACCCCTGTAGTTGGGGTACTCTGGTAGACTTGCAAGCCATCTGGGATTCGACCAATGCCAACTGCATGGAACCTGTAGGGAGTATGCAGAGAGGGAAGGATAAAAGACTGTCCCCACTAGGTGCTATCTCCAGAGGAAGAAATAAAAACTTGTTTATGAAAAAAACCCAAAAAATTAATAACAGACTTCATCAAAGCAATGCATGTTACGGGTGTTGTACCACCCTTCCTTCATATGCAACTGAGGAAGGGTGGAAGAACACCCGAAATGCGTCTTGCTTTGATGTACAGGGTGGGCCATTTATATGGATACACCTTAATAAAATGTGAATGGTTGGTGATATTAACTACCTGTTTGTGGCACATTAGTATATGTGAGGGGGGAAACTTTTCAAGATGGGTGGTGACCATGGCAGCCATTTTGAAGTTGGCCATTTTGAATTCAACTTTCAATAGGAAGAGGGTCATGTGACACGTCAAACTTATTGGAAATTTCACAAGAAAACCAATGATGTGCTTGGTTTTAACGTAACTCTATTCTTTCATGAGTTATTTACAAGTTTCTGACCAATTATAAAATGTGTTCAATGTGCTACCCATTTTTTTGATTGTCAATGCAACCCTCTTCTCCCACTCTTCACACACTGAATGGTGAAGATAACAAACAAAACCACCGCTATTGGTCTGACACTAACCCACATTGGATAGATCCCTCCAAGACTGTTGGAACACAAAAATTAATGGTATGGTGTGGTATATGGGGTACAAAGATAGTGGAGCCATTCTTCATCAATGGAAACCTCAAGGCCACTGGATATGCAAAATTGCTACATGATGATGTGTTTCCCTCTTTATGCACTGAAGCTGGCACGTTCTCTGAGTTTTCCAGCAAGATGGTGCACCACCACATTATGGGTGTCAGGTTCGAGCATTCCTAGATGAACAGTTTCCTGGAAAGTGAATTGCTCGTCGTGGGCTAGTTGAATGGCCCCCAAGGTCTCCCGATCTGACACCCTTAGACTTTTATCTTTGGGGTCATCTGAAGGCAATTGTCTATGCTGTGAAGATACGAGATGTGCAGCACCTGAAACTACGGATACTGGAAGCCTGTGCTAGCCTGTGCATTTCTCCTGTGGTGTTGCTATCAGTTTGTGAAGAGTGGGAGAAGAGGATTGCATTGACAATCCAACACAATGGGCAGCACATTGAACACATTTTATAAGTGGTCAGAAACTTGTAAATAACTCATGAAAGAATAAAGTTACGTTAAAACCAAGCACATCATTGTTTTTCTTGTGAAATTCCCAATAAGTTTGATGTGTCACATGACCCTCTTCCTATTGAAAAAACAAAAGTTGGATTCAAAATGGCTGACTTCAAAATGGCCACCATGGTCACCACCCATCTTGAAAAGTTTACCCCCTCACATATACTAATGTGCCACAAACAGGAAGTTAATATCACCAAACATTCCCATTTTATTAAGGTGTATCCATATAAATGGCCCACCCTGTAGTCTATTTTATTTTTTGTTTATTTAATAAACAAGTTTTTATTGGATTAAGAGGATTCTCTTCACATTTTATTTTTTCCTCTGGAGATAGTGCCTAGTGGGGACAGTCTTTTATCCTTCTCTCACTGCATAGAACTGTATGGAGAGGGGGAGTGGAGGGGGCGTACCGTCAACCTCAGAGAGGTTGACGCTATGCGCATTAGGCACTAGCATAGAGCCGCAATGCGGGGGCCCATGCAGGAGATCAGGGAGGGCCTGTTTCTCTGTTATATATATTACTGAATTGTATATTCATATCCAGTAATATGTGTTATTGTAATTTGATATGATAATGACTGTGTTTCCTCTATTCCTGCCTGTGTTTTACCTTCCATTACAATAAAGACACATTTAGCAATGTTTGGTATTCACAGTGATAACTCTGGATAGGTTAACAAGTTTGTGGGGGAAAATGTGTTTAAATGAAATGTTCCTAATTTGTTCATGTTAATTACTTTACATAGATTTAATTTAAGTCAACTTTGTTTTTAGTCTGTATTAATTTCATGTATTGTAAACAGTCTTGTATTATACAATATTTGTGTTTCAATTCAGTCAATAATTGATAACATATATTGCATGGTATACTTAAACATTTGTTGCATATTATCCAGAAATCTAAAAATATTTTACACACAACAGTGTTAGCTCAACGGGTTTAAATGAGTATGATTTGTTTTGCCCAATGCATGTTCATTTTTTCTCACCTACAGTAGTTATCTTGTCTACAGGCGGCATTGGTAAGCTATACAACATAAAATATAAACCTGTAGTGCAGAAATTATTTGCAGGTAATTCTTTTGGGACATAGAATATATAGCTTTGGGATGAATTGAGAGATATTTCATTAACTCCCTGGTGCCTTGGTGGCATTCCCTAACAGTATTAGCAGAGCTTCCAATCGCAAGGTCGCATGGATCACTGTGAAATTTAGGGGGAGATTTGTTAAAACCTGTCCAGAGGAGAAGTTGCCCAGTTGCCCCTAGCAATCAATCAGATTGCTTCTTTCATTTTTAACAAGGTCTCTGAAAAATGAAAGAAGGGATCTGATTGGTTGCTGTGGGCAACTGGGCAACTTTTCCTCTCGACAGGTTTTTGACAAATCTCCCCCATAGAGAGTATACTAATCAATAGACAACCTGACAACAGATTCAGTTATTGCTGCTGTGTATATACAATATCAAAAACTTTATTTGTGTTTCTCAGATCTGGAATTTACTATATTTAGACATAATGAATTGGTTTTCTAGAAAATTCTTTAAATTTATTAAGCTCCTCTGATATGCATTTCCTATATATTCTCTTGGTCTGCATACATATTCATACAAAATCTCATTAGACACTTAAAAGAATGTATATAAAACTCAATGGGGGAGATTTATCAAAACTGGTGCAAAGGAAAAATTGCCTAGTTACCCATAGCAACCAGTCCAATTACTTGCAGAGGCCTTGTTAAAAATGAAAAAAAGTGAGCTGATTGGGCAACTTTTCCTCTGGACAGGTTTTGATAAATCCCCGCCATAGTGTGTGTGTGTGTGTGTGTGTATGTATGTACGTACGTGCGTAGGTGTGTATGTATGTGTGTGTATATGTGTATGTTTGTATGTGTGTGCGTGTGTATGTGTGTGTGTGTGTATGTATGTATGTATGTACGTACGTAGGTGTGTATGTATGTGTGTGTATATGTGTGTGTGTGTGTGTGTGTGTGTATGTGTATGTGTGTGTGTGTGTGTGTGTATGTTCCAGCATCACTTCCAAATGGCTAAAGTTATCAATGTGAAACTTGGTACACATGTTAGTTATATGTCAACAACAAACACAGGATAGGTAATTTAACTGTAACCCACCCCCATTTGAAAGGGTCAGGGTTTTATTTTTAGTCCCATACAAGTCAATGGGAAATATATGTTACTGCATAACTTCCAAACAACTGGAGATATTTCGATAATACTCAGCCACATGTTACTTATGAAAAGGTGAGAAAGGCCAGCGTGGAAAGTGCAGAAAATCCCTTTATTGCATAAAATCCAAAACACAGGACGAGGTAACAATAATGACGCATTTCAGGCGTGTACCACCCTTAGTCATATGACTAAGGGCGGTACACACCTGAAACACGTCATTATGGTTATCTCGTCCTGTGTTTTGGATTTTATGCAATAAAGGGATTTTATGCACTTTGCACGCTGGCCTTTCTCTCCTTTTAATACTTGTTGGTGTTGCCGCACACCTGGCGCTCTGTGGACGGGACCTTGATTGGGTGAGCTGATCGTCACATCTCTACTACATGTTACTTATGTATCCACTAAAAATATAGGATAGTTAATGTAACCCTAACCTACCCTTATTTGTGAGGGTTGGGGTTTTTGTTTAAAGTCCAATGCAAATCTATGGGAAATGTATGTTCCAGAATAACTTCCGTACGGCCGTGGATATTTCGATAATACTTGGTCACATGTTACTTATATGTCAAATAAAAATATATAATAGTTAAATAAACCCCTAACCTACCTCCATATGTGAAGGATTGTTTTTTTGTTTCAAGTCCCATGCAAGTATATAGGACTTCTGGTGCCTTACTTCACAAGCTCCGCTCTGCATCTCATGGTGAATGCGTCAGTCTGACTGGCAAGCCACACCCTCTCTGCATTCCATACCCCATCTTGCAAAGACAAGACCACCCTTTAAGCCACACCCCTTTTATTTTATGCTTACAATATCTTTACCACAATGCAGCCCCACCTCCTGAGGACGGGATTTGAGGATTAGTGAGGATTAGATATGAGGACGGGATATGAGGATGGGATATGAGAACGCGATATGAGGTTTAGGATATGAGGTTAGGATTTGGGGATGGGATATGGGAACGGGATATAGGGATGGGATATGAGGCCAGGATATGAGGTCGGGATATGGGGATGGGATATGAGGTTGGGATATGGGGACAGGGTATAAGGTCAGGATATAAAGGTCAGAATATGAGGTTGCGATATGAGGTTGGGATATGGGGACAGGATATAAGGTCAGGATATAAAGGTCAGAATATGATGTTGCGATATGAGGTTGGGATATGAAGTCGGGATATGGGGACGGGATATAGGGGCCAGGATATGAAGTTTGGATATGGGGGCAAGATATAGGGACAGGATTTGAGGATGGGATGTGAGGTCGGGATATGAGGGTGGGATTTGAGGTTGGGACCGGACATGGGGATGGGATATGGGGAAGGGATATGAGGACAAAATATGAGGACAGGATATGAGGTCGGAATATGAGTAGAGTATATAAGGTCAGGATTTAAGGATGGGATATGATGACAAAAGCTTCCTCCTTTGTTGCTTTTCCTCCCCACAAGGATAAGATAGGAAAAACCAGGCAGCGCTGGGTACTCAGCTAGTATACTTATATTTTAAACTTTAGGAAATATTTATGCATATATGTCTAAACATTAATAATAACATTCTGTGTTATGTTTAGGTCACTCATTTTTTATTGACTATTCCAAATACAGAAGAACCAAAACATTAATGGTTTTAAAACATTTTTTACATAAGCATTCCTAGAGTTTTGACATAGCTGTTATTTGAGCTTTGCTGCAGTGGTCTGTTAGGGGGCTTGCACACCACATTTTTGCTAAACAGTTCCCGTATACCGTTTCAAGTTAAAAACCGTATAGAAAACCGTATGCATTGACTTAACATTGTAAACCGTATGTCTAACGCATCATCCAGTTTAATCCGTTCTGCATCTTATACAGTTTTGTACCCGTACCCAAAACCGTAGTCTACCACGTCTTTTGGTCTGGGTGAAAGACCATATTAAACCGTATCATTTTTTTATTTTAAATATGGGAGTCAATGGGAACTGTACAGAACTGTATGTGTGTACGGTCCCATCAGGTTTTCACATACGGTTTTTGACTTTGCACAGTTATTTTTCTTGCTTTTTTACTTTATTAAAAATTGAGTGGAAAGTTAATTTTTCTCAGAAAACGGATGCAACCGGACATCATTTTTCAAATCGTATACTGTTTTTAACAGTATACCAGTTGAAATTTGTACACACGTTTTGATACAGTTTGGTCCGGTTTTGAGGAATCCGTTTTTCATCAAAAACCTGATACAGGAACTGTATAGAAAAATGTGGTGTGCATGCACCCTTATGGGTCATCTTCTGCTCTGGTCTGCTCGATCTCAGACCAGAGCAGAAGACCCGTGGAAGGCAGTGGAGGCAGGTGAGGGGACCTCCTTCTGCCATTCTGGATGGTCGTAAGAGAAAAAAAGGAAAGGGGGGCTCAAGCAAAATGCAAATCAAGTTAAAACAGGGCATAGAGAACACACAATTGGGAACGAGAAAAAGCTGAAATGTCACAATGGACGCACACCCAATACACAATATGATGCAAAGGTACAAGTATATTAACACAGTATGCAAATATCCAAAAAGACAATAAAAACTTTTAAAAAGGGCTACATGGAGCCACACTACAACAGTGGGACCTGTAAAGATCACCACTGGACATGGGTGAAACAAGTAAGGGCCCCCTTGAACCTAAACAAATGCTGTGGCCCAGACAATAGAAAGATAAACCAAAGTCATGCAAACACCAAAACATAATAACGAAATGAATTGTAATGAATCAAATATATAATAAACAATACAGTGCGGCAATAAAGGTATATGGAACAAAAAATAATAATGTGCTGTGCACAGAAGCCCCACAATATGTAGGCCACAGACGGAGGAAAGAAGGGGAGATAACCCGATTGACCCATGTCCACAGGGACAAACCCCATGCATTCCGTCACTGGTCACTGAATGTCTTTGGTGCCATAGCCGACTTCCGGTGGATCGGTCAGGTGACATGGTCATGTGATCAGTGGATATTATGATCACAGGGCCCATCCCCGGAGCTCACGTCATGTGCCGGAAATGGTCAGAGGCCCAATCATGTATTCATATTGACCATGTCACCTGTAGCATGCTGCCGACATCGGCATTGATTAACGCGCTGCCAGTAGAGACCAGCAGCACAAGCGCAGTGCAAATTAATCCGGCTACGGTCACATGATCCGGAATCCCGGTCATGTGATCAACATGTCACATATGACGTGCTGCCGGCGCCGGAACTAGGCAACAAAATAAACGGCGCAGGCATACTGGTCATGGGCTAACTGAAATCATGTGATCCAAGTAAAACTGGCTCCAGTCATGTCATCCGGGAACCCGTATTTATTTGTTTATTTTTTTGGTTAAAAATTATTTTATGAGTGAAAAAGTGAAGAAGGTGTGATTGAAAAAGGTGTGAGGATGATAAGAGACCACCCTAGCAATAACAAAACCACACCCTATATTATAGGATCCCGAATGAATAGAATAAAGTAAATACTATAATTATAATAAACATAAATTTATTACCAAGTCAAAAAGTACCAAATTCAATAACAATGTGCAAATATGCAAGAAAAGAGAGCCACCTACCTAGATTCACATGGGATAAAATACAGTAAGTGCCCTACTTAACCAGTACTTAATGGTACTGCGGGCGATCCAATCATCCATTTTAGTGATTGCAGCGCTGCAGATGCTGTGATCTGTATTGATCACGGCATCTGAGGGGTTAATGGCGGACATCCGCACGATCGCGGATGTCCGCCATTACCGGCAGGTCCCTGGCTGCTATCAGCAGCCGGACCTGCCGTGTATGACCCGAGTATCGCTCCGATGCTCGCGGTTATGTATAGGATGTAAATGTAGTACATCCTGGTGTGTTAAGTACCACAACACCAAGACGTACATTTACGTCTTTCATCGTTAAGGGGTTAAAAACTCTTTCAGAGCTTTAAAAAGCTGCATATCATACCTTTCTTCTTGCTCACATAGTGCAATTTCACAGCAGTAGAAAGCGGGCGTTTCCCAGCAGGTATGACCTCACTGAAGCCTGCTGGGGGACAACTTCCACCCTCACATTGTTGTAGCATTGGGATGAGTAAAAGACCTCAGGCTCTATGCATGTTTCTAGAGTTTTTGATACCCTGGGTGGATCCAATATTTGCCCCCCTCCCCCAGGTAGCAGTGTGATGTGCATTCATTACCAACCCCTCAGTATGAAGTGAGTTATTTCCCCAGCACCTCCTCCCCCATGAATTACAGTGTGGCATACATTCATCCCCTACATTCCCCCCTGGACAGCAATGTGGTGTGTGTTCATCCCCAGATAGAAGTGTGATATTGCCCAGCACAGTGCAAATGACGCTGCTGTCAGTTTACATAGCTTACTTTTTCAGTTTATTCCCTTTTTCACAGAGACCAACCCCTGGGACCCCCCCCCCCCCCCCCCCCACACACACACACAATCACTAGAATGGGGCCTTGGCACTCCATGGGTCATGGTACTGCAGACAGCACTTTATCAATTCATCCTATGGAAGGACCAAAGATACCAAGTACTGTACTTGGGTTTCTTTGACATTTCCATAGAAATTAACAAATGATGAGCTGTCTGTAGCTTCATAATGCCTGGAGAGCCAGAGCCCAGTTTTGGAGATCTCAGGGGTCCCTGTGGTTTGACCCCCTGTAAGATGACAATCTTTAAACATTTTTTTAGGCTGGATAACTCCTTTAAATATGTTAAGACCCAGGTAAGAAGATATCATTATTTAGGTGCAATTTCAGACTTGTGAAACTCTTTAAATACAATTGTTGCTGAGACTTATAAATTAAAAATCTTTAGATTTTTATCAAAAGGTGATGTTGTTGTCTTCTAACTTTTTTTTTACATGGCTTGTTACTTTTTATGACTTTGTATGCAATGCCTGTGTGTGACAGTTCTTATAGGGTTTTGTCTTTTGGTTTTCTGTTGGATGTCACTTTGAAAAACAGGGTAAAAAAGAAAGAAACTGTAAAATTCCTTTCTGTTCATAAATCTCAAGTTCTTTACCTCAGTAAAGCCTGGTATGGAACTCATTTATGTCTTTTTTTTCACTATTTTTACACCTCTCCTGACCTCGGAGAGTGCCCATCAGCACATTTTTTTCTTCTCTGGGATTGTGTCAAGAAAGCATAACCACATTTACTTCAAGCAAAGACAATTTTACTGGCTTGTAAAGGAGGTTTATGTGAATGCAACATCCAATATTTTTTTCCCTGTGAGACAATATACGTTGCCTAAACAAAAGGAGCATCTACTCAATCGGTGATCAAATGAATATCTTCTATCTTAAATTTGATGCTTTTTTTTCTACTCTCACAACCTTTGAAGCATGCGTATTGCTTATGAATCATGCTGTTCTCTTGAGAACTGTAATCTTACAGCTTTGATTCAGGTATAGTAAGTAGTTGTAGAACATACTGAGGAAGATTTATTGTTTAAAAAGCTCTATATTTGTAAAAATATGTTCCAACTTTGTTACATGAAGTAATTCATCCTTGTAGAATATATTTAAGTATATGTAGTCTTTACATATTGTTCAGATTTTTTTTTTACTTATTTGTATTTTTCAACAATATTACTTTATTAGATTATAGACCCCTGGATGGTATTCTTAATATGGACTACTAGAGAAACACATAAAATATATCACATTGGCCTCTGTGGAAATGAGCTTTATACATCACATATTCAATTACAGAAATAAATTCTGCAATAAGCCATGTCATACATAAAGTCAGAAGGCTGGAATTTTGTCAACTGCTAATGTTTTGATATAAAATAAGTAAGCAGAAATTATTTTAGTAGCGCATCTAATAATTCATATAAACATAAGAAAGTCAACTCTTATTGTACATCATGTCTTGATGTAGAATCAGAAAATAACCTATTATTTGAATCAAGTTTTTATGTTAAAAACATTTTTAATATTTGGTAATTTTTTTAATCTATTTTTCTGTTTTAATTCTTATATTTTAAAATAATCCTGAAATATTGCAGTTTTCATTCTCACCACTAAGCCTTAAACTAATCTGGTGCCTCCTGTTCAGTTTGTGATCATACCTGAAAAATGATTTGTGCAGCATTGCAGCTTAAGGTGACATAAGTGGATAGAGAAGACAATGGATTAAGCTCAGAGTTCAGTCTTCCCCTCCATGTGAAGTGATTTCTCCAAATATCACAGAGTATGACCAGTAACCTTTCCTTTTCATGTTAATGGCACAACTCCTGTTTATTGTTGCCTATGTCCACGGGACTTACTGTAAAGCATCATTTCAAATGCTGTTAAAAACATCAGAATCACTGTCACTATGATGATTTAAAAAGTTAAATAAATCACAATCAGAAAATATGAACAGATTAGAAAAAAAACATGTTTCAGTATCTGGCTCTAAACAGTAAAAAAACGAGGAGAGTAGAAGAAAATGTATGCCCTGATACTCCGGTACTATGCACACCAAGATGTACATTTGCATACTGTACAGTAAGGTAGCACAGTAAGGTAGCACTGTGTCAAGAGCCTACCTGTTAACATCACCGGACATCATCTCACTGATACCCACCATTAAATCTTCAGATGCTGTGATCGAAACTGAAAGCAGTACATTAATGGAAAAGCATGTAAACATGTGTACCATATTAATCATATTGAACCACAGAATAAAGAGAACATGTCATTTTTACTGTAAAATATACAGTGTGAAAACAAAACCCTCTAAAATTAGCAAAATTTTGATTTTCTTTTTAATTTCCCCACACAAATAATATATTTTTTATGGTAAACTGAGTGATGTAATTAGAAAGTACAATTGGTCACACAAAAAACAAGCCCTCAAATTGGTCTGTAGAGGGAAATATACAGAATAAAGATAAGGTGTCGTTTTTACTGAAAAGGGCACTGCGAAGAAACCGAAGCCCCCAAAAGTTACAAAATGACCTTTTTTTTTAACTTCCCCCACAAATATTTTTTTTCTTTCGTTGCAGATTATGTTATAAAACAAGTGACGTCATTACAATTGGTGATGCAAAAAAACAGCCCATACATGGGTTGGTAGGTGCAAAATTGAAAGTGTTATGATTTTTTAAAGGGGAGGAGGAAAAAACAAAAATGCAAAAACGAAAATTGGCCTGGTCCTTAAGGTCAAAATGGGCTATTTCCTTAAGGGGTTAAAGAAGGAAAAAATGTAAATGCAAAAATTAAATTGTCTGTGTCCTTAAGGCCCAAATAGGCTGTCCTTAAAGGGGTACTGGAAACATCTTATCCCCTTTTCAAAGAATAGAGGATAAGATGGACCCCCGTGATACCAGGGCCGGCAGTGGCGGCAGCCAGAACACGGAAGCTTGCAGCTGCCACCTTTGTGACATCATGCCACACCCCCTCCATCCAGGTCTATGGGAGGGGGATTGGGGGCTTCCATCGCCAATCATCAGACACGTAGAGGAGTTCGCTCCATGCACCAAATAACTGGGGTGCAGTGCTGGATCCAATCATCTGTAATGGCGGACAAAGTTCTCCTCACCTGCCTCTGGCCATCTCCTGGGGTCTTCTGCTCTGGTATGACATTGAGCAGACCAGAGCAGAAGATCGCCCATAACACTGATAAGTGCTATGCTCTATGCATTGCACTGAACAGTATAAGCAATCAAGTGATTGCAATAAATAGTCCCCTATTGGGACATAAAAAGTGTAAAGAAGAGTTTAAAAAAAGTAAAAAGAAAGGTGAACAATCCCCTCCCCCGATAAAAATTTAAACTGTCCCACTTTCCTATTTTAAAAAAAGTGTAAAAAAAAAAAAAAGAATAAATAAATTTGCCGTGTGAATAAATGTCCGAACTATCAAAATATAATGTCAATGATCCGTATTGACATTGCGGCATAAACGTAAAAAAAAAAAAGTCCAAAATTGCAGCTTTTTTGTCATATCATTTTACAAAAAAAATTATAAAAAATGTATTAAAAGTTTGATAAAGTACAGATCATGGCGAAAAAATTAGCCCTTATGCTGTCGCTTATATGGAAAAATGAAAAAGTTACAGGTAATCAAAATAGAGGGATTTTAAGCGTACTAATTTGGTTAAAAAGTTTGAGATTTTTTTAAGCGGTACAATAATACAAAAGTATATAATTTTAATCATATTGACCCAAATTGCGGTTTTCTTTTCAATTTCCACACAAATAGTATTTTTTGGTTGTGCCATACATTTTCTGTTAAAATGAGTGATGTCATTACAAACTACAACTGGTCACGCAAAAAACAAGCCCTCATACATATGATTTTTAGTAGGCGAGGAGAAAAAACTAAACTGCAAATGGGCTGAGTCCTTAAGGGGTTATATATATATATATATATATATATATATATATATATATATATATATATATATATATATATATATAAGCAAAAAGAAAAATAGCCAGCACAACAACCTAATACACGGGTGCACACTGCTGTGGCAGATACAGAGTACACAAAAAAGAAGATTGCAGCAGCACACATTGGTCAAAAAATTGAGTCTCTTAGCGCACTTTTTTGATCAAAAACGTGTCCCCCATCCACCACGGGGAGGTGGCCTCATTTAGGATGGGACCCTAACACACATTCTGAGCCTAACACTCAGATACCAACTCACCTCTGCTAGGCATATAGCCTCTGACTGGGTGACATGCTGGATCCATATACAATTTAAAAAACCACCTGGGAGAATCGGGGAGGGATGCACAGCTAAAGAGGGTGCCATTCCCCCTGTGTAGTAAATACAAGCAAAAAGAAAAATAGCCAGCACAACAACCTAATACACGGGTGCACACTGCTGTGGCAGATACAGAGTATACAAAATAGAAGATTGCAGCAGCACACGTTGGTCAAAAAATTGAGGCTCTTAGCGCACTTTTTTGATCAAAAACGTGTCCCCCATCCACCACGGGGAGGTGGCCTCATTTAGGATGGGACCCTAACACACATTCTGAGCCTAACACTCAGATACCAACTCACCTCTGCTGGGCATATAGCCTCTGACTGGGTGACATGCTGGATCCATATACAATTTAAAACACCACCTGGGAGAAAGGGGGAGGGGTGCTCAGCTAAAGAGGGTGCCATTCCCCCTGTGTAGTATTTACTACACAGGGGGAATGGCACCCTCCTTAGCTGTGCACCCCTCCCCCTTTCTCCCAGGTGGTGTTTTAAGTTGTATATGGATCCAGCATGTCACCCAGTCAGAGGCTATATGCCCAGCAGAGGTGAGTTGGTATCTGAGTGCTAGGCTCAGAATGTGTGTTCGGGTCCCATCCTAAATGAGGCCACCTCCCCGTGGTGGATGGGGGACACGTTTTTGATAAAAAAAAAGTGTGCTAAGAGCCTAAATTTTTTGACCAATGTGTGCTGCTGCAATCTTCTTTTTTTTATACTTTATATATATATATATATATATATATATATATATATATATATATATATATATATATATTATCTTCAAATAAATAGTATAAAAGAGACAGAAACCTGCACTTCGTAAGTCTGAACGAGGCTCACTGTCCATAAGAGTTAACCTCTCCCATTGCAGTAGTGCTAAACCCTCTCCACTGACAATATAAAACTTTTAACAAGAATAACAGAAATAGTAAAGAGGGTAGCGACTCACTTGTACTTCATATTTCTTTTTTCTTTATTTCGAAGTACAAAATCACAGTTAAAAGCATTTCAAACAACAAAGTGCTGTAGTGCAGATGCCGGGGGCTAGCTAGCTCAGAGAAATCACTGAGCTAGCCAGCCCCCGGTGTCTGCACTAATAAACTTTGTCGTTTCGAATGCATGCTTTAAACGGGATTTTGTATTTCGGAATAAAGAATACAGAAATATGAAGTACTGGTGAGTCGCAACCCTCTTTTCTACTTCTGTTATCCTTGTTAAAAGTATAAAAAGATCACGCTATCAAACTAATGGTACTGGTCTTCTTTTTCCCAGTAGAGTACAATATGTAAATTTATTATTTCTTAACAGTAAGAACACATTCTAAATTTAGCAATTTATAAATTCCAACCAACAGATGTCTCTCTACTCAAAAACATCAAAGCTTACTGTAAATACCGTATGTAACTAATAATTTAATAATTTTTATTATTATCATCATTTTCTTAAATGTGGGATTACTGTAAATTCACATTTAGATTCGGTGAATAAGACATCTTTCTTCTTTCTGTTTTGTAAATATTAAGTATAAAATTTATGACTAGTGATTGATTGATTGATTAATTTGGGAAGAATCAGAGTAATTTCAACATTTTGCAAATAAGATTTTTTTTTGGTCCTAGCGCCCGCCAGATCATTCGAATGAGCAGAATGTCCGCCTCTATTTTCCAGATGGACATTCCATAATTTTACTACCGTGTGATAATACCCTAAGTGTGAATACTCTAAGTGTCAAGCATGCAAAGTACTTTTATTGGGCCCACAAGCTATGAAGTGATGCAAAGACTACTGTTGATGACAGAAGTCCCTGCTGCTTTACAGTAAGCAGAAATGCTATATGCATTGCTGCTTATTTTTTTTTAGAGTAAAAGAAGAATAAGTAGCTGGGCTATGCATCACCACTTTTCACTAACTGGGCCAGGCAATAAGAAAAATAATTTCTTAATTTATATGTGTATAGGCTCTGCATATGTACATGCAAGTCGTAATGCACGCTAAGCATATACATTCCATTGTTTTCCAATGTAATGTGCCATGGAAACTACCTAGAGCAGAACACGTTCCTGTAAATCATGAGGCCCTGCTTAAGGACCCCTTAAGGACCAAGCCCATTTTGGCCTTAAGCACCAGACCCATTTTATTTTTGCATTTCCATTTTTTCCTCCTCACCTTCGAATAATCATAACTCTTTTATATTTTCATCTCAAGACGAGTATGAGGGATTGTCTTTTCTGTGACCAGTTTTCCTTTGTAATGACTTCACTCATTTTACCATAAAATGTATGGCACAACCATAAAAATACTATTTGTGTGGCGGAATTGAAAAGAAAACCAGAATTTTGCAAATTTTGGAAGGTAAAATTATACCCATGATTACATACTTTTCTATTACTATACCGCTTAAAAAAAAACTCAAAGATTTTAAGCAAATTGGTACGTTTAAAATCCCTCTATTTGGTCGACCTATAACTTTTTAATTTTTTCGTTTATGCGGAGGTATGAGGCTCAGTTTTTGCGCCGTGATCTGTACTTTTTATTGATACTACATTTGTGTATATAAAACTTAGAATAATTTTTTTTATTAAATTTTTTTGGAATATGATGTGACCAAAAAGCAGCAATTTTGGGCTTTTTTAATTTTTCTTTACGTTCACGCTGTTCATCATATGGGATAATTAACATTATATTTTAATAGTTCAGACATTTACATACGCGGTAATACCAAAGATGTTTATTTATTTTTTTAAGCTTTTTGGGGGTAAAATGTGAAAAATGGACGTTTTACATTTGTATTGGGGGAGAGGATTTTTCAAATTTTTTTCTTTTTTTACCTTTTTTTTTACACTTTAATAGTCCCCATAGGGGACTATTTATAGCAATGACTTGATTACTAATACTGTTCAGTGCTATGCATAGGGCATAGGACTGATCAGTATTATCTGGGATCTTCTGCCCTGGTCTGCCCAATCTCAGACCAGAGCCAGAGACCCCTGGAGATGGCCGGAGGCAGGTGAGGGGATCTCCGGCCACCATTACAGATGATCGGATCCTCGCGGCAGTGCTGTGAGCAATCGAATCATCCATATTAAATGCCGCACTATCGTAGATGCCCTGATCTATATTGATCACAGCATCTGAGGCGTTAATGGCAGACATCTGTGCGATCACTGTTGTCGCCATTGATAGCAGCCGAGACCTTCCGTGAATAATGCGAGCACCAGTCCGTTGCTCGCGGTCATGTTCATGATGTAAATGTACAGGGTGGGCCATTTATATGGATACACCTTAATAAAATGGGAATGTTTGGTGATATGTGTATATGTGAGGGGGGAAACTTTTCAAGATGGGTGGTGACCATGGTGGCCATTTTGAAGTCGGCCATTTTGAATCCAACTTTTGTTTTTCCAATAGGAAGAGGGTCATGTGACACATAAAACTTATTGGGAATTTCACAAGAAAAACAATGATGTGCTTGGTTTTAATGTAACTTTATTCTTTCATGAGTTATTTACAAGTTTCTGACCACTTATAAAATGTGTTCAATGTGCTGCCCATTGTGTTGGAATGTCAATGCAACCCTCTTCTCCCAATCTTCACACACTGATAGCAACACCGCAGTATAAATGCTAGCACAGGCTTCCAGTATCCGTAGTTTCAGGTGCTGCACATCTCGTATGTTCACAGCATACACAATTGCCTTCAGATGACCCCAAAGGGGCATTGCAGGATTTTTTTTTTTATTTGACCATGCTACAGGGGCTGTAAAGTTAGTGTAGTTCATAATATAGTGTTCGTACCTGTATTTCATGGTGGTCTTGCAATTCTTATGTGATCTTTCCCAATATTTATCTTTAAGAGCATATAGGTTTTCCCAGGTTGCAGTGTGGCCTGAGACATTACATCACTAGTCAGGTGTTCAAGGAGTGGAGCGACTGTTGGGTGGCAAGGAGATCATTCTGCAGTGAATAATAGTTTTGCTACATCTGGAGGCACCCTGATTAGAAAATGGAAGTCAGCACACATGTGCTTCAATGGGTGGGATGGCTGATGTGTGGGAGGGAGAAAAGTGACCCCACACTTACATACAACAAATTCTGGGAAATGTAGTTGAATGGAGGGAACTCTAACAGGAAATAGCCATTTCACAAAAAGAAATCAGAAGCATTGTACTGGACTCACAACATAGCCATTTGGCCTCAAGACAAGCACAAACTGTGAAGGGGCAAACTAAAATCATTTAACCTGTCTTACTTTTTGAGGTAATTACTTTGTAATGGGTTACCCAATCCAAATGATTGGGAAGCTGTTATTTCATGAGACATTGCATTTTATGATACTGGTACATTTTGGTTAAAATAAGAGATGAGCAAGATGAGCCAGTAAAACCTGGTCTTGCTAAAAACTTTTTCTAAAATCCTGTTTAGAGAACATTAGAATTTTGCCAGGCTCCGCTCATGCAAGCTTGGTAATGGTGCTATTACGGGAGAAGGGATGAGGAACACATACGTAAGGAAATAGGAATATTGGGATGACATCACGGTAGTCCTGCAAACAGTGCAGCCTGCAGCAACATCACATGACTTAGCGAGTCATTGCTTGGAGACGGCCACCCAGGACAATCAGGCGATAGCATAGGAGTTGGTACAAAATTAGTGATAAAATCCTATGCATTGTGTTGTGGCCGCCTTAGTGAGCAATCCACAGAAGAGCTCACTGTGGCACTACTAATCCCAGAAAGCTTTCACACTACAATAAAAATGTAAGCAAACAATTTTGCAGTGACCTGCATTACTGTGTCCAGTTTTTGCACCACAAATTTCCGCAGTGTGACTGCCAAGCAAGCCCATAAAAGCTATAACATTGCAATACAAAGCAAGCTTAACAAAACATTGTTCAGTGGACTGACCTCAGTGTCATGCATTACTATGTGCAATTCATGCACTGCAAATCACAGCAGTTTGAATGCAGAACGAGCCCATAGAAAGCTATCACACTACACTACAAGATAATGCAATTTGAGCACAGCATTGTACAATGGGCTGACCTGCATTATTGTGTCCAGTGATTCTGCTAGACTACAAATCTCAGGAGTGACTGTTAAATGAGCCCATAGAAAGCTAGCACACTAAAACACAAAGCAATATGAGCAAAGGATTGTGTGGTAAGCTGACTTCAGTGAACTTCATTACTGTGTCCAATTGCTGCACTACATAACCCAGCAATGTGACTGCAGAACGAGCCCATAAAATCTATCCCACTACCACACAAAGAGAAGCATTGTGCAGTGTGCATTCCTGTATTTTACCTACACGTTTCAAGCTGGACCTAACAAAAAAATGCATTCCTATAAGTGAGAGTGAAAGTTTAATAGGCCTTTTATGCCACATTACTTGTATTTTCTGGGTTAAAGCAAGTAGAGAGTATTTCTAGCTGGGCTTAAAAAGAATTCTTAGATGTCAAAGTAAAAGAGGACTAGGCTTTTTATGGCACGTTAATAGTTTTACTAGTTTTAACCAAAAAATCGGTCAGGGCTGGTACCTTAGAGGGGTATTCTGTCTGTATACATCTTAGGGGATAAGATGTATGATCTCAGGGATCCTGCCACTGGGACCCTTGCGATCTCAGTGGATACCCCGGGGCTGCCTCCTAGACCAAGACATGATGTCATGACGACGACACCTCTTGACATCACGCCACGCCCCCTCTATTCATGTCTATGGGAGGAGGCGTGTCAGTAACTGTCGGGAGTAAAAGTAAATGCCCATAGCAAGCACAGAGAGCACTGTGGTCAAACAGAAAAGAACTCCAGAAAGAAATACAACTTCCTGTGGAGCATACAGCAACTGATAAGTACTGGAAGGATTAAGATTTTTAAATAGAAGTAATTTACTAATCTGAAAAATAATTGAATAGTAAGCGCTGTATTATACACACAAGTTACAAACTGACCTGTAGATAGTACAGTTGCTGATAAAAATCGGTGGTTGCGGTGTAAGTGTAATGATCCCTCAGCAATGCTGTTACAGCACGATCCCTGTGTATTGCAGTGGAGGAGGTACCCCTCTGCAGATACGTGGACTCCCTGAAGTGGTGTTCCAGAGGTTGCAAGTGGTTCTTACTGAATTGACTCCCGGATGTAGCGGGTTACTTCTTTTAATGTTGTTTCCCAGAGTATTACTTCATGAAGGGTCCGGTCTCTAGGAAGGAGCGTGGATTGCAGTGGGAGCGTGCCCCGGCTGGTGGCGCCTCTACCAACTTGTACGCACGCTACGATCAGGTTAAGGTTCCGACTGAGTGTGTTGTGAGTGACGTCACTATGGTATCCTCAGCAGTCCACAAGGCTATCGACGTACGTTTCGGAAGTCTCGGCTTCCTTTGTCTGGATCGTATCCACCCCCGTACTATCTACAGGTCAGTTTGTAACTTGTGTGTATAATACAGCACTTACTATTCAATTATTTTTCAGTATATTACTTTCTACACAGTGTGCATCCATAGGGGAGCACATTTATAGTAAAGCAGCAGTACAATCACACATCAAACCAGACCCATCCAGCACTAGTGATCTTTTTTATTCTATAATTTACTAATCTGTTTAACTTTCTGGCACCAGTTGATTTGAAAAAAGAAAATATGTTTTCATCCCCTTTAAAGACTTACTTAACCCCTTAATGACGAAGGACGTATATTTACGTCCTCCGCCGACTCCCGCGATATGCCACGGGACCCGGTAGCTATCAATGGCCGGGACCCGCGGCTAATACAGGACATCACCGATTGCGGTGATGCCCTGTATTAACCCTTCAGACGCAGCGATCAAAGCTGACCGCCGTGTCTGAAGCGATAGGGGAAAGTATCCCGGCTGCTCAGTCGGGCTGTTCGGGACGGCCGTAGTGAAATCGCGGCATTCTGAACAGCTTACAGGACACCGGGAGGGCCCTTATCTGCCTCCTCGGTGTCCGATCGGCGAATGACTGCTCCGTGCCTGAGATCCAGGCAGGAGCAGTCAAGCGCCGATAACACTGATCACAGGCGTGTTAATACACGCCAGTTATCTGTGTAAAAGATCAGTGTGTGCAGTGTTATAGGTCCCTATGGGAGCTATAACACTCCCAAAAAAATTGTAAAAAAAAGTGTTAATAAAGGTCATTTAACCCCTTCCCTAATAAAAGTTTGAATCACCCCCCTTTTCCCATAAAAAATAAAACAGAGTAAATAAAAATAAACATATGTGGTATCGCCACGTGGGTAAATGTCCGAACTATAAAAATATATCATTAATTAAACAGCACGATCAATGGCGTACACGTAAAAAAAATTCCAAAGTCCAAAAAAAGCGTATTTTTGGTCACTTTCTATACCATTAAAAAATTTGTAAAAAGTGATCTAAAAGTCCGATCAAAGAAAAAAGGGTACCAATAAAAACTTCAGATCGCGGTGCAAAAAATTAGCCCTCACATTGCCCTGTATGTGGAAAAATAAAAAAGTTATAGGGGTCAGAAGAGGACATTTTTAAACGTATAAATTTTCCTGCATGTAGTTATGATTTTTTTTCCAGAAGTACGACAAAATTAAACCTGTATAAGTAGGGTACAATTTTAACCATATGGACCTACAGAATAATGATAAGGTGTCATTTTTACCGAAATATGCACTGCGTAGAAACGGAAGCCCCCAAAAGTTACAAAATGGCGTTTTTTTTTTCGATTTTGTTGCACAATGATTTTTTTCCCGTTTCACCGTGAATTTTTGGGTAAAAATATTAATGTCACTGCAAAGTAGTATTGGTGATGCAAAAAATAAGCCATAATATGGATTTTTAGGTGGAAAATTGAAAGGGTTATCATTTTTAAAAGGTAAGGAGGAAAAAAACGAAAGTGCAAAAACTGAAAAACCCTGCGTCCTTAAGGGGTTAATGTGAATCCTCGATATACCTTAAACAGAAAGTCTATGCTCATGGGGACAAGGCGGGTAGGATGATTACAGCTTTAATAAAAAAGCAGAGAGAGATATCATTTATCCATACCATTAAATCCTCTGATATGATATCCTTTACTCTTCCACCAAGGATATTGCCAAGGCTTTTATGGATTACTGCTTCTCTTTATATAATCTGCCATTGTCCTCCTCTTCCCCTCAAGACATATCCCTTTTAATATTCACCTTTCTTGATAAGCTCCAATTTCCATCCCTCAATCCAGATGATGCAGACACCCTAACTAGGTATATCACGCAACAAGCGGATAGAGAAGTTGTTTACTCTTTCCCTCTTGGGAAAAGCCCTGGTCCTGATGGATTCACCATCTCCTATTTTAAAAATTAATGGATGTTTTGGCCCCGCACTTGACAGACACATGTAATGCCCTTCTAAAGGGTGATCAGTTTCCTAAGCAGTCCCTGGAGGCTCATATCACCATTATACAGAAAGAGGGTAAAGATCATGTGCCAGTTATAAACCCATTTCTTTCCTTAAAGGGGTTATCATGGAAAAAACTTTTTTTAATATATCAACTGGCTCCAGAAAGTTAAATAGATTGGTAAATTACTTCTTTTAAAAAATCTTAATCCTTTCAGTACTTATGAGCTTCTGAAGTTAAGGTTGTTCTTTTCTGTCTAAGTGCTCTCTGATGACACGTGTCTCAGGAACCGCCCAGTTTAGAAGCAAATCCCCATAGCAAACCTCTTCTAAACTGGGCGGTTCCCAAGACATGTGTCATCAGAGAGCACTTAGACAGAAAAGAACAACCTTAACTTTAGAAGCTCATAAGTACTGAAAGGATTAAGATTTTTTAATAGAAGTAATTTACAAAGCTGTGGATACAGAGACAAAAAAAGACATGTTCGCACATCCACAAAATGCACTAATGATCTAATGCTTCTCTGCAATATATATAAAACAAACAGGTCGTTTGTGTACTTTATGATCATAAAGTGCATGAAGCCCGCCAGCCTCGTCACGGCCACCTGGATGTGGCGGGTCCCTAACATCCCTAGCATAAAATGGTGCGGCACCACGCGGCGACCACCACCGCCACGACACCAGTGTCCACGGGAGGGGAACGACCCGCTGGCCGAGCAACCCCAAATGCCACTCGAACCAGCCCACGGGACGCTCCCCCCCCCACGCAGACACGGCGCCATGGCAGGAGCAGCCGCCACGCAGTACCACACCAGTCTGAACGGAGTGTAATAGTTCACCTACCATATGCCTCCATTCAGAGACTGGAAGCCTAGCCAGGAAGGGAGGGGCCCTAGAGCACTTCCTGCTCAACTTATATGTGCAAGGGCTATGGGGGAGGGGTGAAGTGCAGATCAAGCAAAAGCAAAAAAAAACGGAAAGGAGAATATAAAAATGTGGATACAGAGACAAAAAAAGACATGTTCGCACATCCACAAAATGCACTAATGATCTAATGCTTCTCTGCAATATATATAAAACAAACAGGTCGTTTGTGTACTTTATGATCATAAAGTGCATGAAGCCCGCCAGCCTCGTCACGGCCACCTGGATGTGGCGGGTCCCTAACATCCCTAGCATAAAATGGCGCAGCACCACGCGGCGACCACCATCGCCATGACACCAGTGCCCACGGGAGGGGAACGACCCGCTGGCCGAGCAGCCTCAAATGCCACTCGAACCAGCCCATGGGACGCCTCCCCACGCAGACACGGCGCCACGGCGGGAGCAGCCGCCACGCAGTACCACACCAGTGTAAAAACCTGTTAGTTTTTGAAATTATGCTGAGAAGCAATTAGATCACTATACAAGATTGTAGATGTGTGACCATGTTTGTTTCTTCTATCTGAATTAATTTATAAATCTGTTTAACTTTCTGGAGCCAATTGATATATATAAAAAAAAGTTTTTTCTTGGATAACCCCTTTAACCTTGATGTTATGGTTTGGGCCAAACTCCTGGCAAACAGGATTTGCAAAGTCCTACGAAAGCTGATACATCCAGAATTAGGTTTTGAGGAGGGAAGACATAAAGTTATTAGAGTCCTTCATGCTGTCCAACAAGCTCACAAACCAATACCCCGATGCTTCTCCTTGGTACAGATGCTAAAAAAGTTTTTTATAGGGTGGCAGGGAATTTTATGGAGCATACACTATGGGATTATGGAGCATACACTAATCAAGCTTCATTTTTCGCCTCAATTGATCTATAAGATCTTCTCTCTTTATACTACCCCTTATGCTCGAGTAAAAGTCAACTTGGGTCTCCTTTGGCTCTCTCAAAAAAAGGAGGTGACTGCTCTACGAAACCTCCTTTCAAAAGGAACCTTGTTAATTAACTTGAATTCTCTAATATGAAATAGAATCTACAAGCTGTACCTCCTATTGTTACAGCCTCTATAATTCCGCAAGCACTGAACACACCAGTAGATAAGACTAATCCTCTTTGGCCCTCATGAACTTCAATACCACTTGCTGATCTCTTTACAAATAACACACCACCTGATACAGAGGTACTCCAGTCTCTGGTGCTCTCCCATTCCTCATGCTTATTCTGCAAGATAATGGTGCATTTCTAACAGAGTTCTCTATTGCCAAGTCCCTCCCCTTGTTGGAGGAGCTCTATGTCCATGGTTCTAGGATTAAACTAAAAATATCCAGTTTTTATAAACATTTAATACATGACATGTCTACTAATCCCCCTCTCTACCTCCAGGCATTAGTCTTAATGATGATCTCCACCATCAAGTGCTTTGATGCTCCCACGGCTTTTCCCACTGCTTTAAATTGCAGGAGAATAATTTCAAACTACTCACCAGATGGTATAAGACTTCAGAAGCTCTTTTCCGTTTTGGCCTCTCTAACTCCAAGGTATGCTGGAGATGCAATGCTGCCGTGGGCACATTTGAGCATATATGATGGTTTTGCCCCATTATCAAACTTTTTTGGAAGGATGTGGAGGATACCATAAATTTGGTTTGTGGACGTTCCTTCTCTCTCCATGGGTCTTATGCTGCAAACTTTTCTGCTCCCTGCTAAATTTTTATTAGGATAAGCTATGCAATCATCTTGCCACGGCTTCCCAACAGCAAACACCTGCCAAATAAGGGTTCACTCTCTGATGAATCAACCCACCACTCCCTCTGTCAGTGCTACCCCTTCAAGAGGCATAAGCTGCAGCAATCTCTTCACATTAGAGTACATAATGACAAAGTTTTAACATCTAGTATTTCATCCTGACATGAATTGACATCAAAAGGATGTACTATTACAACCAGCTAGGCTTACACATACACAACCTGCCATGATCCCAAAAAAAAGGAATAATTTTTTCAACTGTTTAATGTTTAATAACCCCTTAACCCTTTAAGGACCCAGCCAATCTTCACTGTAGGACCAAGCCATTTTTTGCACATCTGACCACTGTCACTTTAAGCATTAATAACTCTGGGATGCTTTTACCTTTCATTCTGATTCCGAGATTGTTTTTTCATGACATATTCTACTTTGACATAGTGGTAATTTTTTGTGGTAACTTGCATCCTTTCTTGATGAAAAATCCCAAAATTTGATGAAAAATTCGAAAATTTTGCATTTTTCTAACTTTGAAGCTCTCTGCTTGTAAGGAAAATGGATATTCCAAAAAAAAAAAAAAATGTTTGATACACATATACAATATGTCTACTTTATGTTTGCATCATAAAATTGACGTGTTTTTACTTTTGGAAGACATCAGAGGGCTTCAAAGTTCAGCAGCAATTTTCCAATTTTCCACAAAATTGTTCGGCGGGCGCAGTAGAGGGCTCCGAAGCGAAGGAGCGACAAGGAGATTTCGGAGAGTATGTTTTTCTGAAATGGTTTTTGGGGGGCATGTTGCCTTTAGGAAGCCCCTATGGTGCCAGAACAGCAAAAAAAAAAAAAAAACACATGCCATATTTCACATTTTTGCAAGGGTTAATAGCAGAACATACCCCCCAAAATTTGTAACCCCATCTCTTCTGAGTATGGAGGTGACCCATAAGTTGACCTGAAGTGCACTACGGGCGAACTACAATGCTCAGAAGAGTAGGAGTCATATATGGCTTTTTGTGAGCAAATATTGCTCGGGGGGCATGTCGCATTTAGGAAGCCCCCATGGTGCCAGAACAGCAAAAAAAAAAAAAAACACATGGCATACCATTTTGGAAACTAGACCCCTTGAGGAACGTAACAAGGAATAAAGTGAGCCCTAATACCCCACAGGGGTTTCACGACTTTTGCATATGTAAAAAAAAAAAATACACTAAAATGTGTGCTTCCCCCCAAATTTCACATTTTTGCAAGGGTTAATAGCAGAAAAGACCCCCCAAAATGTGTAACCCCATCTCTTCTGAGTATGGAAATACCCCATGTGTGCACTACAATGCTCAGAAGAGAAGGAGCGCCATTGAGCTTTTGGGAAAAAAAATTGTTTGGAATGGAAGTCAGGGGCCATGTGCGTTTACAAAGCCCCCCGTGGTGCCAGAACAGTGGACCCCACACTTGTGACCCTATTTTGGAAACTACACCCCTCACAGAATTTAATAAGGGGTGCAGTGAGTATTTACACCCCACTGGCGTTTGACAGATCTTTGGAACAGTAGGTTATGCAAATGAAAAATTTAATTTTTCATTTTCACGGACCACTGTTCCAAAAATCTGTCAGACACCTGTGGGGCGTAAATGCTCACTGTACTCCTTATTACATTACGTGAGGGGTGCAGTTTCCAAAATGGGATCACATGTGGGTATTTATTTTTTTGCGTTTATGTCAGAACCGCTGTAAAATCAGCCACCCCTGTGCAAATCACCAATTTAGGCCTCAAATGTACATAGTGCGCTCTCACTCCTGAGCCTTGTTGTGCGCCCGCAGAGCATTTTACGCCCCACATATGGGGTATTTCTGTACTCAGGAGAAATTGCGTTACCAATTTCTGGGGTCTTTTTTTCCCTTTAACGCTTGTGAAAATAAAAAGTATAGGGCAACACCTGCATGTTAGTGTAATTTTTTATTTTTTATTTTTTACACTAACAAGCTGGTGTAGCCCCAACTTTTCCTTTTCAAAAGGGGTAAAAGAAGAAAAAGCCCCCCAAAATTTGTACTGCAATTTCTCCTGAGTACGGAGATACCCCATATGTGGCCCTAAACTGTTTCCTTGAAATATGACAGGGCTCTAAAGTGAGAGAGCTCCATGCGCATTTGAGGACTAAATTAGGCAACACATAGGGGTGGACATAAGGGTATTCTACGCCAGTGATTCCCAAACAGGGTGCCTCCAGCTGTTGCTAAATTCCCAGCATGCCTGGACAGTCAGTGGCTGTCCGGAAATGCTGGGAGTTGTTGTTTTGCAACAGCTGGAGGCTCCGTTTTGGAAACACTGCCATACAATATGGTTTTAATTTTTATTGGGGGGGGGGGGACAGTGTAAGGGGGTGTATATGTTGTGTTTTACTCTTTATTATGTGTTTTATTTTATTTATATCTCTTTATTTCTTTTTTTTTTTTTATCACAAAACAGAACAAACAAAATTACAAACCATACAGTTATACAAAACAAGACAGAAATATACAATATAGGGTTCTCTTTATTATCCTATATCTCTCTATATTACTCATTAACAGCATAGAACCCAAAGGATACCTGTCTTATAGTTACCTATGTACATACCCACTCCATACCCCACCCAGCCACCCCTTCCACACAATCCTTATTCCAGTGCCACGAAAAAACAAAACAAAAACAAAAGTGTGAATTCACTTGCGATTTGCCGCGATCGCCGACTTGGGGGGATCTGATGACCCCCTGGGCGCACGGGATGCCTGCTGAATGATTTCAGCAAGCATCCCGGTCCGATCTCCGCTCAGCGCACGGCGGGGACCGGAACTCCCCATGACGTAACTGTATGTCATGGGTCCTTAAGACCCAGGGTGTCGGGACGTAACGTTACATCATGGGTCCTGAACGGGTTAAGGACCAGGGGTTTTTCCGTTTTTGCACTTTAATTTTTTCCTCCTCACCTTTTAAAAATCATAACCACCTCAATTTTGCACCTAAAAATCCATATGATGGCTTATTTTTTGCACCACCAATTCTACTTTGCAGGGACATCAGTCATTTTACCCAAAAATCGATGGCGAAACGGGGAAAAAAATCATTGTGCGACGAAATTGAAAAAATAATGCCATTTTGCTAATTTAGGGGGCTTCCGTTTCTACGCAGTACATTTTTCGGTAAAATGACACCTTCTCTTTATTCTGTAGGTCCATACAGTTAAAATGATACCCTACTTACATAGGTTTGATTTTGTCATACTTCTGGAAAAAATCATAACTACATGCAGGAAAATGTATACGTTTAAAATTGGCATTTTCTGACCCCTATAACTTTTTTATTTTTCTGCATATGGGGCGGTACGAGGGTTAATCTTTTGCGCCGTGATCTAAAATTTTTATCGGTACCATTTTTATATTGATCAGACTTTTTGATCGCTTTTTATTCATTTTTTCATGATATAAAAAGTGACCCAAAATACGCTATTTTGGACTTTGGAATTTTTTTGCGCGTACGACATTGACCGTGCGGTTCAATTAATGATATATTTTTATAGTTTGGACATTTACGCACGCGCCAATACTACATATGTTTATTTTTATTATGTTTATATATTATTTATAAGGAATTTGGGAAAAGGGGGGAAGGGGTTAATGTGTGTGTGTGTTAAACTTTTTTTTTTACACTTTTAGTCCCCTTAGGGGACAGGGGACTTTTAGGAGGAATCATTAGATTCCTCATACAGATCACTATGGTTGTATAGAACCATAGTGATCAGTGTGCTCTGCGCTTGAATGATAAAGCCTGGCCCTGCCAGGCTGTATCATTCAGAGAGCCGGAGCTGCCGTGGAAGGAGAGGTAATCCCTCAGTCTACCTCAGCAGTGGATCGACCCCCGTGATCGCGCTGCGGGGGGGCGATACACCAAACTGGACCACCAGGGACTGAATATAGAAACCTTTAGACGCCGCTGTCAACTTTGACAGCGGCGATCTAAAGGGTTAATAGCCGCCCGCCACGATCGCCGCATGTCGGCTATTAACGCTGGCCCCCAGGTGCAGGAATCAGCTGGGGGCCGGGCGGTATGACTCGGGCTCGAGTCAGGAGACCGCGTCATACCTGGTTAAGGGCCATTGGACGTGTATACACGTCCATGGTCCTTAAGAAGTTAAAGCTATTTCTTCTTCACTATTTTGAGATACTACCAAAAAGAGGGCCACTTGGTACAAAGTACTAAGTATGTGTCTCAAATGGAAACACTCACTATACAAAACCTATCACATAACCACTGAGACAAAAATATTTGCAAAAATAGTGTACAATCTTTATTAGAGTGCATACATGCATAAAATCACAATTAAAATGGAACAGAGACAGACAGAAGATACAAGTGTCTCATACAGTATGTAAGGTGAGTGTTCTAGTGCAGAGACTATCAAGGGTTATTTAATGCAAACTATGGGTAAAGGGAGCAGCTATATATACATATTGGCATGATACCCATAATAAATACCCAAAAACTACCCAAATAACTGCACAAAACACAACAATAGGGGTCACAAGGATACAAGTACAAACGTGCATAAAAATATAGTATCATAACCAGAACACTAGACCCTGTAACCCTAGCACAAATTCAGGTGAGAACCGGCCAAAATATGGCGCATCTCACCTCACCATGCCATGGTCCACGAGTAAGGAACGGTCAAATGACACATAATGCACAGGTTAGATCCGGACACCCTTACCAGTAGAGACCACCACCCCTGATAAATAGCAGGTCATCGATGTAGCGGCCATACCATGCGATGCATTTAGCATAGGGGTTATGGGGTGCGAAAAGATTCTCCCTCTCCCACCAACACATATAGATGTTGGCGAGAGAGGGATAGAATTTCGCCCCCATCGAAGCTCCGGTGATCTGCAGGTAGTATTAGCCATTAAACATAAAAAAATTGTGGGACAATAAAAATTCAACCACCATAATCAAATACTCCTGCAGATCACCGGAATTAGCTGTAAAGGTAGAAAGAAACCAACGTAATGCTGTAAGGGCAAGGTTGTGAGGGATAATCGAATATAAAGCTGTCACATCTGCCGTTATCCACATGTGACAATCTTGCCAGACAAATTCATCAAAGGCCGCCAGTACTTGCTGGGTGTCCTTGATGAAACCTGGTATGTGGGAAATGAAAAGCTGTAGCATGCTGTCAGTCCAAGCACACAACCTTTCATTTAATGACCCTACACCAGCTACTATCGGTCTCATTTGTGGAGGGAAGAGGTTTTTATGAACTTTGGGCAAGGAGTGGAAAATGGCTACCACTGGATGCTCAGGAATTAAATAATCTGCCATTTTTTGAGAAAATATTCTACTCCTTGCCCCCATATTAACCAGATTGGTTAATTCCCTTTTGAAAGGGAGTGTTGGATTCCCTGGCAGCGGTCTGTATGTATGATCATCAGAAACACGTCACTTCCGACCTGTTATCTGTTGCTTCTGGCGTGATGTAAAATAAAGCTATACTGATTTGATCTGCACCTGAGCTGGAGTTCTTTCCATATTCCCTACTGTCGGCGAGTGCAAGTGCAAGTGCTCGATATCCGGACCAGGGGTGAGCTGGCTTCATTTCTATATTTGCCTCACAGTAGTTTGTTTGTTTACTATTCAGGCTGTGTATATGTATAAAGTTAATATACATTTATATCCAAGCATATGTTATAGCAAGTTATATATCTACAAACAGTATAATAAATAACAAATTATGAAAATAAATTAATAACACATTAATTGTATAAATTGCTTTTGTTTTAAAATTGTCTTTAGTAAAAGTACAGTAAACCCTATTCTTATAAGTGAAATGTCACCTTTTATATAGAAATCAAAAGGGTCACTCACTTAATATTACTAACACCTTTCCCTAAATGATTTAGCAATTTATTAAACCGCACAAGGAGGGGTTCCAGCTGAGTAAGTCAAAATGGTGTTGGCTTTTCCCTAGGGGGTAGATCATGTGAAAACACCCAAGATCAGAACTGTCATATGCTCAGCGGTAGGTACATTTTGTGCAGAAATTAATGGACCAAGCTGGGAAATGTTTTTATGTTGCGTCTTCCTTTGTGTCAGATGCAAATTCAAAGAGCTTTTGAAGCAAGTGAATGGTAGTTATGGAAAATAATTTACATTTATTGACACTAGTAATATAGCAAACACTAAAACTGAGCACAAAGTGACAAATTGAAAATGTTCTACATATGCTTTGGAGATTACTGAATACATTTAAATTTTAAAACAATTATTTTCTCATATTTTGAGCAACTTACATACGTCTATAAAAGTCAATAAGATGCATATGAATTGAGTATAATCATATATTGTATTTCATAATATTTGGTATAGATCAGGTGACTAAAAAAAACAAAAACAATATAATACTGCATAAAAAACAGATACTCTGTTTGCCTGTTCATTTATTTATTTATTCTTTGTTTTCATGACATAAAATTATCGTGACAAGTCTATTAGAATGTTTTCCTAAATGAATGCCAATATGTTGTGTGTATAGAGTCATTGGCATTAGATGTACTGTAACTTATACAATTAAGAACTGTGTCATACTATAAATAGTACAGGGACATGCATGTATCTGTCTTAAGGAAAGTGTACCTCCAATTATTAACTGTACCAGAGCCTTAGATTGTAATGGCACTGGGTTTTGCACTGGTCCGGATAACTAGAAAACTGAATAATAGGCTAGGTCTTCTATGATGCAGTGGGAGCTGGGGCAACGGCTGTTTCTTTTTATGTATTTATAGTACAAATTCCTAATGCATGTCATTTAGATGAATGACTATAGTGCTTAAAATAGCACTATAGTAATTTTTCGTATCATTCTGTTATTCTGCTTTGAGTTATCCTCTTTCTTCTTCATCCAGCCCATGCCACTATGACTTTGGACCATTACAGAATTTACTAGTGAATCACCTTTAGGCCCTTGTTCCTAAAGAAACTATTACAACACAAATACATTTACACCTCAGACCTGACCCTAAATTCGAATTTCAGATTAGACCCCTAAAAAATGTTTAGTTCCAGAAATGTATAACCCAGACTAGACATAAAAAATATTTGGACCCTAGACTATACCTTCTTTTACTTACTTTTCCCACTCACGGGTTTCTCTTCAGCTCTGGCACCACTGCACACAGGGTCCTAAATCTGATAGTGTAAGGATATTGTGGAGCTACTAAACACCATGTGCTGAAGCTGGTAAAACTTAAAGAGTACCTGTCACAAATAAAATGTTTCATATATTGTTCCTTGTGTAATTGGCAGACACTTTCCCATTCACTTGCTTTTAAAATTATCAACATAAATATGTTTAAAATGTAATAAAAAAAATGGCCACTATGTGGCTCTGTTTTGTTCCCTGCTACAATTAATACAATGAGTACGGTCTCCTCCTGGCCTGGCAGGACAACAAACGTGCACAGAGCTTGAGGTCTTCTATTCATCACAATGCTGCAACAACTACAACAGTCCCCCAGCAAGCTTTAGTGATGTTATGCCTGCTGGGAAACGCCCACTTTCTCCTGCTGGGAAATGCAACATGCGAGCAAGAAGAATGGTAATATACAGAGCTGTTTAACCCCTTAAGGACCCAGCCCAAATATACCTTAAGGACCCGGCCATTTTTCGAACATCTGACCACTGTCACTTCAAGCATTAATAACTCTGGGATGCTTTTACCTTTAATTCTGATTCCGAGATTGTTTTTTCGTGACATATTCTACTTTATGTTAGTGGTAAAATTTTGTCAATACTTGCATCATTTCTTGGTGAAAAATTCCAAAATTTGATGAAAAAAATGAAAATTTTGCATTTTTTTTTAGCTTTGAAGCTCTCTGCTTATAAGGAAAATGGATATTCCAAATAAATTATACATTGATTCACATATACAATATGTCTACTTTATGATTGCATCATAAAGTTTACATGTTTTTACTTTTGGAAGACATCAGAGGGCTTCAAAGTTCAGCAGCAATTTTAACATTTTTCACAAAATTTTCAAAATCTGAATTTTTCAGGGACCAGTTCAGTTTTGAAGTGGATTTGAAGGGCATTCATATTAAAAAATACCCCACAAATGACCCCATTATAAAAACTGCACCCCTCAAAGTATTCAAAATGACATTCAGTAAGTGTGTTAACCCTTTAGGTGTTTCACAGGAATAGCAGCAAAGTGAAGGAGAAAATTCAAAATCTTCATTATTTACACTCGCATGTTCTTGTAGACCTAGTTTTTGAATTTTTACAAGTGGTAATAATAAAGCCCCCAAAATTTGTAACCCAATTTCTCTTGAGTAAGGAAATACCTCATATGTGTATGTCAAGTGTTCGGCGGGCGCAGTAGAGGGCACAGAAGGGAAGGAGCGACAATGGGATTTTGGAGAGTGAATTTTTCTGAAATGGTTTTTGGGGGGCATGTCACATTTAGAAAGCCCCTATGGGGCCAGAACAGCAGAAAACACCACATGGCATACCATTTTGGAAACTACACCCCTCAAGGCACGTAACAAGGGGTCCAGTTAGCTTTAACACCCCACATGTGTTTGACAACTTTTCTTTAAAATCGGATGTGTAAATGGAAAAAAAAAATCACACTAAAGTGCAGTTTTTCCCCCCAAATTTACAATTTTTACAAAGGGTAATGGGAGAAAATGCCCCCCCAAATTTGTAACCCCATCTCTTCTGAGTATGGAAATACCCCTTGCGGGCGAATACAATGCTCAGAAGAGAAGGAGTCACATTTGGCTTTTTGAAAGCAACTTTTGCTGAAATGTTTTTTTGGGGCATGTCACATTTAGGAAGCCCCTGTGGTGCAAGAACAGCAAAAAATACCCACATGGCATACTATTTTGGAAACTACACCCCTCAAGTAACATAACAAGGGGTCCGCTGAGCCTTAACACCCCACAGGTGTTTGACGACTTTTCGTTAAATTTGTTTGTGTAAATGAAAAAAAAAAAAATTTTTTTTTACTAAAATGCAGTTTTTCACCTAAATTTTTCATTTTTACAAGGGGTAATAGGAGAAAATGACCCCCAAAATTGTAAACCCATTTCTTCTGAGTATGGAAATACCCCATGTTCGGACGTAAAATGCTCTGCTGGCGAACTACAATGCTCAGAAGAGGAGGAGCGCCATTGAGCTTTGGAAAGAGAATTCGTTTGGAATGGTAGTCAGGGGCCATGTGCGTTTACAAAGCCCCCCGTGGTGCCAGAACAGTGGACCCCCCACATGTGACCCCATTTTGGAAACTACACCCCTCACAGAATTTAATACGGGGTGCAGTGAGTATTTACACCCCACAGATCTTTGGAACAGTGGACTGTGCAAATGAAAAATTGAATTTTTAATTTTTACGGACCACTGCTCCAAAAATCTGTCAGACACCTGTGGGGCGTAAATTCTCAATGTACCCCTTATTACATTACGTGAGGAGTGTAGTTTCCAAAATGGGGTCACATGTGTCGGGGGTCTATTGTTCTGGCACTATGGGGGCTTTGTAAACACGTGGCCTTCAATTCCGGACAAATTTTCTCTACAAAATCCTAATGGCGCTCCTTCTCTTCTGAGCATTGTAGTTCACCCGCAGAGCACTTTAAATTCACATATGGGGTATGCTCTTAAAAATTTGGGGGGCTTTTTTTCCTATTTTCCCTTGTGAAAATGAAAAATTTAGGGTAACACCAGCATTTTAGTGAAAAAATATAATTTTTTTTCATTTTCCCATCCAACTTTAATGAAAATTTGTCAAACACCTGTGGGGTGTTCAGGCTCACTATACCCCTTGTTACATTCCGTGATGGGTGTCGTTTCCAAAATTGGGTCACATGTGGGTATTTATTTTTTTGGGTTTATGTCAGAACCGCTGTAAAATCAGCCACCCCTGTGCAAATCACCAATTTAGGCCTCAAATGTACATGGTGCGCTCTCACTCCTGAGCCTTGTTGTGCGTCCGCAGAGCATTTTACGCTCACATATGGGGTATTTCCGTACTCAGGAGAAATTGCGTTACAAATTTTGGGGGTCTCTTTTTCATTTTACCTCCCGTGAAAATAAAAAGTAAAGGACAACACCAGCATGTTAGTGTAAAAAATTTTTTTTTTTTACACTAACAGGCAGGTGTAGACCCCAACTTTTCTTTTTCATAAGGGGTAAAAGGAAAAAAAAGCCCCCCAAATTAGTAGTGCAATTTCTCCCGAGTACGGAGATACCCCATATGTGGCATTAAACTGTTTCCATGCGCATTTGAGGACTAAATTAGGGATTGCACAGGGGTGGACATAGGGGTATTCTACGCCAGTGATTCCCAAACAGGGTGCCTCCAGCTGTTGCTAAACTCCCAGCATGCCTGGACAGTCAGTGGCTGTCCGGAAATCCTGTGAATTGTTGTTTTGCAACAGCTGGAGGCTCTGTTTTGGAAACACTGCCGTACAATTCATTTTTAATTTTTATTGGGGGGACAGTGAAAGGGGTGTTTATGTAGTGTTTTACCCTTTATTATGTGTTAGTGTTGTGAAGTGTTTTTAGGGTACGTTCACACTGGCGGAGGTTTACAGTGAATTTACCGCTAGGAGTTTGCGCTGCGGCAAAAAATTTGCCGCAGCTCATACTTGAAGCAGAAAACTTACTGTAAACCCGCCAGTGTGAATGTACCCTGTAAGTTCACATTGGGGGGGGCAAACCTCCAGCTGTTTCAAAACTACAACTCCCAGCATGTACTGACAGACCGTGCATGTTGGGAGTTGTACTTTTGCAACAGCTGGAGGCACACTGGTTGGAAAACCTTCAGTTAGGTTCTGTTAACTAACTCAGTATTTTCCAACCAGTGTGCCTCCAGCTGTTGCAAAACTACAACTCCCAGCATGTACTAATCACCGAAGGGCATGCTGGGAGATGTAGTTATGCAACAGCTGGAGGTACCCAACTACAACTCCCAGCATGCCGAGACAGCTGTTTGCTTTCTGGGCATGCTGGGATTTGCAGTTTTGCAACATCTGGAGAGCTACAGTTTTTAGACCAGTGCACAGTGATCTCCAAACTGTGGACCTCCAGATGTTGCAAAACTACAACTCCCAGCATGCCCAGACAACAAACAGCTATGTGGGCATGCTAGGAGTTGTAGTTTGGCAAGATCTGGAGGGATATAGTTTAGAGACCACTGTATAGGGGTCTCAAACTGCAGCCCTCCAGCTGTTGCAAAACTACATATTCCAGCATGCCCAAACAGCTGTCTGGGCATGCTGGGAGTTGTAGTTTTTAATGTATCACTGGGGAATTATTCTTCAATAAGAACACCCCTTTCCCCATGAGAATTCTCACTATCAGGGTGCATTGATAAAGGTGCCCTTGGAGAGAGAAATTATGCTGTATATATGAAGTTACAGAACATCCAATAAGGCAGTGATGAAAAAATAATATATAACTTTTATTCTGATTCTTTTCTAAAATAAGAGAATTAAAAAGTCCATAGCTAGCAGTATAGTTGGTCAACACAGGACCGTGCTCATGAAATGGGTATGGGGTAACAGGTGAATACCTATATCTAAATAGTCCTACCTCATCCTAGGACTATCCCTCACTACATTTAGTGTGGGTGGGGGTGGGGTTTAGTGATTTCCACTCGCAGGTGGTTAGCTAATTAATCTCTCATACTCCTGTCCAACGCGTTTCTCCCACTTGTTTTAAGGGTTCATCAGGGAACCGAGGAGGGAATAATAGGCTACCAGTATATAATCATATCACACAAGGGTACATAGAAATAGGTATATATGGACTAAGTTCAGATCAATAGTTAGTCAAGATCAATAGGTAGTCAAATACAGACCAGATAGACACTAGATAAAGGGGATGGATATGTCAGTCAGTCACTGGCAAGTTGGAACCACAGTTGATGTCCAGATTGGTAAGTTTACAGTCCGAAACAGTCATTCAGAGTGATGTGTACACCGTCAAAAAGTCCAGAGTCAATCTGATAACCGCAACCCACCATATCATAACTTTAAATTAAGTAAAACATATAAATTATCTATGTATAACACCACAGCCATATAGGGTATGTGGTGTCACATCCATGTAGATTCCAATATTGACGATAGCACAGAATGATTATTACTTCCACACAGGTATATAGTAACATTCAGGTTCTATGTATAGAGATGAACTGTGAAGACATAATTAGACAAAAAATGTGTTTGTATAAGAAATATTACATATGTCATAATAGGATGATGTAGACAAAAATAAATAAAAATAAATTCATACCTCGGTTTTAAATAACCATGTATGATAACTTGGGTGGTTGATTCTCCTATGTGGACTGGCGGTATTTATTGTACTCTGGACCATGTGATCTAAAACAAGCATCATATTCCATTTACATTATGTATTGTTGCTAGTTGTCATTAATAGCTCACTTATTATTACTCACCCCAGCAACTGATAATGCCCTGGTAGATCTACTGACAGATTGCCATCTAAGGTCTAATTAGACCTTCCACCTTGGGGGCCTGAAGTAAAAGATACAATAAAGTGCAATGAGAAAAGATATGTGCCCCAAATTGGACGCATATAGTTTCCATCAATAACGAAGCCCTCCCTTGGTCTGAAGGCACTTACCCTGTCCTTGGCCTCTAGATGCTTGGACATCACTGGATGGAAGCGATGTGCCATGATCCCGGCGTTTTCACTATTTTATACCAGTGAGCCGGAAGTTTGTCATAGGAGGCGCGGCTATGTGCCTTCGTTATACTTGTTAGGTGGAACGCATCCATCCCCGGAAGTTGCTGGGTATGGAACGCAGCCCTTACAACTTCTGCTGCCGGACATATTAGAGCAGTTCCGGTTAGTGGAACGCACATGCGCTCCAGAAGATAAGTTCCGGCCTCCTTTTTAGTGTGATGTTCCGGTTGGTGGGACGCAAATGCGTCTCACCACCGGATCACTCCGAAGGTTAAAATTGGTGGAACGCATATGCGCTTCACCGCTAGGTGCATAGGGCAAAATGCACAGTATGGGGGGCCAGTAAATGGAAAAAAATGTTAGGTGTTTTGCTACAAACCTAGACAGTTTAGTATCTTTACAGATATTGAATGCCAGTGGCTGAAGGACAATTGATAATGGATGCATAAAGATATTAACGTGTATATATATTTTATAGTATTGCACATAGTATCATGGCCAAATAATGTTCCTGCAAAGATGGGGAATATCTATAACATAGAATATTCCCAATGGTTAGTGGTATAGGTTAATCCAGGTAAATGTAAAATACCTTAAAATTTAAATTAGAGGGCACAAATGAGAGGGAGTCATTTGGACCACGTGGTATAGATTAATCAAGGTAAAGGTGAAATACCTTAAATGGAAGGCACAAATGAGAGAAAGTCATTTAGACCTTCGTGGTGATAGGGTGCCAAATGCAGTTCCTGCAGCAATGGGTAATATCTATAACAAAGAATGTTCCCAATAGTCAGTAGTATAGATTAATCAAAGTAAAGGTGAAATACCCTAGATAAAAGGCACAAATGAGAGGGAGTCATTTAGACCACGTGGTGATAGGGTGCCAAGACGGTAGATCCACTTGGTTTCCTTCTGCATAAGTATCCTGTCTTGGTCGCCCCCTCTTGGGTCTTTCATCAATACTTCAATAGCTTGAAACTTGAGGTCATATATGTTCTCACGATGTTTGAGGTGCATGTGAGTTGCAATGGGTTTCTCTCTTTGATGTTTAACATCACCCAAGTGCTCCAAAATTCTTCGCCGAAACTCGCGGATGGTTTTACCAACATAATATAGCGTGCAGGGGCATTTGGCCAAATATATTACTCCTTTGGTTTTACAATTTGCATACTGCCGGCATTTGTATGTTTTAGTTTCATCAGGTCCACAAAACTCTTTTGTCACATGTATATATTTGCAGGCTTTGCATTCTCAACAACGAAATGTCCCCATCACTGGTCTATCCAGCCAGGTTCTCCTTGCTTTAGGCGGAGTATAGTGACTGTGGACCAATACATCATTCAGGTTTTTTCCCCTACGATATGTGATGACTGGTCTTGGTTCCACTAGTTCACTCATCAACGGATCCGAGCTGAGTATTGTCCAATGTTGAGATATGATGTTGCGGATCTCTTCTGATGCCGCATCAAAGGTTCCAATAATTTGAGTCGGAGCCTTTGCCGAAGGGTCCTTTGGTTTAGACTGGAGTAGAGGAATCCTGTCTAGGGGTCTTGTTTGTTGGTAGGCTTCCCTTAGAATTTTATCTGGGTACCCTCTTTCCCTGAATCTTTCCCTAAGTTTTGCAGATTCAGTTTTGAAGGAGTCTGTGGATGAACAGTTCGTTCGTAGGCGCATGTATTGCCCTTTTGGGATGCCCTTCTTTAGTGGAAAGGGATGATAGCTGCTCCAGGTAAGTAGGTTATTCCCTGCAGTGGGCTTTCTATGAATAGTCGTGTCGATCCCCTCTTGCTGATTTTTTGACAGTAGGATGTCCAAAAAGGCCAATTGGTCATTGTTGATTTCTGAAGTGAATCCAAGGCCTATCGGGTTGTCATTGAGTGATATCATGAATGCATCAAAGTCCTCCCTAGATCCTGACCAAATGACCGCTACATCGTCGATGTAGCGGCCCCAATACTGTATGTGGTGGTGGTATGACTGATTTGCTTCCCCAAACACTATGATTTCCTCCCACCAGCCCAGGAGCAAGTTGGCATAAGTGAGCGCCACTGGGCTGCCCATTGCCGTGCCCCTGAGCTGGTGGTATAGGACTGAATTGAAGATGAAAAAATTGTGAGTGAGTATGAAATGAAGAAGCGATAGGATGAAATCATTATGTAATGCAAACTGGACCCCTCTGCTTCGGATGAAATACTGCACTGCTTTCATTCCTGCCTCGTGGGGTATTGAACTGTAGAGTGCTTCTACATCTATAGAGCACAGCCACCATTCTTGTTCAATACTTAGGTCCTGCATTTTACTCAAAAGATCCTGTGTATCACGTAGGTATGACGGAAGACTTGTGACAAAGGGTCTTAAAATCTCATCCAGATAGATTCCACAATTTTGTGTTAGGTTGTTAATACCTGATACTATTGGCCTGCATTTTAGAGGTTGCAGTCCTTTGTGTATCTTTGGTAATCCATAAAAGGTCGCCAGTCGAGGTGCTTTTGGTAGCAGAAATGAGTATTCTTTATCGTCGATTAATTTAGAGATCAGTGCCTCTTTCAAGATGGATTCCAATTGTTTATGAAAGATCTGAGTGGGGTTGCTGCTCAGAATACGATATGTTGTGACGTCTGACAAGATGTTACAGCACATTTCTACGTATTGTTTATGGTCCATCAGTACCAGATTTCCCCCTTTGTCTGAGGGTTTTATGATGATTGATTCGTTCTGTTCCAGTTGTTTAAGTGCTAGATGTTCCTTCCGAGATAGATTGAAACCAGACATCTTAAAGCCATTCAGTGACCTTTCCATCTCGTGGCACACAACATCAATGAAGGTATCAATGCAGTCCCTTTCACCTATAGGTGCCATGAGGTTACTTTTATTACGGCAGGTGGAAAAGGGGCCTTGTCCAATGACTCTGTCATTTTCATCCAATAATGATGATAATAAATTGACCCCTTCCAGATCTGTTGTATCTATGCCCAGTTCTAAGCATTTCCTTTGATCATGTAATTTAAAGAATTTTCTCCATTTCAGACGTCTCCCAAATAGATGAATGTCCTTTATCCAGGTGAACACATCCGGTTTGTTCACCGGGACAAAGGACAGACCCTTTCTGAGTACCTGATTCTCCTCAGTTGTTAAAGTATGAGATGAGAGATTTACAATCAAATTTCCCATCTCCATTGGTTTGGTTTCACCACATTTCAATTCTTCGCTAAAAAAGAAGAAGAGGAAGCAGAGGGAGAGGGGGAAGGCGGGGGTTGTTGCATTTGTGTAGGTAAAGAGGCGGCTGCTAGGGTAGAAAATGTACCAATGGTTCCAGATGTTTGTGGTTGTATATTCGGTTTGCTTCCGCCTCTCGGTTTTGAATTGTTTGGTTTGGATCCTTTTCCTCGTCCTCTGTAATTGTTGTACCTCCCTGTTCCTCCATATCGGGTGGTATATGGGGAACGGTTCCATTGTTTCATCGGACGTTCTGAGTCAGAGATGTCTGTTTCTGATGATGAAACTTCTGTATCCGTATACTGCGATTGCTGTTTTAACAGCACTGTATACGCTGTTTTCTCTGAATTCACTGAGATCACGCACAAATTGATTATGTTTTCTTTCTTTTAATAATGATTTATATTTTTCAATGTTGTTTTGTAGTTCTGTTTCTTTTTTATTAAATTCCGGATCAGTTTTTAAACTGGTAGCTATAGTGATGCTTTCATTCAATTTGGTGGTGGTGGTTTGTAGTGTGACCCTCTCTTCCTCCAATAGAATTTGCATTAGGCGTAGGGAGCTAGCAGTGGCCTCCTTTTCCCACTTTTGCATCAAAGTGGGTGTCCGAGACCTCGCTGCTGGTATAATTCTTATTCGCAGTCCTTTGGGCACAATTTGGTTTGCTAAATAGTTTTCCAAAGATTTAACCTCCCACCATGATTTCAGTTGTTCCCGATATCTGTTATTTAGATCCTTGAATACAGAGTTTAATGTAGGTGCTGTACGGATCACCTGTGTAAATTATTTTTTCAGAAAAGACGTCCTTCGCCTCGTCGATCCATGTGGTGGTATCCAACGTTCCAGACAGGAAACTTTTAGCCATGACACACTGTACAGTACACCTGTCGTGGAGTATAAATACCACTACAGTACAAAAAAAAGGATTTTCAAATCCCAAATTAGAACTTAATTATTAATGTATCACTGGGGAATTATTCTTCAATAAGAACACCCCTTTCCCCATGAGAATTCTCACTATCAGGGTGTATTGATAAAGGTGCCCTTGGAGAGAGAAATTATGCTGTATATATGAAGTTAAAGAACATCCAATAAGGCAGTGATGAAAAAATAATATATAACTTTTATTCTGATTCTTTTCTAAAATAAGAGAATTAAAAAGTCCATAGCTAGCAGTATAGTTGGTCAACACAGGACCGTGCTCATGAAATGGGTATGGGGTAACAGGTGAATACCTATATCTAAATAGTCCTACCTCATCCTAGGACTATCCCTCACTACATTTAGTGTGGGTGGGGGTGGGGTTTAGTGATTTCCACTCGCAGGTGGTTAGCTAATTAATCTCTCATACTCCTGTCCAACGCGTTTCTCCCACTTGTTTTAAGGGTTCATCAGGGAACCGAGGAGGGAATAATAGGCTACCAGTATATAATCATATCACACAAGGGTACAAAGAAATAGGTATATATGGACTAAGTTCAGATCAATAGTTAGTCAAGATCAGTAGGTAGTCAAATACAGACCAGATAGACACTAGATAAAGGGGATGGATATGTCAGTCAGTCACTGGCAAGTTGGAACCACAGTTGATGTCCAGATTGGTAAATTTACAGTCCGAAACAGTCATTCAGAGTGATGTGTACACCGTCAAAAAGTCCAGAGTCAATCTGATAACCGCAACCCACCATATCATAACTTTAAATTAAGTAAAACATATAAATTATCTATGTATAACACCACAGCCATATAGGGTATGTGGTGTCACATCCATGTAGATTCCAATATTGACGATAGCACAGAATGATTATTACTTCCACACAGGTATATAGTAACATTCAGGTTCTATGTATAGAGATGAACTGTGAAGACATAATTAGACAAAAAATGTGTTTGTATAAGAAATATTACATATGTCATAATAGGATGATGTAGACAAAAATAAATAAAAATAAATTCATACCTCGGTTTTAAATAACCATGTATGATAACTTGGGTGGTTGATTCTCCTATGTGGACTGGCGGTATTTATTGTACTCTGGACCATGTGATCTAAAACAAGCATCATATTCCATTTACATTATGTATTGTTGCTAGTTGTCATTAATAGCTCACTTATTATTACTCACCCCAGCAACTGATAATGCCCTGGGGTGACATCAGCAGTCACCCTAGCCCGGTCCCCGCCAGGCACGCGGCGGGGACCGAAATTCCCACAGGCGTATGGATACGCCCTGGGTCCATAAGTACCAGGACGTCAAGGCGTATCCATACACCCTAGGTCCTTAAGTGGTTAACCCCTTAAGGACTCAGGGTTTTTCAGTTTTTGCACTTTCTTTTTTTCCTCCTTACCTTTTAAAAATCATAACCCTCTCAATTTTCCACCAAAAATCCATATTATGGTTTAATTTTTGCATCACCAATTCTACTTTCCAGTGACATTAGTTATTTTACCCAAAAATTCACGGCGAAACGGAAAAAAAAATCATTGTGCAACAAAATCGAAGAAAAAACGCCATTTTGTAAATTTGGGGGCTTCCGTTTCTACGCAGTGCATATTTCGGTAAAAATGACACCTTGTCATTATTCTGTAGGTCCATACGGTTAAAATGATACCCTACTTATATAGGTTGGATATTGTCGTACTTCTGGAAAAAATCATAACTACATGCAGGAAAATGTATACGTTTAAAAATGTCATCTTCTGACCCCTATAACTTTTTTTATTTTTCCATTTTTCCATTTTTAATGGTATAAAAAGTGACCAAAATACGCTTTTTTGGACTTTGGAATGTTTTTACGCCATTGACCGTGCGGTTTAATAAATGATATGCTTTTCTAGTTCGGACATTTACACATGCGGCGATACCATATATGTTTTTTTTTTATTTACACTGTTTTATTTTTTTATGTTAAAAGGGGGGTGATTCAAACTTTTATTAGGGAAGGGGTTAAATGACCTTTATTAACACTTTTTTTTTAACTTTTTTTTTGCAGTGTTATAGGTCCCATAGGGACCTATAACACTGCACACACTGATCTCCTATGCTGATCACTGGCCTGTATTAACACGCCTGTGATCAGTGTTATCGGCGCTTGACTGCTCCTGCCTGGATCTCAGGCACTGAGCAGTCATTTGTTGATCGGACACCGAGGAGGCAGGTAAGGGCCCTCCCAGTGTCCTGTAAGCTGTTCGGGACGCAGCGATTTCACCGCGGCGGTCCCGAACAGCCCGACTGACTAGCCGGGATACTTTCACTTTCGCTTTAGAAGCAGCGGTCAGCTTTGACCGCCGCTTCTAAAGGGTTAATACCGCACACTGCCGCGATCGGCAATGTGTGGTATTAGCCGCGGGTCCCGGCCGTTGATGAGTGCCGGGACTGACGTGATGTGATGCTTCATATCGCGGGAGCCGGCGCAGGACGTAAATATACGTCCTGAGTCGTTAAAGGGTTAAAGCTCTGAAATAATTTTTAAGGGTGGGAGGGTGTTAGGAGTAGTAAGGGAACATAGCCTGAGGAAGTTGAGTTTATTTGGCGACTTTTTAAAGGGGTTATGCACCATAAGGTGATTTTAGTACATACCTGCCAGAACTGGGTATTCCCTGTTGGATTTTGTTCTCTAAACTACACATCTCACAGTTCCATGCTTGCAAGTATGAGGTCACTTTCCTCCCTTCCACACATCAGCCACCTCACCCATTGAAACACAGTGTTTTCTAACCAGGGGGCTTACAGCAGTTGCAAAATTAAAGCAGGACAGGCTCCCTATCATCATCTGACTAATGATGTCAGGTCGCGATGCATTGCATCCTGTGAAATCCTGAGACATGAGTAATTTTGTAGGCTGTTAAAAATAAATATTGGGGCGATAATCACAGAAGAACTGTGATACCACCGTGACACACAGGTACAGACATAGTATTATTAACTACAATAACTTTATAGCCCCTGTAGCATAGTCAAATAAAAACTAATTCTGCAATACCCCTAAAGCAAGGAGAGACATGACTGGACATTATAAATCTGAAGCATTTTAAAGGGGTATTCCATGAAAAAAAAAAATTTTCATATCAACTGGTTCCAAAAAGTTAAACAGCTTTGTAAATTATTTAATATTAATCCTACCAGTACTTATCAGTTAGGATTAAGATTTTTTAATAGAAGTAATTTACAAATCTGTTTAACTTTCTGGAGCCAGTTGATATGGGAAAAAAAAATCACCAGAATACCCCTTTAAGTTTAAATCAACTATTAGGTAACTTTGGCACAATTTGGGCGCTTTTAAATCCAAACTCCTTTCCTAAGAAGCCACGCACCTTTTTACCGATTCCACAACCCTTTTTCAGACTCGCCAGAAAAGTGTTATCAAAAGTGTTGTAAATTCTTAGTTAAAGGGGAACTCCGGTGGGGGAAAAAAAAATTCAAATCAACTGGCTCCAGAAAATTAAACAGATTTGTAAATTACTTCTATTTAAAAATATCAACCCTTCCAGTACTTATCAGCTGCCTAAACTACAGGTATACTACAGAGAAATTTGTGATTTTTTTCCAGTCTGACAACAGTGCTCTCTGCTGACACTCTTTTTTTTTTTTTTATGTTTGAAAATTTTTATTCATTTCCAAAGCAAGACAAACATACAGTAAGGTAAACATATGAACAATCTGAGGCAATCACAAGAGCAACTGAGCGTGCTCAATCACAGACAGGAGAGCATGCAGAACAATGTGAGCCAATAACCAGTCATAACAGGGAACAGGGGTAGTGGTTAGGGGCCGCCACCTCGCCAAAGGAGGGCTATGTGAAAGAGTGGTATAAGATGGTGGAGGAGGCCAGTAATAGGTGCCACTGGGCTCACCCCTGTCAAAAACTAGAACATAGGGCTAGGGCACAGGAGTCGGGTAGCGTGTATCCGATCCGAGCAGTAGTGGGAGAAGGAGAAAGAGAAAGAAAGGAAAGAAAGGTGGGAGATAGGGGGGGGGGAGCGAAGAGAAAGAGTAGGAGGGAGTAGGACAGAGAGAGAGGAGAGGGACACTCTTTTTTTATTATAAAAATACAAAACAATTCCAAAAAACAAAAACACAAAACAAGCTTAACCAGCTACAACAGAAATGTAAAATAAAACAAAACCCTGCCTAACCAGCCAGCCCAGCTTTAATAAATTGTAAAATATACCAAACTACAACTTTACTATACCTATACACCTAAGCAAACTATGAAATTCACACTCACACACGTAACATTAAAAAAAAAAAAATTGCTCAACTTGGCTAATTAAATGAAATTAAAATAAAAACAACATAAAATTCAGCACCACCTGGCTATAACTCAAAATCATCCATACTTGGGAAAAAAACAACAACAACAGAAAACATAACACACGCATAATCTCCAAAACTAACAAACACATACACACACACACATTTTGAGAATGAACATAACAACAGCACTTGGCTTATCAAAAACAAAAAAAAAAGAGAGCACAGCTCTGCTTTTTAAATAAAAGTTATATATACACAGACAAAACACACCTACATACAATAATAATAATACTACATAACAACAACTGGTCCGACTGCCCTTTTCTTATGGCTAATGCTACAATATTAAACAAAATGCATAACACAATATACCAACAAATAAGTAATATAAAGCAATATACATAGCACAGTATACATGCAAATATAAAAAATGTGCCTCACAAAAATACCTACAAAAATCCTAAAACCCTAAAACTAAAACTGTGCCCTCTCCCACACCACCCCTCCTGTACATGGTTCAGTCCATAACCGTTCACACAGTTCTTAAGTCCAGTCCTTAACTGACCCATGTCAGATCCCCTAAGAAAAAAAAAAAAAACACCCACAAATACCCCCTCCCCACCTAGCACTCCAACCAACCAACTAAATACAACCTTATATACAAGACCACAACCCAATTTAGGCCCAAGTTCAGTGCCTGTAAGCCCTTCATACCATATCAGCTGAAAACAAAACAAAAAGCTATGGTGGACATGCAACAGCCCACCACCGGGGAGAAGAATGGCAGATCTGATACACTGAAGAAATTTTAACTCTTTCCCTAACTCCCCCAACTATTCTCCCTAATTCTATCCTTTCATTAAAACTGACCCTACTATCACCCTATCCCTATCCCTGTATGCCTGTCCCTAACCAAAAGAAAGGTACTCTACCCAAAAAGGTCTAGTACCTAGGGCACATGAAAAGAAAACCCTCTCCATAGGAGAGAAGCCCTACTCGTACCAAGACTGTCATACTCCAAAGACCTGATCTTCCCGAGGTCACTGGTGATGTTCCTACAGACCTCCACCTCGGAGAGGACTTTCTGCTGGGTGGACACTTAACACCGTGCATTCCACATGTGATACTTAACCACTAAGCTGACTAAAAATAAAGTGCCCCGATCTCGACCACTGAGGGTCCTGAATACCCCATAAGCCCACTCCGGATAGGTAAGGCCGGCAAGTTGACTCCAGCAGATGGAAGCACCCACCCGGTTGTAGACCCCTACGTTAAAGGGACAATGAAGCAGGAAGTGGTCCATGCTTTCCAGCGTGTCCACACACTCTTCTCGGGGACACCCCCGGTCATCAGAGTTCCTGTACTTCAGGTTGTCCCTTACACCTAGCTTCCCCTGAAAGCAGCACCAGGCCAAGTCCTAAAACTTCTGGGGGATCCTTTTCAAGTTTAAAAGATACAACCCCACCCTCAGATCCCGACCTGGGCAGTCCCTGAGCGCCAGAGGCTTCTGGAAGTGGGTCAACAGAACCCGTTTGTCAAGGAACTGCCTTGACTGGGTCCTGATCTCCCACACTCCCAGACCCCACCGACGTAACGCATTCAGAGTCGGGGTAGCGTAAGCCGGAAGATATCCATTGGGCGTACGGAGGTCCTTCACTTGCCCTCCTCTCTCCCATTCCTGGAAGAAAGGCCGAAACCATTCCCTGCAGGAGAGTACCCACGGAGAAGCCCTCTCTTTCCAGAGGTTCGAGATGTTAGCTTTCAAGAAGGCGTTGGTTAAGAACACCACAGGGTTAATCATAGATAAACCCCCTAGTCTCCTCGTGCGATACGTAACCTCCCTCTTGACTAGGTTCAACCTGTTCCCCCATAACAGTTGGAAAAACAGGCTGTAGACCCTAGTGTAGTAAGCCTCTGACAAGATACATACACTGCCCAGATAGATAAACAAGGGGAGCAGATATGATTTGATCAGGTGCACCCTTTCCCTGAGGGTCATAGACTAACCCTTCCACTGGTTCACCCTCTGAGTGGCAACATGGAGCTTACCGTCCCAGTTTTTGGTGGGATAATCATCCTGGCCGAATGTGATGCCCAGAATTTTTTCTGAGTCTTGGGGCCCTGGGAGGGTGTCCGGGAGATCAAACGTTGGATAACCCCCTCCCAGCCAGAGACTTTCACACTTTTCCCGGTTGATCTTGGACCCGGATGCCTCCGAGTAGCAGTCCACCTCTGACACCACCACATCGACCTCCTACCTCGAGGAGACAAAAATAGTGACATCATCAGCGTACGCCACCACTCTCTGGGTGACATCCAGCTCCACCAGACTCATCCCCACTCCCGCCAACGGCCCACTATCTATCCTCCGGACGAAGGGATCAATCGCGAACACATATAAAAGCGGGCTCAAAGGACAACCCTGACGGACTCCGGACCCCACCTCAAAAGAGCGGCCAGACCACCCGTTCACCAGCGGGAAACTCTCTGCCCCGGTATACAAGATCTTAAGCCAATTCACAAAAGTACTCGGTAAGCCATATCTCAGGAGGACGGACCAGAGGTACTCGTGGTTCACCCGATCAAATGCTTTGGCCTGATCCAAGGACAGTAAGTACCCCTTCCAGAGACCCGCACTACTTCGCTCCACTGCCTCCCTGACACTGAGGACAGCACTTAAGGTGCTTCGGCCTGGGACAGAGCAGTGCTGAGCCCCCGAAAGGAGCCGGGGTGCAAACTTCACCAACCGATTATACAGTATCTTTGCCAGAAGCTTCCTGTCTGTATTGAGAAGAGCTATGGGCCTCCAATTCTCAATACGGCTCGGATCTTTACCTTTTGAGAGAAGAATCAGGGCTGACCTCCTCATTGACTTTGGCAGAGTGCCAGGAGAGACACTCATTTGGCAGAGTGCCAGGAGAGACACTCATTGAATACCTTGGTCAAGAGGGGAGCTAAAGACTCCTTAAAGGTCTTATACCACTCGGATGTTAAGCCATTCGGACCTGGTGACTTCTTGGGGGCGAGCCCCTCGTTCGCCAGTCTCACTTCCTCTTCCCTGATATCTTCTGCCTGGCTCAGGAATGGTTTCAGCCAGGAAAACCGACATCCTGTATCGATCTAGATCCTTCCTCCCCAAGAGGTGCGAGTAGAAGGATCTGACGACCTCCAGGATCCCTGATCTGGACCGATTCAGGGATCCCGTACTATTAACCAGTCCTGAGACTACTTTACTACTCACCGACATCTTGCAGTTCTTGTAAGGGTCGGGCGAGCGGTACTTCCCGAAATCCCTCTCAAAAACCAAAGATGCGTGCCTATTGTACTGACACCTCATCAGCAAGGACTTCACTCTGGAGATATCATCACAGCTACCTCCTGAGGCTCGAGAGCTGGCGGAAGAACCCCGCAACCCGTTTCTTGAATATCTCCCACCACTCTGACTTACTACTACAAAGGCCCAGTAAAGGTACCTGACTCTTAAGAAAATCCTCAAAGGACTGTCTTATCTCCGCTTCCTCCAGGAGGGACAAATTCAGCTTCCAATAACCTTTACCCATTTGGGGGGTCTCTAAAACATTCAAGGAAAACAAAATCATTCAGTGATCAGAGAACTCCACCTCAACCACGGACACTGTGGAAGAGACGGCTTCCTCCTTCAAATAAAACCTATCTATCCTAGACCTGCTGCTGCTACCTCGATGATAGGTGAAACCCGCGTGGCCTGAGGGGCTCCGGATGTGGGCATCCTCTAGGCGAGCTTCTCTAACTATATTATTAAGGGCCACACTATCATAATCCAGCGGACCATTGGAGCCTCTCCTATCTTGGGACCTTGTGACATTATTGAAGTCCCCTCCAAAGATCACATGCCGGCTAGTTAAAAGGAAGGGCTTAATCCTCATAAAGAGATTTTTACGGCCCAGCTTTGTTTGTGGGGCATAGATGTTTATAAGCCGGAGCTCTTGTCCCTTCTTGAGGACATCTAAGATCAGGCACCTCCCCATTTCTAACTCAATAACCCGTCTGCATTCAACCGGAGCGGTAAAAAGGACCGCCACCCCACTATACGGCTCAGCCGCAAGAGACCAGTTGGATGGCCTGCGCCTCCACTCTCTTCTATCTTTCACCAGAGAGGCTAGATCTGACAACCTGGTCTCCAGTAAAAAGAAAATGTCAGCTTCAACACGGCCGAGAAAATCGAAGGCTGCAAATCTAGCTGTATCTGACTTTATACTGGCACAATTAATAGATGCCAGCATCAGTGGGGTGAGTGCCGCCATCATGGGTGATTGAGTTAGACGGCCACACCTTTACTTCTGCTTCCCCTTCTTTTTTGCCCCCTCATTCACTGAAGAAGAGGAAAGGGCAGGACCACTTTTGGACCTTTTCTTAGACTCTGATTGGTTCATGTGGTCCCCGTCTCCGTCCGGCCCCAGTCTAACCCTGCCCTCCAAGGAAGGTGCCTCCGCAGGACAGGGCCCAGTTCCCCCCAGAGGCTCTCTCACCCTAGGCACCCCACCCTGACCTTCCCGCTCCAAGGAGGGGGAGGAGATGGTATCGAGTACGAGGTATCGGTTTGACAGGTCAATCAGAGGGGGGGAAGTCAGGCTTCTGTTTTGGACCTGGCCCATAGTACAAGGCTTAACAGAGGGCTGCGACCTCTTCTTTCTCCCTTTCCTTTTGCCCTTGTCTTTCTTTTTTGGCCTCTCCCCACTCTCCTCATCCACACTTTCATAGTGGAAGGAATCGGAAGGGTCGGCCTTATTGCCTTCCTCTCTGCGCAGCCTCCTGATCTCATTCAGCACGTTCTCCCCCAGGGCTTCAGTGGTTACAGGGCCAGCTTCAGGACCAGGGGCCGGAGCTACCCCTGTCACCTGGGCACTCTCCAGCTCCCTACTCCTCCTACGATTTTCCTCCCGCCTTAGTTTGGCGGGGCCCTTTATCCTCGTCACTAGCCCTGTTGCGCCCCCATCCCTGCTCGTACCCTCCCCAGCCTAGGTAACTCCAGAGCGGTCGCAGCATGGGTGAAGGCGCTAGGACAATGGCTGAAAGGGTGTCCGAGGACACCACACCGGTGGCATCTGATCTGCCTACAGGATGCGGCCAGATGACCCACCCCACCACACAAAGCCCAGACCTGTACAGTACAGGCTGCACTAAAATGGGTGGGGCTACCGCACCTGTGACAGACCTTAGGCTGCCCCTGGTAGAAGACCTGGATCCTGTCACGTCCAAGGAAGACAGCTGACGGAATGTGGGCAACTGTACTGAACGTTTGAGTTTGACGGAAAACGTCCAGGCCCCTGACCAGATCCCGTGCTCATCCAGATTTTTCTTGGGCATGTCCGTCACATCCCCATACCGACCAAGCCAGGTCATGATGTCATAACAAGAAAGTGACTCGTTACGGGTCAAAACTGTCACTTTCTTGACTGAGTTCTGACGGGAAATCGCCTTTACAGCAAAATCCCGCCAGCCGGGCTCGTTCTTCGCCACTTCGTAGTTTGACCAGAAGAGTTTGAGACCCTACGGCCGAACAAAAATTGACTTCAAACTCAGACGAACCGTAGGGGTGTATCAGGGCAAAGATGTCACTCACCCTGAATTCCATCTGGAGGAGGAGCTCAACCACTTTAGCGTGAGGCGGGCACGCATCCTCACCCCTCCATATCAGACGGACCACATTCCTACAGTTATTGTCCTGCCCGGGTGTCGGGAGGGACCAGACCACCTCCCCATTCTGCTCTCGGAAAGCGCCCAAATTGTGCCTCTCTATCCAGAAAGACAGGTCGACCTCACCCCTTCCCTCTACCTGGATCGACCTGTTGCCCCTACGCAGAGCCTCCAGGAGGCGCTGTTGCAAGTAACCCCCAGGACCGGACGGAGACGGGGACCCCACCGAATCCCCGGCTGCAACACTGGCATAGCTCCTAGGAGCAGTCACTGCCGGGGCGGGGGCAGCCAGACGAGACCCAGACCCAGGAGCACCATTCACACCAGCACTACTCCCATCATCCATACCAGATGTTGCATTCACACCACCACTACTCCCACGATCATTCACTCCACTGACACTCCTCCCATTCACAACACTACCACCCCCATCATTCTCACACCCTGCACTAACTCCCTGCCTAACATATCCTGGGCTGGCTGGGCCCTTTAGTACCGCCGGTTTTAATACAGGATTTCTTGCTGGCTTATCTGTCGCTGGGGTCAACGCTGATGGCTCCTCCTTCATAGGCGATGCTACCACCTGAGTCTGGGGCTGCCCCACTGGGCGTACCCCAGCTCCTCCCACAATGCCACCACTTGGCTTGCCCGACTGCTCAGGCTCTGACGATGACACTGACGCCCGGACACCCCCCTCACAGAGGAGTGCCCCGCAGCGCCCGCAGAAACCACAGTACTCGGGGGACCGCCCCATAGCACACGGACCGACCTTTCTCTGCTTCCGACACCCGGACACTCCCCCCCCCCTCACAGGAGAGTACCCTGCAGCGTCGGTAGTGCCCACAGCACTCGGTGAACCGCCCCCTAAGCACACGGCAGCATAGTTCTTCTCTGGCATTTGGACATGCCCCCCGCCACCCTGGGGCGTCCCAGCAGCGCCAGAGTTGCCCAACATGAGCCCATCCTGCCCTTCCCTACCGGCAGGACGGGTGGGCTTCACATCTTTTGCATCCATGGCCATTTCAGACACCATTCTATACCCCCATTGCTGGTCCCGCTCCACCACAGGAACGATGTCTTGCAGTTTGGGGGGCTCAGCAGCCTGAACCAGCTTTGCAGCTGACCCAGACTGCTGGAAAGCTACGAACATGTACTGCACAGATTGTTGGGTCTTCTGCTTCTTTGCTTTACGCCTGACTTTTCCATCCTCGCACTGATCTTCACCGAAGGTGAAATTCTGGAGGTGGACTGGGGATTCCTGCATGACAATTGCCCTCAATAAACCCCCAGCCTCACTCTCCACATCATCCTCCTCACTGTAAGTCACAGGGAGCGCCACTTGTGCCGGCTCTATGTAGCTGTCCTGGGTGTCACAGGGCATAGGAACAGACATAGCATCCTCCACCACATGCGCTCCTTCCTCTACCTACTCCTTAACTCCTTCACTGCCATCCTCACTATCTTCACCGCCACTACTCTCCCCATCATGCACCTCAACCTCCACCTTACCTGGGGATTTCATGGCGGCAAACCTTTTATCATTTGCCAGCTTCTCTCTGAGGAGACCCTCCAGGATCTCTGCCTTCCTCTCCTCCAGCTTAGCAATCTTGGCTTTCAGGGCTGTGAGCCTTTTCTTCAGCTCAGGCTTGCTTCTCCTGGACCCAGAGTTTGTCAGACTCTGAGTCCCACGCAGATCTTTTCTTGCAAGCCTGAGCTCTTTACTGCAGCGGTCGTATGCCGCAAAGCGTGCGGCCATACAGGAGCAGTAGGTCTCACTTGATTCTTTGGGGCCCACATCTCCAAACTCTTCCTCCTTGTTTTCCTTCCACCACCAGATCTCTGGCTGGCACCCGTTGCCGGAGGAGCAGAGCCTGCATTGCTGCAGACTCTGCTGGATCTTCTGCCTCCGGCTGGAACAATGGCTGCAGCAGTTTTCTCTCCACCCCCCGCCAGCCTTGAAGAATGGGGAATGGAGGCCTGTGGCTCCATGCAGGAAAGCTCTCCTAGGGAGCCTGCCACACCCCTGGGAAAGGCTTGATGGAAAATGCTGCTTTTCTGGAAGTCTGGAGCTCAAAATAGACACAACCGACAGCTTTTCAAACAGAACTCCTCTGGACTACAAGATGTGCTCTCTGCTGACACATCTGTCCGTGTCAGGAACTCCAGAGCTGGAGAGGTATTCAATGGGGATTTGCTTCTAATCTGGACAGTGCCTGACACGGACAGAGGTGTCAGCAGAGAACACTGTTGTCAGGCTGGAAAAAACTTCACAAATGTCTCTGTATTATACAGCAGCTGATAAGTACTGGAAGGCTTCAGATTTTTTAATATAAGTAATTTACAAATCTGTTTAACTTTCTGGCACCAGTTGATTTGAAAACATTTGTTTTCCACTTGTTTCCACCGGAGTTCCCCTTTAATATGGCAGAAGTCATACAAGATATTAGGTGCAATTGGAATGATAAATCTGGGCCACAGTATGTATTATAAATTAATGTTTATATACACAGGGCCAGTCTTAGGGGTGTGCAACCAGTGTGATTCACACAGAGTGCACTTCTCTGCCCTAGTGAAGGGTATAACAGAGCAGTTCTTCTCAATTCAGCCAAATATGTTTCCTCCATTGTGTCTCTTTCCCCATTCACACAGAGAGCAGGGAGTTATCAGCAGCTCTTAGGCCCCTTTCACACTATGAGTATTCATCCGTTATTAAACATCCATTTTCTGTGTAAACGAATGTATAATAACGGATGAAATAACGGGTGCTAACGGCTGAATAAAGTCTGTCAAAATAACGGGCATATTCATCTGTTAAGACCCGTTATAACATCCGTCATGTACAGCCGTTTTAACACCTCTGCCTACAGACTCCCATAGCCAGCAATACTACTACTCCCATCATGGAACAGACTTGTTTCCATGATGGGATTAGTAGTTCCCTGGCTGCGGGAGTCTGCCGGTGGCTGGGAAGGCTACATTAGTGTTTGCACTACTACCCCCATCATGGAACAGACTCTGAACAGACTGCTTAATAACTTCCCCTGTTTAATAACTTCTAATTGCATTGGGTCTCAGAAGTGAGACCCGGTGTGATCAATCTCTCAACCCATGTACTACAACCCCCATCATGGAACAGAGTCTGTGAGGGAAGAAAAATTAGTGCATGTGCGTTTTTTTCTTCCGTCACAAATAACGTCCGTTATTCATGACGGGCTATAACAAGTCATAACGGATAATCAAAAAATCCCATAGACTTTAATGGGATTTTGTAATGGCCGTTTAACATCTGTTTTTAAGGCTTTTCGAATGGAATTAATGAAAGTTTATAAAGAGTCTTTTAATGGAGCAAATTTATAGTGTGAAAAGGGCCTTACCTGACAGTTGTGATGAATCCCCGGCTCCTTGTGTAGTCTCCTGTGACAGGAAGCAGTAATTGCTTCCCCTCACATTGTCGTGCTGGGAGCAGTCTTTTATTAGCCTTTTGTTAATGGCTCCTATCAGTTTCCTGTGAGGGAGAGGGGCAGGTGAGTGAGGTGTGTCCATTAAACAGGGAGCGGCTTGATATCGCAAGGAAGAGGTGTTGCGACCTTGTGGCTCAGAGAACCATAGGTATATGCCTCTTTTATACTCTGAGACCCCATAAAAATTCGGGAAACACAACAAAAAGCTTAAATAAAGGTATGCTATGAATCCTGGCACTAATACCTATTACACTGTGTCGGAGGTTATGTACTCAGACTAAGTTCATATGTACAAAATGCAGTGTAAACTATTATTCATCCTAAAATCAAAGCTGTGATAAAATCCTACTCATTGAAATTAGAAAAGCAACACTCATTTGTATTACAGTTTTAAATAAATGTTGGCATGCAGATATTTGAGTCACCATCATCCAGTACGTTATTAAAACATCTGCTTTTTCTATTTGGCATTCTGTTCCTTGCCATCCCACATGTCCTTTTCTACTTCAACAGACAAAATTACCCAATCAAAATTTCAGCTCAAGTGTTTGATGGTTTTCATGCTGAGCTCAAACTGTTAGTGTTTCCCTGGGAGAATAGAAACAGGATTCAATGTGAAACAACAGCATCAATAAATGTACATTGTTACATTCACAAATTCTCATTATGTAGATGCAAGATATCTATATCAAACACTGAAGATGTACATTAAAACCACCCACAAATGTTCAAGATGTATATTCAGATTTAAATTGGATTCAGATATAAAATTGTTATTGTAAGTCATTTGTTTTCTGTGATTATTTCTGAATTCTGTAAGTCAAATGCTTTTAGCACACATACATACACACACACACACACACACACACACATATAGTGGAAAATATAACCAATTATTAAACACATTTAACTAGTAAAACACCTTTGTTGGACTACACTGAACAAGTTACGTTGAGCAGGGAATAGTGCAGCCCTGATCTCACCCAATGCCACTTTTCCTGCCAACTTGACAGCGGCAGATCCTTAACTGGACAATGGTCCATTCTTTGAGTAAGGTGCAGGGCATAGCAAAGTCAAAGACATTCAAACAAACACAGGACAAAAGTCAGGGAAGCGTTCAGGACACAAATGGTTAACAAAGCAAAAATAAAATTACGGAAACAAAACACAGGCAAGGCCAAAACTAACAGACAAAAATAAAAAATAAAAATAAATAAACCCTCAACCCCCTTTGATAATTTTTTATACATTTTTTCTAGAATGCTTTCAACATCTGCAATTTAGGATTGATGGCAGCATCTGAAGGGTTATTGTTGGGCATCAGCATAATTATTGATGTCTGTGTTAATGGCGGGTCCCCCACGATCTTTATAGTCAATTTGCCTCTCAGGGCGTACAGGTACATCCTGGAGGAATAAGTATCAGGCAGCCAGGGTGTACATGTACGTCCTCTAGGGGTTAAAAAAAACTGTACTTTCCTCCCATAGTCCTCCCTACTTTCTGGTGCTGGGCCCAAAACATCAGAGTGTCACTGATTGAGACAAGACTTTGGCCAGTGTCTCGTGCCACACCTGTCTCCTGTGAACTCCACGACCTGGTGCTGGGGCCCAATAGATCGCATCACTGATCAGCCAATCACTGGCCGCAGTGGTTTCCCTCCTCAGCTAGTGATTGGTTGAGCAGCACTCAAAGTGGAACAAAGCGTAGACTGGAAGCAATGGGGGACTGATGGAGGTAAGTGTAAGTTTTCCTTTTTTGTAAGTAGGCAGCCTGCGAGACCCTGTCCTTACAGGAGGTAAATGTGCAACTTTGGTCTGGATATGGGACCTGTTAATATGTTAGCATTTGAAAACAAATTTAGCATTTTTGCTGTCTTGCTGTGGTTTTCTTTCACATTACACGACTGTACTGAAAATAAAATATTTTTTTTTGTATCTGTATACATTATTTTGCCTTGATGCAGCTACAATAGAGGATGTAATTTTAATGTTCTTTAGTATGAATCGTTTCAAAAACCATTGTACAAACTCTGCGTACATCATTAAATACACAGCATGTTTCTTGAAGACAACAGTGGCACCAGTTAATTTTGTGAGTGTCTGGTAAGTGGCAGACCCACATAATATGTTTAACAATATCACACACAGTAGATGGTTCAGATGTCAACTCAGCATGTGCGCTGCAAGAGGCAATGAAGGTGTATTGTATTTCCTATTTTCATTTTAAAATAATGCCAGATATTTTACACAGAGAGCCTAGGTTTACAAGTGAGAGAACATTATGAAAATCTTGCGGGGAAAATTTAAAGGGGTTATATGGGCTTTTAAAATCGATGACTGGAATACAGCTAGAGTAAATAGAACAGATCTAAGAAACGTCATTTACAACCACATATCAACACTGAAGAGGCTGCCACAATCACTAGAGCCCTATGGCCTCTTCAAACAGCCAATCGGCAAGGGTGCCAAGAGTTGAACTGCATGCCAAGCAAATGTTGATGGCCTATCCTGAATATGGTGTATTTAAATCCAGAGGTCAAGAAGTAAAACAAGTCAGTTGTTTGTAGTTTTTATTGAAACACATGAAGAACAACAAATTACCACATCTGCAATGTGTCAGTCCCAGTGGATTCCTGTCAGGAGTATCTGTGTTGTGGAGTCAGCTAGGGAGTCCACAGTATGAATGATGATGTTATGTCCTGATGTAATACTAATGACATAGAACCAATATTCAAGTTTAATGGGGAAAAAAAATCAGCCGACTGGTTGAACTTGATGGACATGTGTCTTTTTTTATCCGCGCTATGAACAATCCCCTTCTGAGGTGGCAGGAGGGCTTACCTCTCCTTCCGTGTCTGCTGCAGCTCTGTAATTGATAGAGCCTGGCTGAACCAGGCTTTGTGAATCAAGCGCAGAGCACACAGATCAAGGTAGTTCTATGGAACTATATTGATCTGTATAAGGAATCTAATGATTCCTCCTAAAAGTCTCCTAAAGGGACTAATAAAGTGTAAATAAAGTGTTTAATAAAGTTTTAAAAAAAACACCCATTTCATATTACAATTTTGAATCACCCCCATTTCCCAAATTCAATATAAAAAATATGTAAACATAATAAAAATAAACTATGTGCGCAAATGTATGAACTATAAAAAAAAAGGTTAATTAAATCTCACGGTCAATGACGTTTACGTAACAATTACAAAAGTCCAAAATTGCATATTTTTGGTCACTTTGTATTCCCTGAAAAAATGTATAAAAAGCAAAAAAAAAGTCCCATCAAAACAAAGAGGGTACCAATAAAACTACAGATCACGGCGAAAAAAATTAGCCTTCATACATATATGGAAAAATTAAAAATATATTGGGGTCAGAAGATGGCAATTTTACTCATACTAATTTTGGCGCATGTAGTTATAATTTGTTTTAGACAGTAAAATAAAACCTATATAAATTAGGCATCCTTCTAACCGCTTAGACCTACAGAATAAATATGTGGTGTCATTTTTACTGAAAAGTACACTGCGTAGAATCGGAAGCCCTCAAAAGTTACAAAATGGCATTTTATTTAAATTTTGTCCCACAAATATTTTTTTCGGGTTTCGCCATAGATTTTGTGGTGAAATGATTGGTCATAGCAAAGTAAAATTGGTGACACAAAAAACCAAGCCCTCATATGGGTCTGTAGGTGGAAAATTGAAAGCGTTATGATTTTTAGAAGGTGAGGAGGAAAAATGAAAGTGCAAAAATGAAAAATGGCCCAGTACTTAAGGAACTTAAGTGTAAGTTTACACAAGACAGATGCACTAAGGATTTGTCATAACGGTTAAATGTACGGAGAATACAAAGCATATTAAAATAGTAGCAAACTGGATGAGATTTCTAGAAATCTCATCCGCACACTGTTTAGAAAGTTTTAGTGGAAATTGACCTTAGTGCAGATTTTAATTCTACAGCTTGTCAGTTTATGCAGAAATGTTGTGAATAAATTGCAGATTTTCCCCTTTAACTTTAATGCCATGTTTCCACAATGGGAATCTGCTGCACTGTGCACAGAGTAAATCCCAATTTTGGATTCCATTCGGAAATGCATTGCCATCTATGGAGATGTTGTATTTCCCAGCGGTCCTAGTGCTGGCAGAACATGCATATGTGTGGAATGTCTTCCCGTGGTTTCCGGGCAGACATTTCACACATTTTCCACCGTGTTAGCATAGCCTAATAGGAAAATTAAAGTCTGCAATACATCTTTAGTTGAGGGTTTTTGTTGCAGAAACAGAAAAATCTACAACTGTGAAGAAAGATATAAAAGAAAGAAAGTAAATAATCTACAGCAAATCAGCCTCCAAATCCACACCTGCTTGAAGATTTGCCAATGTAGATTTGCATGCATAAATGCTATGCCTTAAGGCCGGGTTTACACAGTCGAAAACATGTGGAATGTCCACCCGTAAAACATAAGCAGACATTCCGCACATTTGAATGATCCTGCGGTCACTAGGACTGCTCGGAAATTCCCTGTCTCATTGACAGTAATGCATTTCTGAGCAAATTCTGAATCAGAAATTCTGCTGTGTGCATAGTGCAGCAGAAGATGGAGATGGGGTGGGTGGGCATTATTATGACAGTGACAGTATTATTTGGCTCTTATATAGTAGTGTTAATGTTATACTAGGTATATACTGGGTTTTGCTTACTAATAGCATGGTGGTAATACATATGGTAATAGTATTTTCTCCATGTATATTGCTATTATTGGTAGCTGCATGGCTATTAATTTGATGTAAATTATCAAACATAGAAAATTATGTTATAGCTATGTTGTACCAATGGTAAAAATCCACATGAAGAGGTCACAGCACTGGTAGTAAAACGTCAATGATATTTATTAAGAAATCTGGTGCAAACATCCAAGACACATAAAGGTAAAACCTCTCTCTCTGATGTGTTTGTGGGGGGAAGTTTTACCTTCACGTGTGTCTTGGATGTTTGCACCAAATTTTTGTATCACTATCATGATGATTTTAATAAAGAAGTAAAGTGGAGGTTTTACTACCAGTGCTGTGACCCTTTAATATGGATTTTATTGAAGACGGCAGGGAACCGATTTCACAAACACGGGGGAGGTGAGTGATATCCAAATCTTCTTTGTTTCTATTTAGTTGTACCCATGGTGTTAGGTGCAGGAATGAGAATCTTGACATTCTAGCTACTTGCAATGTCCATATATAAGAGTCTCTTTAGGACAGATTTGCAAAGTTACTCTTTTTTGAATCAGATATGTATGACTGAAAGTTTTTAACATGCTTCTCACATATTTTGATAGTGTTAAAGTAGTTAAACTTGATCTCCTGTTGGACAGAATAATTAAAAAGTTAACCCCAATAATTTTATGATACTGCACCTCAGTTGTAGGTAGATGATCAGCTCACCCATCGCCTTTCAGCGATACGGAAGGGAAGGACCAGGACGATACCCCAAAAAACGATTTAGGCATATGTATGTATGAATGTGTGTATATGTTTATTTGTGTACATATTGGGGATGGGAGACAATACAAATCTTAGACCTTAGAAATGCCATTGGGGAAGCTGAGATGCTGATGGTCTATGATGAGTAATAGAGCGTCACTGTTTTATCTGCTTAGGGCACCAAAATGCTTGCTTGGAATCATTGTCAATTCGGAAAGTCCAATGATGCCTAAGCTTTAGCTTCCTTACAGAAGGCATATTTTCCCTTGATATTTCCTGATACGTGAATGAATCCTTCTTGCTCTCCACACATTGCAGATTTTTAGTGACAAAGCAGAATACAATATAAAACTTTTTCTTTCTACATATCTAATTATATAGAATTTTCTCTGTAATTCAATGAACAAAGCACTTTGAGAAAGGGAGACTGGAGCTATGTTGGAGTAAGCATCATTGAGGGGTAACTTCAATATCATTACTCATGCTCAGGGATCATTACTCAGCCAGGAACATGAGCCTTTGGGTTGGATACTACAGGTGATAGGGACAAATTAGTATTTTACTTTGCTCTTTTTATCCCAGACCAAGCCCATTAGTAACAATTGTGTGACTGGTACAACCCTTTTAAAGGGATTCTATAATGAGGGAAATACTGCTGGAAGAGTAATGTGATAGGGACTGACTAAAAGCCAATGCCAGTGACATTTAGTTCCAGTGTACTCTCACTGCAATGTTTGACAGTTTCTATACTAGACATCCCACATCTTTCCTGCTTGTCCAAATCTCAGGCAATCATTATATTGTAAAAATGAGTGCGATTGGGAATAGTGTTTGAAAATGAACCATCTCTGTGCTAACCCTATCCTATTGCTTTGGCACTTCCTTGTAAAGGGAATGTGTAAGATATAGCTATATGACAGAGAAATACTATAACACATAATATTCCTTCAGTTTAGCATTCTGTACTGAGAAATAATATTTACTGTAAATTTTAAGCTATTCCCTTGTTGTTCTCCTACCATCTGTGTTTTTTTCCTACCCAGCTACAACCTGATGTCATACTGTGCTTCAGCGCAATAAAAGTAATCAAACAAAGACAACACAGCAAGAGTCCACATTAGGTATCATTGGGCTTGATCATGTGCTGGAGATTAAATTAATTTATGTTCCATAAAGGAAGCATATGAAACTTTTGTAATTTAAACGCACAGTATAGATTTATACTTGTCCACAAAGCATGCATTTATGCCTGTATTAATGTACAATTGCGATATATATTTCTATCCTTCAACCTATTCAGTCACTACATAATAGTTTATCTTTGCAGATAGTTCATTTAAAAATACAGCCTGTCAAGTTAATTGAACTAAATCTCTACTAATTCTCAATATTTACAGGAAGAAGCCAGAGAGAAATCCAACCTTAATTCAAATTCAATCTAAATTTACTGCATAGTAATTAGGGCTTTACAATTAACACAAGGAAGTCATTGATTTAACAAAAAAAACTAAAAAACTCAACCTTACTATAAGTGTTGAATTATTTTCTGTAGAGAATTTAAGGCTCCACTGAATCGTGGACTTTGGAGAATCGGATATTAATTTGAATTACATGAGTTAGGTATCTATGTAAAGGGAATATTTAAAGCTTTAGTAACTATTCAAAATATTTTTGAAAACCTGCATAGTTTTCTTACAATCTTCAGAGTGGTGACAAGGTGATGCTCTCACTGCTGTTATTGAGCCCCTGGGTGTCCCCTCCATGGTGCATGGTTACCGTATTTATCAGCGTATAACAAGCACTTTTTAGGCTAAAATTTTTAGCCTAAAGTCTACCTGCGTGTTATACGCCGATAAGCTGCTGCAGTTCAATGATTTAAAGCAGGCGCTTTAAATCAATTAACTGCAGCGGCTTTGCAGGTGCAGAGACCACCACCGTTGCCAGCTTCTCTGCCCCTGCCTGTCCTGGGGTCTAGAGCCCTGCTGCCGGCCCTTCTCTCCCCCTGGCTATCGGTGCCGCTGCCCGTTCTCTCCCCCTGACTATCGGTGCCGGCAGACAGACAGGGGGAGAGAAGGGGCAGCGGCACCCATTGCCGGTGCCGCTGCCCCGTTGCCTCCCCCCATCCCCGGTTGTATAATTACCTGTTGCCGGGGTCGGGTCCACGCTGCTTCAGGCCTCTGGTGTGCGTCCCCTGCGTCGTTGCTATGCGCTACGAGACGCAATGACGTCACTCATCATTGCGCGGTACAGCACATCGCAACGACGCAGGGGACGTACACCGGAGGCCTGAAGCAGCGCGGACCCGATCCCAGCAACAGGTAATTATACAACCGGGGATGGGGGAGGCAACGGGGCAGCGGCACCAATAGTCAGGGGGAGAGAACGGGCAGCGGCGCAGATAGCCAGCGGGAGAGAAGTGGCGGCAGCAGGGCTCTAGACCCCAGGAAAGGCAGGGGGAGAGAAGCGGGCAGCGACGGCCCCTCTCCCCCTGCCTTTCTTGGGGCTGTATCGGGGTATATGCATGCACACACACGCACCCTCATTTGACCAAGAATATTTGGGTAAAAACCTTTTTTTTTACCCAAATATCCTTGGTAAAATGAGGGTGCGTGTTATAGGCCGGTGCGTGGAATACCCCGATAAATACGGTATTTCTCATTCTCTCCATTTCAAGATGAGGAACCAGAGCTGGGGCTGTTTGCCAGAATTACACACATGGTTGCTTCTATTTCCTTTTTTGTTAAGACAAATTAGTACAGCATACCTTTCTCCCTGCTAAGCCATGACATAGTTCTGGTGAAAGTGGGCACTATATTGTGTATAGGGTAAACAGTATAGTAATAGATGGCATGTGGGTGAAGAAGAGTTTACTGATGCAATGGCTTTTCAAAAATGTATGTGGCCAAAAGAAAAAAAAAAAAAAAAAGCAGTGCAGCAAGGAATGGGTTACCCTAAGTACTGAGCTGGTGCTGACCAGCAAAAGAAAGGGGGAGTTTAAACTACAGTACTGTTGACATACAGCTGTAAAAGCACTGTTAATTACACAAGGGACAGCAGCCCATAACTTTACAGTTGGTAAAAGATGAGAGGGAGTTATTAATTTATCTTTCTTGAACAGCTTGGATAATCTAAACCAGATAGACAGGTTTAGTTTTCAGTTACAGAGCCCAGTCAAATATTGTGACAGAATTCTGGAGCAAGACTCTGGAACAGTTTAATCAACTAATAGTTTGCCAAACTAAGAATATGACAGATTTATCAAAAAGCCTGAGTCACTTGATTAATCTGGTGCATTCTTAGACTGTTTTTTTGTGGTATAGCAGCATAGACAGACATATGAAAGGTATGTGTCTCCTTGCCCTTAAAACTATTTAACAGTGTCAGCAGTTTTGAACATTATGTGCAGATGACATATTCCCTTTAATGGTCTATTCACACGTACAGTATTCTGCGCAGATTTGATGTGCAGTATTTTCTGCTGCAGATTTCAATGTAAACTGAATGACTGAGCACAGCTTCAAATCCTGCGCATCAAATCTGCGCAGGATACTTTACGTGTGAATAGATCCTAAATGGGCATTGTTGTTTCCAACAACTCTTCTCCAATCAATACCCAATATAATTCCTCTAATATTTTTTAAATCATCCATTACCCCCCCCCCCCCCAAATAAAGTCTTGACAACTAGGTGTCTTACTTCTCTGCAATCTGCTGTCCATTTCCTTTCTTCAGAGGAATTTGCCTCTAACAACAGACAAAATGGGACAAACTACAGGAAGCAGGGGCAGTGCTTATCATGTGCTCTGAGCAGGAAAGAGAGCCCCCTCGGCTGTGCACCTGCAATTTGTAGGCCAATCTATCTGCTGAAGAAGAATTGTACTATTCCCTAAAAGTAAATCAATACTTTGTTATAATTTCTGACCATTCATAAAGTTCCAGATAACTGCAACAACAACTTGTGTGAAAATATGTTTACATACTGCTGTATGTCCCAAGTACTGTAGTGCGGTTGCCCCTTTCCCTTACTTTAGCTTCTAAGCAACAGTGGCAGTACAGATTTTGGTGTATACCTTTTTATGCTGTGATTCTTCTGCTGCAGATTTTTCATTTCTGCTCACATTGCACCTTGCAAAACTAGTGCATCTACCTCATACATCACCTATAGTAGTGTCCTGTGTAAATCATCAGCCCAGCACAGTACAGACCATTCAGGCAGGTGCACTTTCCCCAGCTGTATGTAAAAGCATGAATGAGAGGAGTATATTGAGCTAGGCTGTGATTGGCTATAAAAGTAAGAGAGGAATTAATCGTGTGTGTACTATTGCAAACAGCCAAGCTCTGGTACTGCCTCTGAAATGGAGTGAATAAAAAATAGCTGAGCAGTATGGAGGGGGAGAAAGCACCAATATCACATTGTCAGAACTCTGAATGATCTATCAAAACCATGCAGATTTATGACAAATCTTTTGAAAGAAAAAGTATACTTTAAACTTTTTCCTGTGGATTCTTAAATAGCTTTCTCTCATTACCATAACTTTTAACCACCAATAAATTGAAAAGTATATCATGGTATGGAGATCAGGTAAATGTTTGTTCATTAATACTAATACTGTATAATTTAATTAAATAAAAGAATAAATAAATTCAAAACATACATATTTATATCGATAGCACCGCAAATGTGTGTGATGTTAGTCACCCAGCAAGAATAGCATTGTGACTTCACAGACGAGACAGTACATAATTCATTATGCAGCTTGTGATTACAGAACGTGGCTAATAACAATGGCGCTGTTTAAGTGATACAATTCTGATAACACTTCTTTATTCACAGACTAATTGACACTAACACATTATTTGCAAATTATTTTTTGTTGGTGAAAGGAGGTAACAACATTAGTGGCTAATCATTAAACTAAAATGCTTTAAACGACTAAAAAGTATTTCGATTTTACTTTTACTACACAATTTCTATAATATTGTATACATTGCTTATACCAAGTTTGCTCTTTCTTCAAAGGTTATATAATATGTAAGGCTGGATTCACATATATGAGATGTCCGGCATAGTTTCCCTCTGCACCGGAGGGAACTGATGCTAGAACTGATCCCATTCATTTGAATGGGAAAGTTCACAATCATCCATTGTCTCAATTTTGATGCTGGATGGTTGTACACGCCGGAGGGCACCATCAACCAGAAACAATGGATGCCGGATGCCATACAACTGATGACAACTTGTCATCAGTTGTGGCATCAGTTGGTGGAGATCTAGGCTGCCGGATGCCGGACATATGTGAACCCAGCCTAATATATATGTAATATATAAGTTAAACAAAAGGAAAGGTAATAGTCAGCTCACCCAGGACGACTCTCCACAACCCGGATAGGTGTGGACCTCACCAAAGGCAAAGTATAAGAAAGGAAGTGATGCGTTTTGTCCGGTGGCACCCGAGCAAGGCCGGGTGCCACCGGCCGAAACGCGTCCACCATGCATTTACTGTGTACTGCGTGCTTGTTAAAATAAACCGCATGACTTGCTATGAATATACCGCACTGGACTTCTTCTTTGCTTCTAATAATGTATAAGTTGGCTAGAGCTAATCTTTAATATAATAACACAAGCTCTCTAGACATTAAAACTTATTTAACCCCTTAATGACGCAGGACGTAAATGGACGTCCTGGTGAGCTGGCACTTAACGCACCAGGACGTACATTTACATCCTAAGCATAACCGCGAGTATCGGAGCGATGCTCTGTTCATGCGCGGCAGGTCCCGGCTGCTGATAGCAGCCAGGGATGTCCGCCTTAATCCCCTCAAAAAGTATAAAAAAAATATTTCATATACATATTTGGTATCACCGCATGCATAAATATCCGAACCAATTAAATAAAATGTTAGTGATACCGTACGGTGAACGGCGTGAATGTAAAAAAAAGTCCAAAATAGCTGCTTTCTTATAATATTTTATTCCCAAAAAAATTTATAAAAAATGTATTAAAAGTTTTATGTAAGCAAATATTGTATCACTAAAAAGTGCAGATCACGGCGCAAGAAATTAGTCCTCGAACCGCCGCTTATATGGAAAAATGTACTAATTTGGTTAAAGGGTTTGCAAATTTTTTTAAAGCACAACAGTAATAGAAAAGTATGTTATCATGGGTATCATTTTAATTGTATTGACCCAAAGAATAATGAACACATGTCATTTTTACCGTAAATTGTACGACGTGAAAACAAAACCTTCCAAAATTTGCTAAATTGCAGTTTTCTTTTTAATTTCCCCACACAAATAGTATTTTTTTGGTTGTGCCATACTTTTTATGGTAAAGTGAGTGATAGCATTACAACGGACAACTAGTCTCACACAAAACAAGCCCTCATACTAGTCTGTGGATGAAAATATAAAAGAGTTATGATTTTTTTAAGGAAAAAAAACGAAAACTTAAAAATAAAATTGTGTTGAGTCCTTAAGGCCCAAATGGGCTGAGTCCTTAACCCCTTCACGACGAGTGACATACATGTACGGCGCCACGAAGTGTCACTTGGCGCACGGCGACGTACATGTACGTCGCTGGGTTCCGGGAGCGCCGCGTCACCGGTAGTGGTGATCGGGCCGGGATGACTGCTGTTATCTAACAGCAGGCATCCCGGAACATCGCCGAGGGGGGTCCTGAGACCCCCCATGACCGCGATGGCCGTGAATCGCAGGTCAATTCAGACCTGCGATCTGTGCGATTCCGGGTCAAACGGGTCACTGGTGACCCTGTGACCCGGAAAATAAGAGGGATCGGGGGTGTCCGAGACACCCTTGATCCCCCTGAAGGGATCGGTGTCCGGGCAAAACGGGGTAACTGTCCAGGGAAGGTCGGCGCTGAATGTCCCTTACCTGGATCCCGGAGCGCGATCCTCCATGCGAGGATCCCCCACGTGCGGCGGCGGCGGCGACAGCAATACTTCCGGGTCCTGCTAGATGAGTTGTTGCCTAGCAACATCCGGAGGACCACAGTTTACAGTGGTCTCTAAACCGTGGCCCTCCAGATGTTGCAAAACTACAACTCCCAGCATGCCCAGACAGCTGTTTGCTGTGTGGGCATGCTGGGACTTGTAGTTTTGCAAAATTTAGAGGGGTTCAGGTTGTAGATCACTAAGTGGTCTCAAACTGTAGCCCTCCAGATGTTGCAAAACTACAACTCTCATCATGCCCAGCCAGCAGTTTGCTGTCTGGGCATGCTGCGAGTTGTAATTTTGCAACATCTGGAGGGCCACAGTTTTGAGACCACTGGACAGTGATTTACAACCTGAACCCCTCTAAATCTTGCAAAACTACAACTCCTAGCATTCAGGAACAGCATAAGGCTGTCTTGGCATGCTGGGAGTTGTACTTGCGTGCCTCCAGCCATTGCATAACTACATCTCCCAGCATGCCCTTCGGCAATCAGTACATGCTGGGAGTTGTAGTTTTGCAACAGCTGGAGGCACACTGGTTGGAAAATACTGAGTTAGGTCATAGAACCTAACTCAAGGTTTTCCAACCAGTTTGCCTCCAGCTGTTGCAAAACTACAACTCCCAGCATGCATGGTCTGTCAGTGCATGCTGGGAGTTGTAGTTTTGACCCCCCTCCCGTGTGAATGTACAGGCTACATTCACACTGGTGGCAGATTACAGTGAGTTCCCCGCTTCAAATTTGAGCTGCAGCAAATTTTCCGCCGCAGCTCAAACTCCTAGTGGGAGACTCAGTGTAATCTGCCTCCAGTGTGAATGTAACCTAAAAACACTACACTACACTAACATAAAATAAAGAGTAAAACACTACATATACACACGTACGCTGCCCCATTGTCTAACAAATTTTGGGGGGCTTTTTCTCCTTTTACCCCTTATGAAAAGGAACAGTTGGGGTCTACACCAGCATGTTAGTGTAAAAAAATAAACATTTTTACACTAACATGCTGTTGTTACCCTATACTTTTCATTTTCACAAAAGGTAAAAGGGAAAAACGCCCGCCAAAATTTGTAAAGCAATTTCTCCCAAGTACGGAGATACCCCATATGTGGGCGTAGAGGGCTCTGGGGGCGCACAACAAGGCCCAGAAGGGAGAGTGCACCATGTATATTTGAGGTGATTTGCACAGGGGTGGCTAATTGTTGGCTCACTTTATCCCTTGTTACGTTCCTCAAGGGGTCTAGTTTCCAAAATGGTATGCCATGTGTTTTTTTTTTTTTTTGCTGTCCTGGCACCATAGGAGCTTCCTAAATGCAACATGCCCCCCAAGCAAAATGTGCTCTCAAAAAGCCAAATATGACTCCTTCTCTTCTGAGCATTGTAGTTCGTCCGCAGTGCACTTCAGGTCCACTTATGGGGTACCTCCATACTCAGAAGAGATGGGGTTAAAAATTTGGGGGGGTCTTTTCTGCTATTAACCTGCTATTAACTTTTCTGCTATTAATTTGGGGATTTTTCACCAAGAAAGGATGCAAGTTACCACAAAAATGTATCACTATGTTAAAGTAGATTATGTCACAAAAAACAATCTCAGAATCAGAATGATAAGTAAAAGCATTCCAGAGTTATTAATGTTTAAAGTGACAGTGGTCAGATTTGTAAAAAAGGGCTTCGTCCTAGAGGTGAAAATGGGCTACGTCCTTAAGGGGTTAAAGGGGTACTCCGTTTAAAACCTTTTTTCTTTTAAATCAACTGGTGGCAGAAAGTTAAACATATTTGTAAATTACTTCTATTAAAAAATCTTAATCCTTCTAATACTTATTAGCTGCTGAACGCTGCAGAGGAAATTCCTTTCTTTTTGGAACACTGATGACATCACAAGCACAGAGCTCTCTGCTGACATCTCTGTCCATTTTAGCAACCATGCATAGCAGATGTATGCTAAGGGCAGTATGGTGGCTCAGTGGTTAGCACTGCTGCCCTGCAGTGCTGGGGACTTGGGTTCAAATCCCACTAAGGACAACAATAAATAAAGTGTTATTATTATTATACAATTGTCAGCAGAGAGAACTTTGCTCGTGATGTCATCAGAGAGCATTCCAAAAAGAAAATAATTTCCTCTGTAGTATTCAGCAGCTAATAAGTACAGGAAGGATTAAGATTTTTTAATAGAAGTAATTTACAAATATGTTTAACTTTATGCCACCAGTTGATTTAAAAGAAAAAAGGTTTTCACTGGAGTACCCCTTTCAGGGGTTAAGCTAAGCAAGTTTTAATTTAATATAACTTATCACATCTTTTGTAGTATAACAAAGTAAATAGTATACAAATGTATGTATACCTAATAGATCTTCCACGTTGCCTATGTATTAAAAATTATAAAGAATAGGAAAAGATGAATAATAAAAATTAAATGATGAAATACAAACAACAACAACAAATTATTTTAAAGGGGTACTCCGGTGCTTAGACTTCTAAGATGCCTGATCGCGGGAGTCCCGCCGCTGGGGACCTCCATGTTCTTCCACGCGATCCCCCGTTTATAATCAGTCCCCGGAGCGTGTTCGCTGCCGGTCTGATTACCGGCGACCACAGGGCCGACAGTGACGTCACGCTCCGCCCCTCAATGCAAGCCTATGAGAGGGGGCGTGACTGCTGTCTTATCTATATACTGGTGTTAAATTTCACTGCTGTGCTGATCACTTCCCAGCAGCTTCCTTCATATCACCACAGACAAAATAGGAAGTCTCAGCTTAGTTTTAGATCTAGTGGCTAAAATGGGAATATAGATATTAATATGGAAAATTAAAAAGATGACCCATTCCCTTTAAACTGGTGTTATGCATGTGTTGTTTGGCAGGTTGCTGGGCAACTTTGGCAGTTGTGAGTGGTGAATGGTGTCCACTATGTCTAAAGGTGAAAAGTAGGATGAATGCAAACAGAAAATTGGCATTGTCAAGAACCTATTTTGCATGCAAGAACTGCTACCATGTAAACATGAGTGAAAGGACACCACTTGGCTCTGATAATCCAACCGTTGGAGCAGTTGTGTAAATTAGAAATACTGCCACATTATGGTGGACATTTATCAAAACCACTGCAGAGTTAAAGTTGACCAGTTGCCCACAGTAACCAATCAGATCGCTTCTTTCATTTTAAAAGGCCCTCTGAAAAATTAACAGAGCAATAAAACATAAAACAAAATGGTCGTTGTCAATTGCTATGACCATGCAACAGTAAACAAGATTAATTTGGCGATGCCAATCTTCTGTTGAATGTAAATTTCCTATAGTACAAATATAATGCAGATATCCTGCATGGTTTAAAGTGCAAAATATAGGGCTACTAAAGCAATCCACACTTGCTGATGATCAGGGGTGTAGCGATAGAGGTAGTGAAAGTAGGGAAATACAACTATTTGTTTACATAGTACTGATGATGATGATGATTAGGGATGAGCGAATCGAATCTGACGAATCAGAAATCTTTATGAATTTCAGGAAAAATTAGCTTTGCAACAAATCTGAATATCGATGTGATTTGATCGCATAAATCGCTTCATTAAACTCCATTTAGTGCGGTCCAGGCTCCAGGGCATCTAAAATGGCGGGTCCACATGTGAGGACATGGAGCAAGGAACGCTTGGAAGGTGGCAAGGCGGGTATGCGGGATGACCCTCAATCACATGCAGCATGCAGCCTATCAGCAGCCAGCCACCCCTGTGATATCACAGCCCTATATAATGGTCAGCCATCTTGCGGCCAGTCACTTAAGTGTTTTATTTTAGAGAGGGTGTTTCATTGCAGGGAGAGATAGAGCATTTTGTGTGTTGCACAGAAAAACAGCTTGACAGCAGAGGTTCACCACAAGCCCAAATCACTGCATAAAAGCACTAACAGAGAGAGAGAGAGAGAGAGAAAGTAAACTTTTGGGTGACTCCACTGCTTCAGTGGTATACAGCAACTCTAAAGCTTAAAGGGGCCAGTTAGGCAGAGCAGAAAAAGCCTTTGTCACCTGCTATTAGTGCCTAATAATACTGTACTGGGCTCTACTACACAGTGATTCTGTACTGCTGCAGTTGGTTGTACAGCAACTGTAAAGCTAACAGGGGCCAGTTAGGGTGAGCACGAAAAGCCATAGTCATCTGACTACAGTGCTTAATATAGGTTGCACAGCGGAGCTTATTGTCCTCTCATAAGTGTAAACTGTGCGTACATAGGTGGTGTACATTTTGTTTTCCCTGAAAAACTAATTTTGGTCTAGTTACTGTGAAAGGCCAGCCAAAGCTACACCCTTGTTTCTGTAACCTTATACAGTTTTAAGCTGAGCACATTGTCCAGCTCTCACAGTTGTTGTAAACTGTATGTACACCTATGTGGTGTAGTTTTTTTTTTCCTTCCTGAAAAACTAATTTTGGCCTAGTTACTGTGAAAGGCCAGCCAAAGCTACCACCTTGTTTCTGTAGCCTTATACAGTTTGTAGTGGAGTGCATAATCCTTCTCTCATAAGTGTAAACTGTAGGTAAACTTACGTGGTGTATGTTTTTTTTCCCTAAAAATTTGGGCCTAGTTACTGTGAAAAGCCAGACAAAGCTACACACATGTTTCTGTAGTCTAATACAGTTTTAAGCATAGTGGAGTGTATTGTCCTACTCTCAAAGGGGTAACATATACGCACTCAGCTCGTGTATAAGTATGTGCACAGAGGAGTTGCAGAGGCCTAAATTCATCAGGTGTAGGCAGGGGTCACAGCAGAGTAGGAGCATGTGGTAGCAGGAGCTTTTGTCTGGTTATTTTGGCACATAGTGACTTATGCCAGTCTGCGCCAATGTGCGACAGTGTGTGCCAGGAAAATACAACAAACCCAACACGTATTGCGGACAGCTGACATGTATTGCGAAACTACACCCCCTAAAGTATTCACCTAAACCAAAAGTGAGCACTTTGAGTCCTTTTTGTGTGGCTGGAATGGTTACAAAGTCAGTGGAAAAATGTAAATTTTTATTTTTTTCACAAATGCATAATTTGTGGGACATATTGTACATTGCATCTGAAAAGTGTCCCATATTTTATTAGGCTGTTTGGCCAGTGTTCAGTAATACCCTTCTTAGGCCCTGTTTGTTTGCATGGCCACATGGTGGAACCCAAAAGGAGAGGAGCACCATTTGGCTTTTAGGATATCATTATACAAATTATTGGCCGCAATTCATCTTGCAAAGCCTTCCGTCAGAACAATACTGCACTTCCAGAAGTGACTCCTTTTTCGAAACTACGCCCCCTAAAGTATTCATCTAGGGCAAAATTGAATATGTTGAGCCCTTATTGTGTGGCAAGAATTATTTCAAAGTCAGTGGAAAAAAATAGCAATCAGCTTTTTTTCCCCACAAATTCTTTATTTGTGGGACATCATTTTGGTAAGTCGCTTTTGAAGTGGAGTAAATGCACCCCATATTTTATCACGTTGTTCGTCCCGAGGTGGGCAGTACTCCCTACTTAGGCCAAATCTGGTTGCCTGACCACCTGGTTGGACCAAGAAGGAAAGGACCCCCTTTGGCTTTCAGGGCATCATTATATGAATTATAGACCCCACCCCATGCCTGAAAAGGATCGGAGCTGTCAGAACAATACCACACCCCTACAAGTGTATTGGCTGGACCAAGGATCACTCTGATCGGTACTTGGTCTTCTAGCAGTGACTTGCGGCTGTCTGTGACAGTTAAAGTTTCTGATGGATGTATCCATCATGTTGTGGGAATTAGTACCCACTCATGGCCAATATATCCATCAATGAGTATTAAAAATAAATAAATATATAAAAGTCTTGAAAAACTGGTTTATTTTGTTGGAGGGAAGGGAGGGGGGGGGTTGGTTGATAGTCCCCATTCACAGTATAGGTGTCCATTGTCATGTCAAAAAAGAGATGCCAATGTATACTGTAGCAGTCTCATTCAGAAATGAATGTAGCTGCTACAGTATATGTCAGCATCACTTTTTTTGACATAATGCTAACGGATACCTCTAACATACTGCTGAAATGCAGTATGAACAGGATGCAGTGTAGGGTCACATAGAGCGCACCCGCGGCATATTTCACATCGCGGATGCCCCAGGCAGTCACAAGAGCGAGATCATTGCTGCGTATTTATGCATTATTATGCATTTTTATTTTTCATGATATTTATTTAATGAATGTATTTTCATTTTTTTTACACTTTAAAAAAAATTACACTTTTTTTTACGCTTCTTGCTTTTACACTTTTATTTATTTTATATTTTTTTACACTTTTTTAGTTTTTTTTTAATGCTTTGGAATACTTAGTATTCCAAAGCATTGCAGTTATATGCTGCCTGCTTGTTTTTCACTATCAGACAGCACATCAGGACGTGCCTCTGGAACCCCCGTCTACCCAGGTAACATGCAGCACCCCACGGGGTGCTACAAGAGAGAGACAGAGGGAGCCCCCTCCCTCTGTCAAAACTCCTTACAGCTCGCATTCGCTTCTGAATGCGGCTGTAAGGGTTAAACTATCGGGACCCGAAGTTTACTTTGGTCCAGCTGGGGATCACACACAGCACCCTGCGATCGCGCTGCGGGGTTTTGCAGGGAAGACAGAGGGAGCTCCCTCTTTCAAAACACTTACAGCCCCCTGTCACTTCCAAACACAGCTGTAAGGGTTAGAGTGCCGGAACCAAAGTCTTCTTTGGTTCTGGCAGTCTGGCAGGGTCCTGGCTGTGTGTTACAGCCAACTCCCTGCTGTGATCTCGTGGGTATAAGCATGGATGTGTATACCTGTCCTGGTGCGGGAACGGGCATCCTGCCTGGACGTGTATATACGTCCATGCTTGTTAACGTGATAATTATTTATTTTTTAATAATTGATGAAATAACACCTTTTTCTCCCCCCAAAAATAAAGAAAAAGAACATAAAAACTACAACCATTTCAGTGATTTCTACACAGACAAAGAGCTGTTGTGAAATTTTGATGTAAAATGGACTCTCACCCCTTTGAAAATACAATCTAAAACATGAAATTTACATAACCACACCCACTTTTGCAAAACTGGTGTGACTAGTGTAAACCTTGGATCATTCTCATGCAAAACCCTTTGAATATTCAACAGAACTTCTCTGCGCCAAAATTTTTGAGTGAAACATGAAATTATTGATGTGAAGAATTTTGACTATGACCCCATTGTATTTTTTTGCAGTACTGTTGTAGCACCGTCGTGGCACTTAATGTTTTTACTGCAATTTCCTGAATTGCAGTGAAAAATTTTGCAAATTGTTGTAAACAATTGTACCACAATTCCTGTTATTTACTATAAAAACACACGTGATACTGTGACAGTACCACAAAAGCAGCAATAGCAAACATGCATCCAGTTTATAGTAAGCCACTCCGGATGGTATGTTCACAGCCCTAAAATAAAGTTAGTTTAAAAATTCTTATAGTAGATTGTATGTCAAGTTTTAAAATGCAGTATATAACATAGAAAAAACTATACATTTTCACAAATCCCAAAGGTTGTGTAAACTGTGCGCCAGCACTTTCATGAGAACAGTAGTATGAGCCTTTGAAAATTTCCTGTAATCTAGATTGAATTCAACCACGCCCACAGCGCCCATTTTTGCAAAACTGGAGTGTATCATGTAAATGTTTGCATTTGATTGAAACTCCTTTAAAAATGTATAGTAAATTTCATGCTACTTTTTAGTGCCTTTTAAAACAAATATTTGATGCCAAACGTGGTAAAAAGTGACACTAAAATAACACTTTAAAGGGGTACTCCGGTGCTTAAACATCTTATCCCCCTGTCCAAAGGATAGGGGATAAGATGCCTGATCACGGGAGTCCCACCGCTGGTGACTCCCATGATCTTGCACGCAGCACCCTGTTTGTAATCAGTCACTGGAGGCGTGTTCGCTCCGGGTCTGACTACTGTCGATCATGGGGCCGGCGGCGTGTGACATCACGCCTCCGCCCCGTGTGACCTCACACTCCGCCCCTCAATGCAAGTCTATGGGAGGGGGTGTGACAGCTATCACGCCCCCTCCCATAGGCTTGCATTGAGGGGCGGAGTGTGACGTCACACGGGGGCAGAGGCGTGACATCACACGCCGTCGGCCCTGTGATCGCCACTAATCAGACCTGGAGCGAACACGCTCCGGTGACTGATTACAAACGGGGTACTGTGTGCAAGATCATGGGGGAGGTGGGACTCCTGCGATCAGGCATCTTATCTCCTATCCTTTGGATAGGGGATAAGATGTTTAAGCACCAGAGTACCCCTTTAATTGCACTAAAATTCATAAGTTGTGAATATGTCCCCTGTCTACAATTTTAAATCCTTAATAACAGTAAAAACGTTGATATATGAAGATAACTATAAACAATGTAGTGAGCCTCATAAAAGGATTGAGTAAATTCCATTCTTTTCATTTTGTTATAGGTGGCACTTTAAGGATGTGAACATTGTTGTAAGTAACAATCTTGTTATTTTTTCACATATTTATATGAATACTTTAAAGAGTACCTGTAATCAAACAAAACTTTTAATGTATTGTCCCTTATGTAATTATAAGACACCTTTATATGTTTTTATTATGATTGAAAAAACGGACACTAGGTGGCTCTGTTCTGTACCCTGCACAAGTCAAACAGTTAGTTTGGTCTCCTCCCGACCTGGCAGGAGACCAAACTCGGGAATTACATGTGGGGCATGGCGAGTCACAGCTCTTGCAGGCTTCAGTGATGTCACACCTATTGGGGAATGCCCATTTTCTCCTGCCGGTGAGCTCACACAATGTGAGCAAAGGGAAAGGTATGGTAAAGAGCTTTTTAAAGCGTGACATTTTTTTTGAAGGCAGGAGGGGTGTTAGGAAATATAATCTGAGTTAGTTAAAAAAAATATGGTTTGATGACAGGTACTCTTTAACTCCATTTAAACTCTTGTTAGCAGTTATTCGGGCTTAGTCTATATGTTTTATATTGATTTATGCACTTTCTTTCTGAAACTACGTTTTCTCTTTTGAAATGCCCCCTACTTTCTCGGATTTTTATTGATTTTGTTACTTTTTTTAAATGCAGCTGCAATTTTTTCTCTTCCTAGTTTAATGCGTGTCCTGTCTTTAAAGGGGTACTCCACTGGAAAACTTTTTTTTTTAAATCAACTGATGCAAGAAAGTTAAACCGATTTGTAAATTACTTCTATTTAATAATCTTACTCCTTCCAGTAATTATGAGCTGCTGTATGTTCCGGGGTAAGTTATTTGCTTTTTGAATTTCCTTTCTGTATGACCACAGTGCTCTCTGTTGATGCCTCTGTCCATTTTAGAAACTGCCCAGAGTAGGAGCAAATCCCCACAGCAAACCTATCCTGCTCCGGACAGTTCATAAAATGGACAGAGGTGTCAGCAGAGAATACTGTGGTCAGACAGAAAGGGAATTCAAAAAGAAAAGAACTTCCTCTTGAGCATACAGCAACTGATAAGTACTGGAAAGATTAAGATTTTTAAATAAAAGTTATTAAAAAATATGTTTAACTTTCTGACACCAATGGATAAAAAAAAAAAAAATGTTTTCCTGGGGAGTACCCCTTTAACTATTACTAGTCTGTTGTATCTGTAGTTTATACAGTACATATGGTTCTTTTCTACTTTTATTTAATAAGTCTAATAAATCTCTTGGGCTTCACTTACATTGCTCTGTTTGTAATCCTTTGGTTAGGGAACCAATATACAGTTTTTTACACAATCACAGCGGGTAACACAAACGAAGATGGTGGGTTATTGCAGACCCAAAAGATTGGTTTCTATACTTATATTATTGGTTTTGCTTCCTTCAGCTATTTCTGCAGTTACTATCTTTTTATTAATAGTAAACTGTTCAATAAGTTAGTAAAGGTAACTGGAGATCTATGCATATATAGTTTTCAGGGTACAAATTGACCCTAAAGGATAAAAAAAAAAAAAAAAAAAAAAAAAAAACAGTAGGGGGGACATTTATCATTGTTGCTCTGAAGTCATTTTTTTTTTTTTTTTGCTTTAGTTTTGCTCATGTACTACATATTTATTATACTAACACAGGGGGTTTATATATTTGGAGCACATAAGCAAAACAAAAAAGTCACAGCTGAGACTTTTGTGAGACTTTAAATTTGTTCACATACGGGAGTATTGTACTCCAGGTCAGACCTGGAGTAGATTTACATCATAAATACCTGACCACTGGAAGGCAAAAAACTGAAATTTGCATAGATAAGGGTGCATGTAGAGTTGGGCGGTATGACCAAAAATGTGTATCACTGTATTTTTGTAACTTATGGCAGTTACACAGTATGTAACGGTATTTCTTTCACCCCCCCAATCATGTGACCCGCGAGCGCTGTTCTGCTCCCCCCTCCCCCCCAAATCATATTATCCGCCAGCGCTGTTCTGCTCCCCCCAAATCATGTTACCTGCCAGCGCTGTTCTTCCCCCCCCCCCCAATTAATTATCAGCCCAGCGGGGTACTACTCACATATGTCACCCGCAAGCACTGCCCTCCTCCTCCTTGTTGGGGGCCACCGGCGCTGGAACTCTATACTGTACGCCAGTGGTCTCCAACCTGCGGACCTCCAGATGTTGCAAAACGACAACTCCCAGCATGCCCGGACAGCCAATGGCTGTCCGGGCATGCTGGGAGTTGTAGTTTTGCAACAGCTGGAGGTACGCAGGTTTGAGACCACTGTTGTACACTGTATCCCTATGCCCGGGCTGCAAAAGATAAACAAAATAAACTTTAACTTACCTACGTCGGCCTTGCGCTGTACCTACGTCGGCCTTGCGCACAGCAGTCAGCCTATCACCGGCCGCAGCGATGTTCCACCCCGGCCAGTGATAGGCTGAGCCCACTGTCATGTAAGAAGCCGGCTTCATACATGACAGTGGGCTCAGCCTATCACCTGCTGGGGCGGGGCATCGCTGCGGCCGGTGATAGGCTGACTGCTGTCCGACTATCCCGTCCCCAGCGTAAGGCTGACATAGGTAAGTTAAAGTTTATTTTCTTTATCTTTTGCAGCCCGGGCATAGGGATACAGCATACAGCAGTGGTCTCAAACCTGTGGACCTCCAGCTGTTGCAAAACTGCAAACCCCCAGCATGCCCGTTGGCTGTAAGGGCATGCTGGGAGTTGTAGTTTTGCAACATCTGGAGGGTCCGCAGGTTGGAGACCACTGGCGTACTGTATAGAGTTCCAGCGCCGGTGGCCCGCAACAAAGAGGAGGAGGGCAGTGCTTTCGGGTGACATATGTGAGTAGTACCCTGCTGGGCTGATAATTAATTGGGGGGGAGCAGAACAGCGCAGGTGGGTAACATGATTTGGGGGGAGCAGAACAGCGCTGGCGGGGTACATGATTTGGGGGGAGGCAGGGAGCAGATCAGCGCTGGTGGGTCACATATGATTAGTTCCCCGATGTGGGGACAGCACAGCGGGCTGATAATTCATTCATTCCCAAGGGGGAGGGGCCAAACCGGCATTGCGGTATGGGAAAAATTCATATCGTGCAGCACAAAAATTTCTGTATTCGGTATGAACCGGTTATACCGCCCAGCCCTAGGTGCATGCACACCATGTTTTCAGGCTACGGCTGCTGGATCCAGCCGGGGAGGGGAAAAACCGTGCACTCCCGTACCCCAGCTGGACTGGCGCTGAAATCAATTGACTTTAATGAGCCAACGGAGTCACTGTTTGATTCCGGTCGGCTCATTTTTGACCCGTATCTGGTTTTGTGACCGGACCTAAAACCGTAGTATATTACGGTTTTAGGTCCGGTCACAAAACCGGATACGGGGCAGAAGTGAGCCGACCGGAGCCAAACTGTTACTCCGGTCAGCTCATTAAAGTCAATGGATATAAGTGCCGGTCCGGCTGGGGTACGGGAGCGCATGGTTTTTCCCCTCCCCAGCTGGATCCAGCAGCCATAGGCTGAAAACGTGGTGTGCATTTTTTGCTTACTAACAAAAGTCGTACAGAAAAGTGCTTAGGTGCATGTTTGACTTTTGTGGCTCTAAATATCTTGATAAATGTCCCCTTATATATTTTGATTTTCACTTTCCCCATTCCAGCTTTGTGCTGTAACAGAACTGCAGTCCCCATAATCTGAAGTACTATTATGGGGCTTTAATGGACTCAGGCTTAGGCGGTGTATCTGTGCCATCACTTGCAGACAGCAGCTGTAAAACAGCTGATTCCCTCTTATTTCCACCAGTTTAACCCTTTAGATGGCTTGATCACTAGGGATTCAATAGGGTATCTAAGCAATTGTGGGGTGTTGATGGGTTGCTAAAAATTTGTTGTGCACCATGCTATCTGATTACAGATGTGTTACAAAGACGGACATAATACGCTTCAAAACTAAATATTGCAGTGGATTATAAAAGCAATCAACCACAAGTTCTTGTCCCATAGTGGTAAAAAAAAAATAAAAAGATTCAAAAAAATTTGTAAAAATTTATAAAAATGTATAAAGACAGAACTGCTAATTTTATTTCCCCTCCCCAAAAAATGAATAAAAAGTCCAAAATAGTAGCAATTAAAACTACAATACAAGGACCCCACAAAAACAAGTCCCCAGGAGAGCTCTAATCATAAAATAAATAAAACAAATGTTAAACAAGCAATATAAATGTATTATAATTGTAATCTAAAGGCCCTTTTACATGGGGACAATTATCTGCTTATTGAGAGTTTGTAGGAATAAAATCCACCCATGTAAATGGTGGGCCTTTAAACCTCTTTATGGCACACCCTGCTTGATCAAATATGTTTTTCTTTCTTTCTCTTTTCTTTTTTTTTTTTTTTTTTTATAAATGAGAAAAGGGGTTAATTTGTATTTTATTAGCTGGGAGATTTTTTTAATATTTTTTATTTATTGCACTTTCATGCAATGTTCACATCAGGCATATTTCATTTGTAAAAATGCATCTGAAAAATTGCATTTTAATTTTTTAATATTAATGTGCTCTATGTGAATCTATGGGAAAGTGGTTGTTTGTAAACACATGTAAATTTTAATGCAGCCACATAAATAGTGTCACTTTATGCGGCTGCCAAATCCATCTAAATTTTTTACATATTGTGTGCACAAACTTACATAAAACACATGTATGTGACAAAATGCAGACACAAGTTTGCAGATATATTTTACAAATAAAATATGCCTAAAAAAAACAGTGTGAACCTAGCCTTATAGTCCTCCTAACTTGTCCTCATAACTTGTATCGATACATCCCTATCAGTTTGAGCAATCATTTGATTGCTCATATAGATCATTGCAGTACATAGGTACTGCATTGATCCATTAGATTAGCCCTCTATTGGTATTAGCCTGCCATAGGAAGGTTAAAGCAATAGCAGAGTCTTGAAAGCCATGGAGGCCTAGAAAAGACATTAGGCTGCCATGACAATGAATCAGTTTCCTAAAATTGTGTTACAGAGAGCTGAATCACTGGACAACCAAAGACAAACAGTAGGGATGTTTAAGTGGCATTTAAATGGTTAAAACATCATTTAAATGGCAAAAAATGTACATGTTACCCAGACATGTTAAACGTTTTTATCGCATCAAGCTTTACTCCTAAAACTCACTGCCATTGCTTGTTATAGGCCAGGAAATGTGCATCAGTTGCATTCACTAGAATTCGAGAAGGTTGCAGTACCTTGCACTGCCACTAACAATATTAAAGAGATGGCAAAGACGAGCAGAGGGACACATGAATTGGCTACAGGACTTGGATGAGTTCCATGGCCCCTTCAAACAGCTGATCGTTAGGAGAATTGAAGATATAATATATATAAATATATATATATATATATATACATATATATATATAAAGAGAGAGAGAGATGTGTATACATTATCTCATGTATGATGCTGAGCATGCACACTCTTTGGTTGACCATGGCGAGGCTTGTTCTGAGGGGAATTTGCCCTGTAAAACCCCTGTATGGTCTTGCTCATCATGTTGCAGCTCAGTTTTATGCTCTAGGCAATCTTCTTATAGACTTGGCCATGTTTATGCCATGAGGTGCCATGTGTTAAATTCTACTGTCCAGTATTAGAGAGTGTGAGAGCAATAATACAAAATTTAAGATACCTGCTCATCATTCCCACCTGAGACTTTGTAACCACTAATGAGTCACATGATACTGGGTGGGAAAATGTCTGACTGGGCCATTTTAGGACATTTCCTCTTCGGGTGTATACAAGTGTTGTCACAGTGGGATTCATGGTTGAAACTATTTCCTATCAGACAAGATGTCTAACAGATTTTTGTTACAAAAACTTTATTGACAAGCTGTGGAGACTTGACACTCTGAATTGGAGAGAAGTAAGGAGCTATCTAAGGCCTTGTTCCCATTGCAGTTGGACTCTATTTAGAGTTCCGTCGGGCAATCCAGCCAGTGGAACGGGAGTTTAGTGGAGAAAAAAATAGTGCAAGTTCTGTTTTCTTCTCTGCTTAAATCCTGTAAAATAATCAAGTCACCCGACAGACCCCATGCAAGTGAATGGTGGTCGTTGGGACCCTACATGTACCTGTTTGCATCCAACCCATTTCGGGGTCTAAGAGCCGATCAGACACTAAATGGGTCAATGAAAATGGCCATGTGAACCTGGACTAAGGCAAGCTATTTACCTATAAAGTTCTACTCTGGAACCACTTTTGTTTGTCTAGTTTACTTTTCCTTGCTTGTAATTACATCTTTTTTTACTTTATTGCAACTTATAATTATTTTATTCTATGTTCATACTGATAAATGCAAGCTGTCTTTTACTAATTTTAAGCTGTGAGTTAAAATCTTTTCAATGAAAACAGACTAATAACAGGTTTTTGTCACATACATGCTTAATAAAATGTTTAATAAAAATGCAAGTAATGTACTCAGAACATGTCAAAACGTGTTTGAAATGTTAATTTTTTTTTCTAATAATTGTAACCCTTTAACCCCTTTCCTCTCTGGGATGTATGGATATGTTATTGCAGAAGGTATGTTCCCATGACAGGATGTACACATACGCCCTGTCTAATTGAATATTCAGGAAGCACTGCAGGAGATCATACCGGTCTCAGAAGTTTTATTACCATAGATGCTGTGGTCAGTACTGACCACTACATCTATAGGTTGACAGGAGGAGGATTGCCATGCCAGGCAAGATTTTGACCCCCCATGTCTGCCATATTCTGGGTTTCACAGGCCAACTGTCAATGTATGCTGACCGTTATACTGTGCTTCAGTACAGATGTATTAAAATAAAAAAGAATTGCTAATTTTGGTCAAAATGGAATAAAAAAGACCAAAAGATAGCATGGAATCAATTAAAAGTAACGCTCATCCTAAAAAAAAAAGAAGCCCTTACACAATGCAGTCAGGTGAAAAATAAAAAAGGTATGGCTATCAGAGCATGACATAAGAAAAAAAATAAAAAGCTATGCATATTGGTATCGCCATAATCGTACAGACATCAGATTTATAGCAGAGTGAACCCCATAAAAAAATAAAAATAAAATAAAAAAGCCAGAATTTTTCAATTTTTCACAATATTTTGGAGTCTTTTCACAAAATCAAAGTATGAACGAAATGTTTCACTAATAAAAACTACAATATGGCACAGAAAAGCAATTGCAGAATCGCTTCGCTCAGTAAAAGAATTTCAAAGTTATTACCACTTAACACACAGGTCAGATTAGAAAAATGGGGCCCCAGTTATTAACGCCGAAACAGGCTGCCTCATTAAAGGGTTACTGACCCCATACCATCAGTTGTGTGGCCTGGCCTGCAATTGATTGAGCCATGTGAATTGCTTATTAATGAGTCTGTGTACAATCTCTATATATATATATATATATATATATATATATATATATATATATATATATATATATATTATATATATATAAAACTCAGCGTGTGTGTATGTATGTATGTACGTACGTATGTATGTGTGTATGTTCCAGCATCACGTCCAAACGGCTAAAGATATTAACATGAAACTTGGCATACATGTTACTTATATGTCAACAACAAACATAGGCTAGGTGATTTAACCCTTACTCACCCCAATTTGCCAGGGGCGGGGTTTATGTTTAAAGTCCCCTACAAGTCAATGGGAAATATATGTTACTACATAACTTCCAAACGGCTTGAGATATTTCGATAATACTTGGTCACATGTTACTTATATTTCCACTTAAAGTATAGGATAGTTAATTTAACCCTTAACTACCCCCATTTGTGAGGGCCGGGGTTTTTGTTCCCATGCAAATCAATGGGAAATGCATGTTCCCACATAACTTCCGTACGGCTGGAGATATTTCAATACCTCCAACGAGATAGGAGGACAAGATAGGAGGTCGGGATAGGAGTACGGGATGGGAGGTTGGGATAGGAGGTCGAGATAGGAGGTTGAGATAGGAGGTCGGGATAGGAGGTCGGGATAGGAGGTCGGGATAGGAGGTTGAGATAGGAGGTCGAGATAGGAGGGCGGTATAGGAGGACGGGATAGGAGGATGGGATAAGAGGATGGGATAGGAGGATGGAATAGGAGGACGGGATAGGAGGTCGGGATAGGAGAACAGGATAGGAGGACGGGATAAGAGGTCAGGATAGGAGGTCGGGATAGGAGGATGGGATAGGAGGTCGAGATAGGAGGACGGATAGGAGGTCGAGATAGGAGGACGGGATAGGAAGTCGTGATAGGAGGACGGTATAGGAGGTCGAGATAGGAGGACGGGATAGGAGGTCGTGATAGAATGACGGGATACCAGGACGGGATAGGAGGATGGGATAGGAGGTCGGGATAGGAGGTTGGGATCGGAGGACAGGATAGATGGACTGGATAGGAGGACGGGATAGGAGGACAGAAATGGAGGACGGGAAAGGAGGACGGGAAAGGAGGTTGAGATATGAGGACGGGAAAGGAAGACGGGATAGGAAGACGGGATAGGAGGACGGGATAGGAGGACAGGAAAGGAGGTTGAGATAGGAGGACGGGAAAGGAGGTCGAGATAGGAGGACGGGAACAGAGGATGGGAAAGGAGGTCGAGATATGAGGACGGGAAAGGAGGACGGGATAGGAGGACGGGATAGGAGGACGTGATAGGAGGACGGGATAGGAGGACGGGATAGGAAGACGGGATAGGAGGACGGGATAGGAGGACAGAATAGGAGGTCGGGATAGGAGGTCGGGATATGATGACGGGATAGGACATCGGGATATGACAACATTATATGAGGACGGGACATGAAGTCAAAAGCTTCCTCCTTTGTTTATTTTCCTCCCCAACAAGGATTAGGAAGGAAATACTGTGCAACGCCGGGTATTCAGCTAGTATATATATAAAACTCACCTTGTGTGTGTATGTATGTAGGTATGTATGTTCCACAAAAACTTTAAAACGGCTAAAGATATTAACATGAAACTTGGCACACATGTTACTTATATGTCAACAACAAACATAGGATAGGTAATTTAACCCTTACTCACCCCCATTTGCCAGTGGCGGGGCTTATGTTTAAAGTCCCATGCAAGTCAATGGGAAATATATGTTACTGCATAACTTCCAAATGTTTGGAGATATTTTGATAATACTTGGTCACATGTTACTTATATGTCCACTTAAAATATAGGATAGTTAATTCAACCCTTAACTACCCCCATTTGTGAGGGTCGTTTTTTTTTTTTTTTTTAAAGTCCCATGCAAATCAATGGGAAATGTATGTTCCCATATAATTTCCGTACGGCTGGAGCTATTTCATTACCTGGTACACATATTACGAATCGGGATATGAGGATGGGATGGGAGGTCAGAATAGGAGGTCGAGATAGGAGGTCGGTATAGGAGGACGGGATATGAGGATGAGATATGAGGTCGGGATAAGAGGTAGGGTAGGAGGTCGGGATAGAAGGACAAGATAGGAGGACGGGATATGAGAACAGGGATAGGAGGTCTGGATAGGAGATTGGGATAGGAGGTCGAGATAGGAGGACGGGATAGGAGGTCAAGATAGGTGGTCAAGATATGAGGATGGGAAAGGAGGTCGGGATAGGAGGTCGGGATAGGAGGTCGGGATAGGAGGTCAGGATAGGAGGTCAGGATAGGAGGTCGGCAGAAGAGGTCGGGATAGAAGGACAAGATAGGAGGATGGTATAGGAGGTCGGGACAGGAGGTCAAGAAAGGAGGACGGGATAGGAGGTCGGGATAGTTGGTTGGGATATGACAACAATATATGAGGACTGCATATGAAGTCAAAAGCTTCCTCCTTTGCTTATTTTCCTCCCCAAAAAGGATTAGGAAGGAAAAACCGGGCAACGCCGGGTACTCAGCTAGTTAATTAATAAGGGGCCAGATTTTAGTAGGGAAAAAGAAAATGCTACACATGTATGCTGTTTTAATTCTTTTATCTTTTTGCTCCCATAAACCTTTCCAAATGAAAAACTAATGCCAGAAAAGAAGTGAATGTGTAAATTTTTTCCTAGTATTCTACAGATTCGGTTCACTCATTTTTGTAAAACTACACTGCAATTTTTCCTTTATATTTCCCATCTCTTTTGAATCCACTTCTGGTTTTGGCTCAGAAATTGCAGTGACGGTTTTACAATAACTTGAGGACTCAAGGAGGAAGAAAAAAAGAAGGGCACTTTTTGGGGTGGTTTTTCTACAGCCAAAAAGTGAGCACACGAGTTCCTCCCTCCTTACATTTGATTTTATGATATCTTTTCAAGTGACAACAGCAACATTAAAGACTGTTATACAACATGTGCACTTATTACTTTATATTGTATCAGAGGATCATTTGGGGTGAACTCACTTATTTGGGATAATATATATATATATATATATATATATATATATATATATATGTGTAGAACAAGAAAATTCTTAGGATGGCACCACAGGCAATAAGTAACTCTAGAGTAATCAAGAATAAATCCAGTAATCCGGAAGCAGTGCAGCAATTGAGACATTAGTATTGGAGTCAGTGGCAGTGCTGGAAACAATCAACTAAAAGATGTATCAGATAACTTGTAACCACTAGAAACTAAAGCTTTCCGCACTCACCGCAAAGCTTATGACTTGATGCTCCTACACGGAGATGCCGACGGACTTGGACAGCTCGGGATGCATAACGCTCAGAGGCTAATACCGGCAATTTTGCGCAGTAAGCGCTTCTTCCGGCCTCTGATCAAGGCTGGAAGAAGCGCTTACTGCACGAAATTGCCGGTAATAGCCTCTGAGCACTATGCATCCCGTGCTGCCCAGGTCCATCGCCATCTCCGTGTAGGGGCATCATGTCATAAGCTTTGCGGTGAGTGCGGAAAGATTTAGTTTCTTGTGCTTACAATATATATATATATCAGGTGTGTATATAAGGTGTCTTGGATGTTCCAGACCCTGCCATGCTTACTGAACTGTTCACACAGAGGCATATTCACAGTGTAGGGTCCGTCCCATGAGGCCACCTTATCGCGGTGGGACGGTCCAAGCTATTTGACCGCCGGCGGAGACAAATTTGCGAGCTAAGTGCCTCACTATTTCATAGTTTCACATTTGCATCTATTACACCATAGCTGTATAGCTCTCCATGTTTTAACTGCATATTCATGTTTCATCTATATCTGTGTGCTGGCAGTGTGCTGCTGCATTCTTCTGTTGCTATATATATATATATATATATATATATATATATATATATATATGTATACACTGTATATTCTTTTTTTATATATTCAAGCTTATATTGCTCATCTTGCATTGTGCCTAAAAGAGTCAGTCAGCACATATCTGAATGAACATTTATTCTAAACAGCAATTTTTGGAAATCACACTAAAATAAAAGCACGTCCAAATCTTTCAAGCTGACAAACTGGTATATGCACATCCATGCTAAAATCTATAGAAGCTCAGCAGGAATGCAAATTAATGTTGTCATCGTATGGGCAAATGCATGTCATGGTTTTCAAAAAGCTGCCAGAAACTTTAAAAAAATCTGTCCTCCTCGGAGCTGTAGAAATTTCACAAAGCACTGAGGTGTTATGTTTCTGTCTCTTGAGCTAAGGCAGATGTTGATCATTTAGTGACCTTGAATATGTTGGTGGCAGTAATTACATAGATATAGTTACAGTACTACAGTTACAAAAGGCAAAGAAATAGCAATTTAAAAAAGCAAATAGACTGCATATACCTATAAATATGATGTATTTTACTAGAATTAACCCCTTCACGACGAGCGGCGTACATGTACGGCGCCGCGAAGTGTCACTTGGCGCGCGGCGACGTACATGTACGTCGCGGGGTTCCGGTAGCGCCGCGTCACCGGTCGCGGTGATCGGGCCGGGATGACTGCTGTTATCTAACAGCAGGCATCCCGACACATCGCCGAGGGGGGTCCTGAGACCCCCCCATGACCGCGATGCGCGCAAATCGCAGGTCAATTCAGACCTGCAATCTGCGCAATTCCAGGTCATACGGGTCACTGGTGACCCGGAAAATAAGAGGGATCGTAGGTGTCCGAGACACCCTCGATCCCCCTAAAGGGATAGGAGTTTGGTGGCAGGGGTGCCACCCCTCCTATCCCTGCTATTGGTCGGCCGAGCAACCGACCGATAGCAGACCGGCGGAGGGGGGGGGGGTTAAAGTTCGGTTCCCCCGCTTTGCCCACCTATCGGTGTCCAGGCAAAACGGGGGAACCGTCAAGGGAAGGTCGCGCCGAAGGTCCCTACCTGGATCCCGGATCCCGGAGCGCGATCCTCCATGCGGGGATCCCCCACTTGCGGCGGCGGCGGCTTCCGGGTCCTGCTAGGTGAGTTGTTGCCTAGCAACATCCGGAGGGCCACAGTTTACAGTGGTCTCTAAACGGTGGCCCTCCAGATGTTGCAAAACTACAACTCCCAGCATGCCCAGACAGCTGTTTGCTGTGTGGGCATGCTGGGACTTGTAGTTTTGCAATATTTAGAGGGGTTCAGGTTGTAGATCACTAAGTGGTCTCAAACTGTAGCCCTCCAGATGTTGCAAAACTACAACTCTCAGCATTCCCAGACAGCGAGTTGTAGTTTTGCAACATCTGGAGGGCCACAGTTTTGAGACCACTGGACAGTGATTTACAACTTGAACCCCTCTAAATCTTGCAAAACTACAACTCCCAGCATTCAGGAACAGCATAAGGCTGTCTTGGCATGCTGGGAGTTGTACTTGCGTGCCTCCAGCCATTGCATAACTACATCTCCCAGCATGCCCTTCCGCAATCAGTACATGCTGGGAGTTGCAGTTTTGCAACAGCTGGAGGCACACTGGTTGGAAAATACTGAGTTAGGTCATAGAACCTAACTCAAGGTTTTCCAGCCAGTGTGCCTCCAGCTGTTGCAAAACTACAACTCCCAGCATGCATGGTCTGTCAGTGCATGCTGGGAGTTGTAGTTTTGACCCCCCTCCCATGTGAATGTGCAGGCTACATTCACACTGGCGGCAGATTACAGTGAGTTCCCCGCTACAAATTTGAGCTGCGGCAAATTTTCCATCGCAGCTCAAACTCCTAGCGGGAGACTCAGTGTAATCCGCCGTCAGTGTGAATGTAACCTAAAAACACTACACTACACTAACTAACATAAAATAAAGAGTAAAACACTACATATACACACGTACACTGCCCCCCCCCACCCCCCTCCCCAATGAAAATGAAAAACGTATTGTATGGCAGTGTTTCTAAGATGGAGCATCCAGCTGTTGCAAAACAAAAACTTCCAGCATTTCTGGACAGCAATTGACTGTCCAAGCATGCTGGGAGTTTAGCAACAGCTGGAGGCACCCTGTTTGGGAATCACTGGCATAGAATACCCCTATGTCCACCCCTATGCAAGTCCCTAATTCAGGCCTCAAATGCGCATGGCGCTCTCACTTTGGAGCCCTGTCGTATTTCAAGGCAACAGAATAGGGTCACATATGGGGTATCGCCGTACTCGGGAGAAATTGCCTAACAAATTTTGGGGGGCTTTTTCTCCTTTTACCCCTTATGAAAAGGAACAGTTGGGGTCTACACCAGCATGTTAGTGTAAAAAAATAAAACATTTTACACTAACATGCTGGTGTTGCCCTATACTTTTCATTTTCACAAGAGGTAAAAGGGAAAAATGCCCCCCAAAATTTGTAACGCAATTTCTCCCGAGTACAGAGATACCCCATATGTGGGCGCAAAGTGCTCTGGGGGCGCACAACAAGGCCCAGAAGGGAGAGTGCGCCATGTACATTTGAGGTGATTTGCACAGAGGTGGCTGATTGTTACAGCGGTTCTGACAAACGCAAAAAAAAAACACACCCACATGTGACCCCATTTTGAAAACTACACCCGTCACGGAATGTAATAGGGGGTGCAGTGAGAATTTACACCCCATAGGTGTCTGACGGATCTTTGGAACAGTGGTCCGTGGAAATGAAAAATTTTGCACAGCCCACTGTTCCAAAGATCTGTCAGACACCAGTGGGGGGGTAAATGCTCACTGTACCCCTCATTACATTCTGTGAGGGGTCTAGTTTCCAAAATGGTATGCAATGTGGGGGTTATTTTGCTGTTCTGGCACCATAGGGGCTTCCTAAATGCGACATGCCCCCAAAACCATTTCAGAAAAACGTACTCTCTAAAATCCCCTTGTTGCTCCTTCGCTTCTGAGCCCTCTACTGCGCCCGCCGAACACTTTACATAGACATATGAGGTATGTGCTTACTCGAGAGAAATTGGGCTACAAATATAAGTATACATTTTCTCATTTTACCCCTTGTAAAAATTCAAAAATTGGGTCTACAAGAACATGCGAGTGTAAAAAATGAAGATTTTGAATTTTCTCCTTCACTTTGCTGCTTTTCCTGTGAAACACCTAAAGGGTTTAAACATTTAATGAATGTCATTTTGAATACTTTGGGGGGTGCAGTTTTTATAATGGGGTCATTTATGGGGTATTTCTAATATGAAGACCCTTCAAATCCACTTCAAACCTGAACTGGTCCCTGAAAAATTGCGAGTTTGAAAATTTTGTGAAAAATTGGAAAATTGCTGCTGAACTTTGAAGCCCTCTGATGTATTCCAAATGTAAAAATGATGCAATCATAAAGTAGACATATTGTATATGTGAATCCCCCAAAAAATTATTTGGAATATCCATTTTCCTTACAAGCAGAGAGCTTCAAAGTTAGAAAAATGCAAAATTTTTAATTTTTTCATCAAATTTTGGGATTTTTACCACAAGTTACCACAAAAATTTACCACTATGTTAAAGTAGAATATGTCACGAAAAAACAATCTCAGAATCAGAATGATAACTTAAAGCATTCCAGAGTTATTAATGTTTAAAGTGACAGTGGTCAGATTTGCAAAAAAGGGCTTCGTCCTAGAGGTGAAAATGGGCTCCGTCCTTAAGGGGTTAAATTTATTGTCCTGTAAAATAAAATAACATGCTAGTTAAAACTAGACTTGTCACTGGCATGTTTGACGAGTTATGACAGGATAATATTTTGTTGATTTATTTTAAAAGGGCCCTTGTATCACTATTAGGTTTAAAAATTAAGATCTAAAGTTACTCATGGTATCCATGTCACCAGTTCATGTATACAACAAGTATGGCAACAATAAGTGTATGTTCACCTTCACTGTAATACTTTGCATGAAGGGATTTATCAAGAAAATACAACAAGCACATCGTACACTTTCATCAAATATATAAATATATATATTTTTTAAGTTCCTTCATTTTTTCCCGATATTATGAAGGAATTTAGGTTTATATGGGATCCTATGCGCTATTTTAATCATTGAAATTGTATGATTCATGTTCAGGGTAGACCGGTTAATATTTTTAAACACCTTCTCCCATTCTTCTATTTCTATCCGTCCCACCTCCTGTGCCCATTTTATTCTACTTTTTGGAACAATTTTGTCCCGGGACACTTTTACCAACCCTTTATACACCTTATCTAATACTTTTGTTGGAGTCATCTGTATGCTGAATGTATATATAATCCATTAACTCATGTTTACCGATTTCCACTCTAGGATTGTACTTATCCTTCTCAAAAAGCACTTCTCACTTGCATGTAGAGAAAGAAACTACTCTGATCAAGACTATATTCCCTAGTAAGAACATTCTCCCTGTTCTAATTTCTTATCTACTATTAACCCCTTAACGACCACAGACGTAAATGTACATCCTGGTTTGGCGGGACTTTGCGCACCAGGACGTGCATTTATGTCCTGTGTATGACCGCGAGCATGCTCGCGTCATGCACGGCAGGTTCCAGCTGCTAGCAGCAGCCGGGGACCCGCCGGTAAAGGACGACATCCGCGATTGCACGGATGTCCGCCATTAACCCCTCAGATGCCGTGATTAATACAGATCGCCGCGGCGATCCGTTCATCCAGCAGGGTGGCGGGAGGTCCCCTCACCTGGCTCCGGCCGTCTCCCGGGGTCTTCTGCTCTGGTCTGAGATCAAGCAGACCAGAGCAGAAGATCACCGATAATACTGATCAGTGCTATGTCCTATGCATAGCACAGAACAGTATTAGCAATCAAATGATTGCTATAGATAGTCCCCTATGGGGACATAAAAAGTGTAAAAAAAAGTTGAAAAATGTAAAAATAAAAAGTAAAACAAAGTGACAAATCCCCTTCCCCAATAAAAATTTTAATTGTCAGTTTTTCCCATTTTACCCCCAAAAAGCGTAATTTTTTTAATAAACATATTTGGCATCACTGCGTGTGTTAATGTCCGAACTATCAAAATATACTGTTAATGGTCCCGTACGGTGAATGGCGTAAACGTAAAAAATAAAAAGAGTCAAAAAATTCATCTTTTTTGTCACATTTTATAAAAAAAATTATAAAAAATGTATTAAAAAAAATAAAAGACTGATCAATCATGGCCATTCCCTTTCACACAATTTAGCGCACAACACAAATTTCAACCTGTGCGACACAAACTGAAATTGACGTGTGATAGATTAGTAAATCACAGTGAAAAATATACGGAGTAAACCTGAAATCACTCCAAGATAAACACTCAATTCTTAGTAAATGAGGGCTATTGATTACCTCAAGGAAATATGGTAACAGGGAGTCACTGGACTTTTTATATACATCAAATTCCAGGCCGTCCAACCCCGGGGCAGAGCTGTGGGTAAAGGATTTCAGTGCCAATTCCACTTCTTCTAGACTGATATTTTCCCAAGATATGTATGCTCTTCCTCACTAATCCTGGGGAGGTTAATCCAATCTAGAAATATCTCAATTTCTCTTTCTGTCTTCTTACTCTATACGTGATATTTCCTCCTGCCTACAGACTTCCCTCCCCTTTTTATCCTTTAATACTGAAATTCTCTTTTTTTTTTCCTTTGGTTAATAAACCACATAAATGTTTTATACAGCTTTCCTGTTTCTACAAACAGTCTTTGTTTCCTAAAAAAAAAAAAAAAAACAGCATGTTGTGCCTTCTCCATTACTAATTTCCGGTGCATTTGTTGGAGTGAGTTTACCTTATGCCAGTTTTCTTCACTAGGATTGCTATCGTACATACCCTCTGTTCTTTCCTATTAGCTCCTTCTAGTCTTTTTTTTAACACTTTTTCTTAAACCTCACTATATTTCTAATTAATATCCCTCTCAGAAATGCCTTTCATGTATCCCAGACTTTGAGAATGTTAGTACAACCTTTATTTATTTCCCAGAACTCTTTAATTTCCCTATCCACACCCTGAGTTATTTCATCTAATTTTAACCAATGGGGATTTATGCTCATAACTGCCTCGTTATTTTCCTGCCCCTTTTTCATGTAACAGACCAACGTTGCATGGTCCAAGATACATATAGGCTAATACGATATTTTCTGTATTAATGCTAGCGGTGAACTATTGGCCAATACATGGTCAATCCTAGAGGCAGTTTTATGAGTGGCATTAAAACAAGAGAAATTTCTCTTGTTAGGATATGAATTTCACCAGGCATCCTCCCACCTTACCTCTTGGCACCATTTATACAGTAGAGTGATGCCTTTTCCCAGATGCCTTCCCTGCCAATACAGTTTTCATTACGCAGTTCATGTCTCCAAGCACTAATAGATCCTGATATTCTTTATCAATTTGGAATCCCATCAGCGCTTGGTGCACTTCTACTGAGAACGGTGGAGGGATGTAAGTGAATGCCATTTCCAAATATATTTTAAATATATGTTTACATTATAATTCCTTTCATATATAAAATACACTGCTCAAAAAATTTAAGGGAACACTTAAACAACACAATAACTCCAAGTCAATCACACAGAGACCATATGCTAATGCTCTTGGCCCTGGGTTCCTCCTAATGCAAGACAATGCTAGACCTCATGTGGCTGGATTGTGTCAGCAGTTCCTGCAAGAGGAGGGCATTGATGATATGGACTGGCCCGCTAGTCCCCCAGACTTGAATCCGATTGAGTACATCTGGGACATCATGTTTCACTCCATCCACCAACGCCACATTGCACCACAGACTGTCCAGGAGTTGACAGATGCTTTAGTCCAGGTCTGGGAGGACATCCCTCAGGAGACCATCCACCACCTCATCAGGAGCATGCCCAGGCATTGTAGGCAGGTCATACGGGCACGTGGAGGCCACACACACTACAGAGCCTCATTTTGACTTGTTTTATGGCCATTACATTGTTACGGTGAATGCTCCGGTCTTTGAAGAACCTGCACGCGGTTCCTCCGCTGAGACAGCTGTGTGTATTTTTTTTTTCCATTTTCCCATCCAATTTTAATGAAAATTCGTCAAGCACCTGTGGGGTGTTAAAGGGGTACTCCGGTGAAAACCTTTTTTCTTTTAAATCAACTGGTGGCAGAAAGTTAAACATATTTGTAAATTACTTCTATTAAAAAATCTTAATCCTTCCAGTACTTCTTAGCTGCTGAATGCTACAGAGGAAATTCCTTTCTTTTTGGAACACTGATGACATCACGACCACAGTGCTCTCTGCTGACATCTCTGTCCATTTTAGCAACCGTGCATAGCAGATGTATGCTAAGGGCAGCATGGTGGCTCAGGGGTTAGCAATGCTGCTTTGCAGTGCTGGGGACTTGGGTTCAAATCCAAATTGGGTTCAAGGACAACAATAAATAAAGTGTTATTATTATAACGTCAGCAGACAGAACTGTGCTCGTGATGTCATCAGAGAGCATTCCAAAAAGAAAAGAATTTCCTCTGTAGTATTCTGCAGCTAATAAGTACAGGAAGAATTAAGATTTTTTAATAGAAGTAATTCACAAATATGAAAGATGGTTTTCACCGGAGTACCCCTTTAAGGCTCACTATACCACTTGTCACGTTCCGTGTGGGGTGTAGTTTTCTAAATGGGGTCACATGTGGGTATTTATTTTTTTGCGTTTATGTCAGAACCGCTGTAAAATCAGCCACCCCTGTGCAAATCACCAATTTAGGCCTCAAATGTACATGGTGCTCTCTCAATCCTGAGCCTTGTTGTGCGTTCGCAAAGCATTTTACGCCCACATATGGGGTATTTCCGTACTCAGGAGAAATTGGGTTACAATTTTTTTTTCCTTTTACTGCTTGTGAAAATAAAAAGTATGGGGCAACACCAGTATGTTAGTGTAATTTTTTTTTTTTTTACACTAACAGGCTTGTGTAACCCCCAACTTTTCCTTTTCATAAGGGGTAAAAGGAGAAAAAGACCCCCAAAATTTGTAGTGCAATTCCTCCCGAGTATGGAAATACCCCATATGTGGCCCTAAACTGTTTCCTTGAAATACGACAGGGCTCCAAAATGAGAGAGCGCCATGCGCATTTGAGGACTATTTTAGGGATTGCATAGTGGTGGACATAGGGGTATTCTACGCCAGTTATTTCCAAACAGGGTGCATCCAGCTGTTGCTAAACTCCCAGCATGCCTGGACAGTCAGTGGCTCTCCAGAAATGCTGGGAGTTGTTGTTTTGCAACAGCTGGAGGCTCCGTTTTGGAAACACTGCCGTACAATACATTTTTCCTTTTAATTGGGGGGGACAGTGTAAGGGGGTGTATTTGTAGTGTTTTACCCTTTATTTTGTGTTAGTGTAGTGTAGGTGTAGTGTTTTTAGGGTACATTCGCACTAGCGTGTTACGGGGATTTTCCCACTAGGAGTTTGCGTTGCGGCGAAAAATTTGCCGCAGCCCAAACTTGAAGCAGGAAACTTACTGTAAACCTGCCCGTGTGAATGTACCCTGTACATTCACATGGGGGGGGGTGGCCAAACCTCCAGCTGTTTCAAAACTACAACTCCTAGCATGCACTGACAGACCGTGTATGCTGGGAGTTGTTCTTTTGCAACAGCTGGAGGCACACTGGTTGGAAAGCCTTCAGTTATGTTCTGTTACCTAACTCAGTATTTTCCAACCATTGTGCCTCCAAGTGTTGCTAAACTACAACTCCCAGCATGTACTGACAAACCGTGCATGCTGGGAGTTGTACTTTTGCAACAGCTGGAGGCACACTGGTTGGAAATCCTCCAGTTATGTTCTGTTACCTAACTGAGTATTTTCCAACCAGTGTGCCTACAGCTGTTGCAAAACTACTACTCCCAGCATGTACTGATTGCCGAAGGGCATGCTGGGAGATAGTTATGCAACAGCTGGAGGTACTTAACTACAAGCTGAGACAGCTGTTCGGGCATGCTGCGATTTGCAGTTTTGCAACATCTGGAGGGCTACAGTTTATAGATCACTGCTCCAAACTGTGACCCTCCAGATGTTGCAAAACTACAAATCCCAGCATGCCCAGACAGCAAACAGCTGTTTGGGCATGCTAGGAGTTTTAGTTTTGCAAGATCTGGAGGGATACAGTTTAGAGACCACTGTATAATGGACTCAAACTGTAGCCCTCCAGCTGTTGCAAAACTACATATTCCAGCATGCCCAAACAGCTGTCTGGGCATGCTGGGAGTTGTAGTTTTGCAACATCTGGAGGGCTACAGGTTAGAGACCACTGTATAATGGTCTCAGACTGCAGCCCTCCAGATGTTGCTAGGCAACTTACCTGCTTCCGTCAGATCCAGAGAGCCGTCCTCTTCTGCCGCACGCCAATCACCATCGCCCGCAGCCTCCGGATGGTAAGTGGATCCTCGGCGCCGGTCCCCACCGGTTTCCCCGTCCTGCCCCGCCTATTGTGGGTGGGCAGGACGGGAAAAACAAAAGTTAACCCCCCCGCCCCCGATCTGCTATTGGTCGTCGCTTCTGACGATCAATAGCAGACCAATAGCAGGGATAGGAGGGGTGGCACCTCTGCCACCTCACTCCTATCCCTTCAGGGGGATCGTAGGTGTCTTAGACAACTGCGGTCCCCCCTATATTCCGGGTCACCGGGTCACTGTAGACCCGTAATGACCCGGAATCTGCGCAAATCGCAAGTGTGAATTCACTTGCGATTTGCGCTGATCGCCGACATGGTGAGCACTTGCACGGGGGGCCTGCTGATAGATATCAGCAGTCACCCGGTCCGGTCCCCGCCCGGCGTGCGGCGGGGACCGAAATTCCCACAGGTGTAAGGATACGCCCTTCATCCTTAAGTACCAGGACGCAAGGGCGTATGCATACGCCCTTCGTCCCCAACAGGTTAAGGACATGCACCATAGATGTACGGTGCTACAGTAACTTCGCGCACAGTGCCATACATTTACGGCACGACTATGAAGTGAGTGCAGGAGCTGCCATTGCTTCATGCATGGTGGTTCCTGGCAGATGTCAGTAACCGAGGACCCCCAGTAATGGTTGACATTAGCGATCTCACTGATGTCCACCATTAAACCCTCAGAAGCCGTGATTAATACAAATCACAAAATATGCGGCAGTGCGGCACTCAAAATGGCTTCCACAGGGATCAGATCAGCCAGGATGGTGGACCGAGGTCCCTTCACCTGCTTCTGCCACTCTCCCAAGGTCTTCTGCTCTGGTCTGCCTTCCAGCAGACCAGAGCAGAAGATCGCCAATAATACTGATCAGTGCTATGCCTATGCATAGCATTGAACAGTATTAGCAATCTGAAGATAGTCTCCTATGGGGAATAAAAAAGTGTAAAATAAATGTAAAAAAAAAAAATTAAATCATTATTTTTCCACATTTTTGTAAAAAAAAAAAAAAATGTAAAGAATTATAAATAATAAACATATTTGTATTTGGTATCAACACGTGTGTAAATGTCCAAACTATAAAAATATAATGTTAATGATCCCATAAGGTGCAAAATGTCTGCTTTTTGGTAACATCACATAGCAAAAAAAATATATAAAAAGCTATATATATATATGCTAAAGTGGTACTGAAGAAAAACTGCAGATCATGGCGCAAAAAAATGAGCCCTCACAAATCCCCGTTTATGGAAAAATAAGAAAGTTATAGGTGGTCAAGATAGGGTGATTTTAAATGTACTGATTTTGTAAAAAGAAGTTTGAGATTTTTTAGAAGCAGTACAATAATAGAAAAACATGTAACAATGGATATCATTTTAATCGTATTGACCCACAAAATAAAGAAAACATGTCATTTTTACCGTAGAGTGTACAGTGTGAAAATGACCCCCCCCCCCCTCCTCAAATTTGCAAAATTGGGATTTTTGTTTAAATTTCCTTACACAAAAAAAAATTGGGGTCTACCATACATTTTAGGGTAAAATGAGTGATGAAATTACAAAGTACAATTGGTCTTGCAAAAAACAACCCTCATATGGGTCTGTGAAAGGAAATATAATAGAGTTATGAATTTTAGAAGGTAAGGAGGAAAAAATGAAAATGCAAAAATAAAATTGGCTGCGTCCTTAACCCCTTAAGGACCAGGCCATTTTATACCTTAAGGACCGGAGCTTTTTTTGCAATTCTGACCACTGTCATTTTAAACATTAATAACTCTGGAATGCTTTTAGTTATCATTCTGATTCCGAGATTGTTTTTTCGTGACATATTCTACTTTAACTTAGTGGTAAAATTTTATGGTAACTTGCATCCTTTCTTGGTGAAAAATCCCAAAATTTGATGAAAAAAATGAAAATTTTGAATTTTTCTAACTTTGAAGCTCTCTGCTTGTAAGGAAAATGGATATTCAAAATAAAACATTTTTGGGTTCACATATACAATATGTCTACTTTATGTTTGCATCATAAAATTTATGAGTTTTTACTTTTGGAAGACACCAGAGGGCTTCAAAGTTCAGCAGCAATTTGGAAATTTTTCACAAAATTTTCAAACTCGCTATTTTTCATGGACCAGTTCAGGTTTGAAGTGGATTTGAAGGGTCTTCATATTAGAAATACCCCATAAATGACCCCATTATAAAAACTACACCCCCCCCAAAGTATTCAAAATGACATTCAATAAGTGTATTAACCCTTTAGGTGTTTCACAGGAATAGCAGAAAAGTGAAGGAGAAAATTCACAATCTTCATTTTTTACACTCGCATGTTCTTGTAGACCCAATTTTTGAATTTTTGCAAGGGGTAAAAAGGAGAAAATTTTTACTTGTATTTGAAACCCAATTTCTCTCGAGTAAGCACATACCTCATATGTCTATGTTAATTGTTCGGCGGGTGCAGTAGAGGGCTCAGAAGGGAAGGAGCGTCAAATGGTTTTTGGGGGGCATGTCACCTTTAGGAAGCCCCTACGATGCCAGGACAGCAAAAAAAAACCACATGGCATACCATTTTGGAAACTAGACCCCTCAGGGAACGTAACAAGGGGTAAAGTGAACCTTAATACCCCACAGGGGATTCACGACTTTTGCATATGTAAAAAAAAAAAAAAAAAAAAAAAAATGTTTTACCTAAAATGCTTGGTTTCCCAAAAATGTTACATTTTTAAAAAGGATAATAGCAGAAAATACCCCCCAAAATTTGAAGCCCAATTTCTCCCGATTCAGAAAACACCCCATATGGGGGTGAAAAGTGCTCTGCTGGCGCACTACAGGTCTCAGAAGAGAAGGAGTCACATTTGGCTTTTTGAAAGCAAATTTTGCTCTGGGGGCATGCCACATTTAGGAAGCCCCTATGGTGCCAGAACCGCAAAAAAAACCCACATGGCATACCATTTTGGAAACCAGACCCCTCGGGGAACGTAAAAAGGGGTAAAGTGAACCTTAATACCCTACAGGTGTTTCACGACTTTTGCATATGTTAAAAAAAAAAAAAAATTTACCTAAAATGCTTGGTTTCCCAAAATTTTTACATTTTTAAAAAGGGTAATAGCAGAAAATACCCCCCAAAATTTGAAGCCCAATTTTTCCCGAATCAGAAAACACCCCATATGGGGGTGAGAAGTGCTCTGCTGGCGCACTACAGGTCTCAGAAGAGAAGGAGTCACATTTGGCTTTTTGAAAGCAAATTTTGCTCTGGGGGCATGCCGCATTTAGGAAGCCCCTATGGTGCCAGGACAGCAAAAAAAAAAAACACATGGCATACCATTTTGGAAACTAGACCCCTCGGGGAACGTAACAAGGTGTAATGTGAACCTTAATACCCCACAGGTGATTCACAACTTTTGCATATGTAAAAAAAAAAAAATGTTTTACCTAAAATGTTGGTTTCCCAAAAATTTTTGATTTTTAAAAAGGGTAATAGCAGAAAATACCCCCCATAATTTTTAACCCAATTTCTCCCGAGTACGGCGATACCCCATATGTGACCCTAAACTGTTGCCTTGAAATACGACAGGGCTCCAAAGTGAGAGCGCCATGCGCATTTGAGGCCAAAATTAGGGATTGCATAGGGGTGGACATAGGGGTATTCTACGCCAGTGATTCCCAAATAGGGTGCCTCCAGCTGTTGTAAAAGTCCCAGCATGCCTGGACAGTCAGTGGCTATCTGGTAATACTGGGAGTAGTTGTTTTGCAACAGCTGGAGGCTCCATTTTGGAAACAGTGGCATACCAGACGTTTTTCATTTTTATTGGGGAGGGGAGGGGGGCTGTGTAGGGGTATGTGTATGTAGTGTTTTTTACTTTTTATTTTATTGTGTGTTAGTGTAGTGTAGTGTTTTTAGGGTACAGTCACACGGACGGGGGTTCACAGTAGTTTCTCGCTGGCAGTTTGAGCAGAGGCAGAAAATTTGCCTCAGCTCAAACTTGCAGCCGGATACTTACTGTAATCCTCCGCCCATGTGAGTGTACCCTGTACGTTCACATTGGGGGGGGGGGGGGAACATCCAGCTGTTGCAAAACTACAACTCCCAGCATGTACGGTCTATCAGTGCATGCTGGGAGTTATAGTTTTGCAACAGCTGGAGGCTCCGTTTTGGAAACGGTGGCGTACCAGACGTTTTTCATTTTTATTGTAGGGGTATGTGTATATGTAGTGTTTTTTTACTTTTTATTTTATTGTGTGTTAGTGTAGTGTTTTTAGGGTACAGTCGCACGGGCGGGGGGTTCACAGTAGTTTCTCGCTGGCAGCTTGAGCTGCAGCAGAAAATTAGCTGCAGCTCAAACTTGCAGCCGGATACTTACTGTAATCCTCCGCCCATGTGAGTGTACCCTGTACATTCACATTGGGGGGGGGGACATCCAGCTGTTGCAAAACTACAACTCCCAGCATGTACGGTCTATCAGTGCATGCTGGGAGTTGTAGTTTTGCAACAGCTGGAGACACACAGGTTGTGCAACACCGAGTTTGACAACAAACTCAGTGTTTTGCAACCAGTGTGCCTTCAGCTGTTGCAAAAGCTACAACCCCCAGCATGTACGGACAGCGGAAGGGCATGCTGGGTGTTGTAGTTATGCAACAGCCGGAGGCATACTACTTTGGCTGGGGATGCTGGGGATTGTAGTTATGCAACAGCTGGAGACACACTGGTTTGCTACTTAACTCAGTGTGCCTTCAGCTGTTGCAAAACTACAACTCTCAGCAGTCACCGACAGCCAACGGGCATGCTGGGAGTTGTAGTTATGCAACCAGCAGATGCACCACTACAACTCCCAGCATGCCCTTAAGCTGTTTGTGCAAGCTGGGAGTTGTAGTTACACAACAGCTGAAGGTACACTTTTCCATAGAAAGAATGTGCCTCCAGCTGTTGCAAAACCATAAGTCCCAGCATGCCCATAAGTGCATGCTGGGAGTTGTGGTGGTTTGCCTCCTCCTGTTGCATAACTACAGCTCCCAGCATGCCCTTTTTGCATGCTGGGAGCTGTTGCTAAGCAACAGCAGGAGGCTGTCACTCACCTCCTGCTGCTGCTTGATCGCCGCACAGGTCAGTCCCGCCGCCGCCGCCGTCGTCGCTCCTGGGGCCCCGATCCCAACATTAACGCCGGGGATCGGGTTCCCCATCACCCGGGGTGCACGTCCCGCACCCGCTCACGTCCTCCGGAAGAGGAGTGACACCTGCAGCGGGTGCGGGAGTGCGGGAGTGACACCTGCAGCAGGCGCCCTGATTCGTCGGCCGGTAATCCGGCCAACGAATCAGGGCGATCGTGAGGTGGCACCAGTACCACCTCACCCCTGCAGGCTCTGGCTGTTCGGGGCCGTCTCTGACGGCCCCGATCAGCCAGTAATTCCGGGTCACCGGGTCACTGGAGACCCGATTGACCCGGAATCGCCGCAGATCGCTGGACTGAATTGTCCAGCGATCTGCGGCCATCGCCGACATGGGGGGGCATAATGACCCCCCTGGGCGATATGCTGCGATGCCTGCTGAACGATTTCAGCAGGCATCGGGCACCGGCTCCCCTCCGGCTAGCGGCAGGGGGCCGGGAAAGGACAGGACGTACTCCTACGTCCTCGGTCCTTAAGGACTCGGAAATGGGGGTGTAGGAGTACGTCCATTGTCCTTAAGGGGTTAAAGGGGTACTCTGGTGGAAAACTTTTTTTTTTTCTTTTATGAACTAGTGCCAGAAAGTTAAACAGATTTGTAAACTTCTATAAAAAAAATCTTAATCCTTTCAGTACCTTTTAGCAGCTGTTTGCTACAGAGGAAAATCTTTATTTATTTATTTTTATTTATTTTTTGTGTTGTCCACAGTGCTCTCTGCTGACACCTGATGCACGTATCAGGAACTGTCCAGAGCAGGAGAAAATCCCCTTAGCAAACCTATGCTACTCTGGACAGTTCCTGACACGGACAGAGGTGTCAGCAGAGAGCACTGTGGACGACACAAAATATAAATTCAAAAAGTAAAGAATTTCCTCTGTAGCTTACAGCTGCTAATAAGTATCAAAAGGATTAAGATTTTTTAATAGAAGTCATTTACAAATCTGTTTAACTTTCTGACACCAGTTCATAAAAAAAAAAAAAAAAAAGAGAAAGTTTTCCCCCGGAGTACCCCTTTAAGGTTAAAATAGTCTGTGTCTTTAAGGGGTTAATTAAATCAATATGCCTTCATGAAAAGTAATATGTTTATACTTCAACAAGTCACCAGAACAGTTTTAAGCAAATTCAGTTTTTGTTTTTATCTAATAATAATAATACTTATTCTTATTATTATTACTAATAATAATAATAATAACAATAAGTAAATGATGTTCTTAACACATCATTGCAACAATATGAAACAATTGCAACAATATGAAACAATGAGCACATTTCATTAAACAACCAAGTATTGTAGACATGATTATTTTTAAGTCATCCATTATTTTTTAGTCATTTTAAGTAAAACTGAAAAAAAAGGAAGAAAAAAACAAAGGAAGAAAATGGGAAAAAGGAAGCGAAATGTAATCTCCTGCCACAAGATTTACAAACTTTTGCTACTTCATTCTGACTGGGAGCATGAAGTGTGATCTTCATTTTAGCCTCACAATCGAACAAACCTCACATCTAACAAGTTCCTGAACTGGTAGCCTTTATTTTCCTGACATCTCCGTTACAGAACAGCAAACAGGTGTCAGTGCACTATGGATGAAGTTTTCAGCAGAATTGTGCAATAGTAATTTTTACATTTCAAAAACGATCACTAATGGGATGAAAAATGCAATGTTTACAAATATGACGTTAATTAAACACTATCAAGATTTCATAATTGTTATTGTGTGTGCATGAGCACACATATTTTTGTTCCCCATAACATCTTTCATTATTGACTTATGCCCCAAAGAAAAGGCGATTAAAATCTGCTTTGTTTGATGTAGCTTTTATTGAAGAAAGAAATAGATCTTTCAGAAGCTTCCTGGTGAGATGAAAGTCTAATTATCTCCACAAATGAAAGGAAAAGCTTTAATTAGGCCTATGCTGAATCTGTGCACTGTGAATTTGTGCATTGTGATGGATGGAACCTAGATCTCCTCCGTGACTGCGGTTAAAATAATGAAGGAAAGTGAGAGGTAACCAGCTCCCATGATTCACTTGGAAGGGTTGAGTCAGAAAGGTACACATGTGTTATGAGAGTGTGCCCAGAGCAGCTGCCACAGGCCATGTTTTTGTGCAGTGTATTCGGCTGTTTTCCAGCCTCCTCCTGAGCTTTGATCTCCTTGCAGGCAGCAGGGGTCCTAACAAAACAAGCTTTTATGTTTCACTCAGCTTCACTCTATCTTGCAGCATCATTTACACTAAAGATATAACGAAGATGGATAAAATATTGTGACTTTCTAAAGCAATTAATGGACAACAGCAGACGCGATTGAAGTAGGTTGCATCATTCACTTGGATTTCTTTCCTTACTTTTTTTTTGGCCCGAAAACACTTACTTTTCTAAAGAACATTATGTAATATCTGTTTATTGATCTATCATCACTAGCAACCTTCGAGAGGAGGAGGTGACATTGAAATGGAGCAAAGGTTTTTTTTTTTTAGAGACAAGTATTTTTATGCTGCACATTTTACTGGATTACTGTATCGCCTATGTCAAGTGAACATGTTGTTTATCTTGTCTGAAAGTAATCCATCTGTGATTAAGAAGGTCAACTTGCTACTTAGTCACATCATTAACTTCAAAATTTCCCATAAGACATAAAGAACCTCTGACATGAAAAGATGCTAAGGGAAATCTATGTGCACCTCTCTAGAACCGCTGACAGTAGAAAATAAGTGCAGCTAAAGCCAGGTGGCTGTTAGCACGCTATCATCTTAGCTTTGTATCTTGAATAAAGTGACATACAGTCCGCCTTGAACTTGGAGATTATTTTTTATTTGTTTACTTTTAATCATAAAACAAAATTGTTCCAAGACTGGAAAAAAAAAAAAAATAATAATATATATATATATATATATATATATATATATATATATATATATATAAATATGTATATATTTTTTATTCCTGTAAATGCCATCTCAAAAATCACAACTTATCTGTGAGGAAATGTACTACTCCAATAAGCAAAAATAAACTGTGATACGTCCCAGGATGTTTAACACAAAATCCTAAAATTACTTAAAGCGAAAGAGGAGCCCTGGGGGATGTTCTGAAAAATGAGAATGGAATTTAGGTACTTTTGTGTGAAGTCAATCTATATAAGTTGATGTTCCCACTTGAATTCAACCTTGGTGTCTATTAAACCTACATTTGAGGGGAATGGGAGGTCAGCTTAAAAAAATAAAGTTGTTGAGATTTTGTGAAGTGTATAAATATGGATGAAGTAAAGGCGCTGGGGAAAACAGGAAACGATAGGAAAAAAGAAACATGAAATGAGAAGGCATTTGTACTTGAGGATGTGTGAAATGTAAGGAGACAAAGGAGCAAACAAAGAAAAAAAAAGTGTTATACGTAAAACAATGTGTGAAGCATAACACTTTATAGAAGGCATTATTACATTTGGTTTATATTGTATTTTAATCCTGATTTCCTTGAATACGCCTAGACACATAAACACTCAGCTTACACCTGCTGAAAATGCTAAGAATTAGGTTTGGTGGATGAATAATGTTTTGCTTTTGACATTGAAGTTAGAACTAAACATACCTACCTCCAGCGAGCAGTGATGCTATAAAGGCTAAACAAACATTCACCTGCTTTGGGTACCACTTCCCACCCTGTGAATAGGTCAGTCATTGCCAGTAAGGAAGACAATGATTTCCATGTTTTGTTTTGTTATTTCAATACCATGTTTTCTCCTGTGAACACTTCTACATACTAGTTCACTTTTCTGCAAAAAACTGCATGTTAACAGTTGAAGTCACTGCTGTCAAATTGAAAGTTTTCCTTTACAGTTTATTTACCTCATATAATGTTATGTTTTCTTAATACTGATTTGTAGCAAGTCAAAAAATGTATAATATATAACTAGAAATGAGCAAATTTTAGAAAAAATATATTTGGCCGATTAGCCAAGTTTTTCAAAAATAATTGATTTGATCCATATAAATTCTCGCCAAATTTTTATTAGTAATGTATGTTAACCCCTTAATGACAATGGACGTAAATGTACATCATGATGATGTGGTACTTAACGCACCATGACATACATTTATGCACCGCCATGACTGCGAGCATCGGGCGGGTGCACACGTCAAGTGCGACAGGTCCCAGAAGCTATCAGCAGCCAGGGACCCGCTGGTAATGGCCGACATCTGCGATCTTGCGGATGTCCGCCATTAACCCCTCAGATGCCGTGATCAATACATTTCACGGCATCTGCGGCAGTGCGGTACTTTCAATGGATGATCGGATCGCCCACAGCGCTGCTAGGGCGATCCGATCATCCAGCATGGTGACCGGAAGTCCCCTCACCTTGCTTCGGCCGTCTCCCGGGGTCTTCTGCTCTGGTCTGAGATCGATATTTTTTTGGGAGGAAATTTAAATGACAACCACAATTTGGCACATTTTGGAGGGTTTTGTTTTCACACTGTACATTTTACAGTAAAAAGGATAGGTGTTCTTTATTCTGTGGGTCAATACGATTAAAATGACACCTATGGCTAGATACCTTTATATTTTTGTACCGCTTAAATAAATCAAAAACTTTTTGTACAAAATCAGTAATCTAAAATTGCCCTATTTTGACCACCTATAACTTTTTCATTTTTCCATATATAGGGAGGTATGAGGGCTCCTTTTTCTGTGCCGTCATCTATACTTTTTATTGATACCACATTTGCATATATAAAACTTTTAGATAATTTTTTATGAATTTTTTTGGAATAAAATGTGACAAAAAAGCAGCATTTTTGGCCTTTTTTTTTTTTTTTACCTTTAAGCCGTTCACCGTATGGAATCATTAAAATTATATTTTGATAGTTTGGATGTGGCGATACCAAGTATGTTTATAAAAAAAAATAACGCTCTTTGGGGGTAAAATGGGAAAAACTGACAATTTTCATTTTTATTGGGGGAGGGGATGTTTAACTTTTTTTTAAAACTTTTTTTTTATTTTTAAACTTTTTTTTAAACACTTTTTATCTCCCCATAGGGAACTATCTATAGCAATCATTTCATTGCTAATATTGTTCAGTGCTATGCATAGGACATAGCATTGATCAGTATTATCGGCTATCTCCTGCTCTGGTCTGCTCGATCTCAGACCAGAGCAGGAGATGCCGGGGGAAAGATGAAGGCAGGTGAGGGGACTTCCGTCCACCATTACAGATGATCGGATCTCTGCAGCAGCGCTGCAGGCTATCCGATCATCTATTTTAACATGTACATTGCCGCAGATGCCATGATCTGTACTGATCATGGCATCTGAGGGGTTAATGGATGTAGGCCATTACCGGCAGGTCCCTGGCTGCTGATAGCTGCCGGAACCTACCGTGCATGATGCGAGCACTGATCCGATGCTCGCGGTCATACACAGGACGTAAATGTACGTCCTGGTGCGCGAAGTACCACCAAACCAGGGGCTAGGAGTGCAACCGAATCTTGTTGGCATCTGCACACTGAATAAATGTACCTTTCATTTGTATGTTTTCTAAATCCTACTGTTTATTTTGTATAGGTATACTGGTTATGTTTTAAAGTGGTGCTTCGGTGGAAAACGTTTTTTTTTTTTTTAATCAACTGGTGACAGAAAGTTAAACAGAATTGTAAATTACTATTAAAATGTCTTAAAGGGAAACTATCAGCGATACTGGCTGGTAGTGCGGGGGACGCTGATCAGTTTGATCCTTACCGTGCCGTTTGCCTGTAATCTTCTATCTGCTAAAGCTGACAGTTTTCCTTTAAACTTTCTAGTAATTATCAGCTGCTGTAAGCTCCAGAGAAAGTTGTGTAGTTCTTTTCTGTCTGACCACAGTGCTCTCTGTTGACACCCCTGTCCATGTCAGGAACTATCCAGAGTAGAAACAAACCCCCATAGCAAACCTATCCTGCTCTGGACAGTTCCTGAAATGGACAGAGGTGCCAGAAAAGAAATTAAAAAAGAAAATAACTTCCTCTGGAGCATACGGCAGCTGATAAGTACTGGAAGGATTAAGATTTATGGGAGGAACAATACCACAAATTAAGTGAAAACATGTCATAGCCATAGCATAATTCATTTTGGAAAACCTGCCAGTGACCCACAAAAATGCCACTCAAGGGATAAAAAAACACTAGAAATAAAAAAGCATTTTAAGTAAAGCATTTCATATTTCCCTATTGACTAAAATATAACAATACCATTATTTTGATCACATCAGATACTTTTTTATTTTATAAAATTGTAAGAATATGAAAAAAAAAATTGAAAAAATAAATGTTCTGACTTTATTTGAAAAATTATTTTACACTGTTCATTCTGAATGAGGCAAATAACAACCCCTAAGTACAGTCATACCACCCATGCAGAGGCGTATATATAGAGGTAGCAGTTGCATTGGGGCCCTGGTGCCTAAGGGAGCCCAAAGGAACCTCTTTCCAATATGAAATCAGTATTGTGATTGGCATATGTGGCTCTGTTGTAGATTTTGCATTCGGGCCCAGAAGCTACAAGCTAAGCCTCTGCACCACAAACATGTCTGTTGGGTTATTTGGGGGCTAAAAGGCCTTATAAGGGAGGTTTGCAAATCAATTTTCCAACATGGAATTTTGAAATTCGGTCATTATGGGAATTTTTTTAATCTAGCCAATATAATTTACTCCCATCAACAGAGATGAGCGAATTTTAGAAGAATTTGAAACCTCAGATTTGCCAAATTTCCCCAAAAAAATGTTTAGGTCCGAATTTATTTGTGGTGAATCACTATTAAACACGGCTATTTATGGCCTACAGAGAGCCTCAATAGGTGTGTAGAACACTTTGCCTTGCTGTAACATGCATAGGGTGTGTGCTGGGTTAGTTAAATTATGCTGTTATTTAGTATGACATGAAGATCAGAGGCATCGCTATTAGAATAACTGTTGAAGAGCGGCACAATGAAAGAGCCTGGAGGTGATATTAGTAGGAGGAGAACATATAGTGGCTGAATGACACAGCGTGGAGATGGTGGCAGCATGAGGAGACCACATAGTGGCTGAATTACACAGCCTGAAGTTGGCGGCAGCATATAGTGGCTAAATGACACAGCCTGGAGTTTGCAGCATATAGTGGCTGAATGGCTCAGCTGGGAGGTGGCAGAAGCATGAGGAGACCATATAGTGGCTGAATGACACAGTCTGTAATTGGCAGCAGCATGGGGAGACCATGTAGTGGCTGAATGATGCAGCCTGGAGTTGGCGGCAGCATGAGAAGACCATATAGTGGCTTAATGAGACAGCCCGGAGTTGACGGCAGCATGAGGAAATCATATAGTGGCTGAATGACACAGCCTGGAGTTGGCAGCAGCATGAAGAGACCAGATAGTGGCTGATTGACACAGCCTGGAGTGGGTGGCAGCATATACTGGCTAAATGAAAAAGCCTGAAGGACAGAGCGTGGAGGTGGCAGCAGCATGAGGAGACCATAGAGTACCTGAATGACACAGCGTGGAGTTGGCAGCAGCATGAGGAGAATATATAGTGGCTGAATGACACAGCCTGGAGTTGGCGGCAGCATGAGGAGACATATACAGTGGCTAAATGACGCAGCCCTGAGTTGGGGCTAGCATGAGGAGAACATAGAGTGGCTGAATGACATAGCCTGGAGGTGGTGGAGCATGAGGAGACTATATAGTGGCTTAATGAGAGCCTGGAGTTAACTGCAGCATGAGTAGAACATATAGTGGCTGAATGACACAGCCTGGAGGTGGCGGATGAGGAGACCATATAGTGGCTGAATGACACAGCTTGGATTTGGGGACAGCATGAGGAGATCATATAGTGATTTAATGACACAGCCTGGAGTTGGCGGCAGCATGAGGAGACCATGTAGTGGCTGAATGACACCGCCTGGAGTTGGAGGAAGCATGAGGAGACTATATTGTGGCTTAATGACACAGCCTGGAGTTGGCAGCAACATGAAGAGACTATATAGTGGCTGAATGACACAGCCTGGAGGTGGCAGCACCATGAAGTGAATATATGGTGGCAGTATGAGACAGCCTGAAGGTGGCAGCAGCATCAGGAGTCCTGAAACTGATGGTGCAGTGGGTGGCAATACCAATACCGATGACGAAAGTGGGTGAAAAATGGAGAACTTGGCATCAGATGTATGGTATCAGTCGGGTGGCAGGATCAGAATAGTAGCTGAGGCAGGTAGGCAGAAGAAAATGGTCTCTTTTGCAGAAGTGTTAGTGTGTCAAGTATTGAGGATATGCATTACGTAAATTTTTACTTTTAATAATAGGCTTAGGATAAAATATATGGACCCACATTTTTTTTAAATCAAACAAAAGGAAAAGTGTGAAAACAATAACATGTGCCACCTACACCGCCAAGTATTGATGTGATGCAAAGACCTCTAAAAGGTGGAAGGTCAAACAACATATGGTCCATTGTAACCAGTGGGGGTAAAAACTTCCCCTGTAAGGCCCTACTCTCGCACTATTAATTCCCTTCTTGGCAAGTGTTACTCGCCCTAAAAAGGGCGGCCCCACACAGGAAACTCTCTATTTCCACCTAAAAACCCAGGGAAATGGTAGTGTTTGTAGGGGAAATATGGAGAGGTTCCTGTGTGGGGCAACCTTTTTTAGGGCGAGTAACACTTGCCAAGAAGGGAATTAATAATGCAAGAGTAGGGCCTTACTGGGGAAGTTTTTAACCCCACCGGTTACATGGACCATAGGTTGTTCCCGTCCACCTTTTAGAAGTCTTTGATTCACATCAATATTTGGTGGTGTAGGTGGCACATGTTTTTTTTTTTGCACACCTTTCCTTTTGTTTGATAAAAAAAAAAAAAAAAACATTTTTGCACTATCCATGTTTGTGAAGTGTTGGTGTGGCACCACAGTCGATCTACTCTGATCAGGCATAGGTGGCTGGAAATCCTGGCTGATCCATGCCTGATTCATCTTCACAAAGGTCAGTCTCTCCACATTTTTAGTGGACATACGAGATATCCATGGGGTTATTATTGCCCCCACCGCACTAAAGACCCGCTCTGATGGCACACTACTGGCCGGGCAGGACAGCTTTTCCAGAGCAAACTCTGCTAGTTCCAGCCACAAATCAAGTTTGGCTGCCCTGAAGTCCAGCGGATCTTCAAGGATTGTTGGAATGGTCATGTCAAGGTATACTGGTTCAGATCCTGCTCCAGGTCTACCTGCTGCTGATGAGTTGCTTCACTATGTGGGTGAAGAAAGCTACTCATCAGCAACTTTAGACTGCTGCTGATGGAGCTGGTACTGCTCCTGCCATCCCACCCCTCCCCAGCAGCATTGGCAGTGGAAGGTGAGTGTAGAAGGCCCCCCGAGTAAAACCTGCAAGAGGATGGATGATGGCGCAGATAGGCATTGGCCAACTGACTATGTAGGATGTCTCTGTAGTAGGTAAGTTTGTCCTCCCTCTCAGTGGCTGTAAAAAAGTGGAGAGCCAGAAGTCATCCCACTGCCGAATGATGAAAATTCGGCAGTCAATACGCAGGCAAGTGAGCATGCATCATGCTATTTGTGCAAGTGACTCGGAGGGACTTCCTGCCTCCATCTCCACTGCATACTGCCACAGTGTGTCTGGGTCCTCTGTCTTGCCTTCCTCATAACCCTCTAGCTCCTCCTCCTCCTCTCCTTTCAGATGACTAGAAAAACCACCCATCTTACAAAACCTAAACTGTGCTCCACTGTGCCTCTACCTTCCCTTCCTCCTCCTCCAGTTCAGCCCCCACAGGGCTCATGTGGCCATGACATGTAGGCACCATGTCTCCAGTGCCCTGACCAGCCATCGTTTCCAACACATGTTGTAGTAGATGAAGCAGTAGAATGACGTTGTTCACCCCATAATCCTGGTGGCTTACTAATAATGTGGCTTCCTCAAAGCATACGGCAGGTGTCACGTATGAGCTGACACTGGTTGACATTGAAGTTACACATGGAGTCCCCCTATCCACTCGGATCATCAAAAAATTGGTGATGGCTTTTCTCTGTTCGTATAGTCAGTCCAACATATGCAGGGTGGAATTCCAATGTGTGGAAATGTTGCAAATCAGACTACGTTAGCGGATGCTGTTCTGATGCTGCAGCTCAAGGAGGGTGTGCTTTGCGGTGTATGAGCGGCTGAAGTGCATGAAAAGTTTCCTTCCCATTATTAGGATGTCTTGCAGATGGGGGGAACACTTCAGGAAATGCTTGACATCAAGATTGAACATGTGTGCCATGCAGGGCGCATGGCTCAGGCTTCCTTGTCACAGCGCAGACAAGATTTTCCTCCCATTGTCAGTCACCATGGATCCCATTTCCAGTTTTTGTGGGGTAAGCCATAATTAGATTTCTTCATGAATGAATTTAAGCAGTTCTTCCCCTGTGTAACTCCGTTCGCCAAGGTTAACCATGGGAAGACCAGCGTGATACCACCGTGCCCTGCATACATGGTATGCTGGAGGGGCACTGAGACTTGCAAGTGCAGTGGAGGCTGAGGACACTGTCACAGGAACAAATGGCCTAAGATCGGGGAGGCGGAAGCAGCGTGACCTGTCCAAGTTGCTGTTGTGGTTGTGCAGGAAGCACATTCACCCAGTGGTCCGTAAAGGACTTGTATTGTCCCTTTCCGTAGTTACAGCTCCACACATTGACACTGCCGTGCACTTTAATACACACCGACAGGCTCAAGGACTGGCCCACCTTCTGTTCCACAAAATTGTGCATGGCTGGTACTTTGCTCTTGGCAAAGAAATGATGGCTTTGGACTCTACACATCAGCTCAGCACAAGCGATCTGAAAGGTGCAGAGTCCACCACTTGAAAAGAGAGGGACTGCATCACCAGCAACTTGGACAGGAGCATATTCAGCTTCTGGGCCATTGAATGATTGGGCGCATACTGTTTCCTCTTAGACATGCCTTCGCTGATGGATTACTGGCAGAATGACCGACTTGAAGTAGGAGGAGCAGGAGCATCTGGAGGGACAGAAGATGCGTATGACACACAGCTCCCTTCGGCTGAGGTGGTGGAGCCTTGGCTGGCTGAAAGAGGGAGCCATATGCCACTGGGTGATGCAGCAAGCTGCACCACATCGGAGCCACGGTTCTCCTAGGCTTCTTTATGGTGATGCTGCATATGTTGATGCTGGGCCGTGGTGCCAACATTTGGGCCCCCGGCCACGCTTCACCTTTTGCTGACACATCTTGCATGTGGCCATGTTAACCTCCTCCATATGCTTGATGTAAAACTGCTACACTGCCGAGTAGTTGATTTTCCCACCAACAGTCCGCACTGAATGACTGCTACTGCCACCAACTCCGGGAACCCCTGTTTTACTACACTACCTCCCAAAAAGGTAGGCTACCGCAAAGCAGGCGGTCTACCCCGGGCATGTTTGGCTCCAGACTTTCCACTTCAGCCACCATGCTGACTGCCAACCATGCTACCACCTTGCTGGCTCAGCAGCTGCCTCACGGGCAACCTGCAACTCTCTTCTCCTGATGATGATGAAGGCCCTTCTGCACCTGGCTCCCAAGTCCGATCGGCTTCATCATCATCGACTTGTGTCTGCACATCACTTATGTCCTCCTCAGGTTCCTCAAGAGTGTCTGCTTCAGGAGCCTGAACGCTCGCAACACCATCTCCCACACCACTCTCCACATCACTACTTGCCAGCCTAGCAGAGGAAGCTGTGGATGTCTCCTTCACTTCTTGGCAGGGCAGTAGCTGCTGACTGTCCTCTAGATCATCCTCACTAAATAGTCAGAAAACAACTTTTGGTATATGATAAAGGTACCAATGCCCTATAGTGATATCAGGCCCTTGGTGATAGAAATTAGATTAGTCTTTAACCACAATAATTGTGTATACTGTACCATTTTGTAATATATTCCCCCTCCCCATTTCCACACATTTAGTAGGAGATTGGTTGTTAAGGACTATTAGAATAGGGCTTCACCTGTTACCCATTCCTATGTCCCTTTTTGTCTACATGTGTGTACCTCTTTTTATTTTTTATCCAAATAAGTAAAAGTTATGTTTTAATATAGCCTCACTGGTGTTAAAATAAGTGGAGTTCTCCTCGCTAAATAGTGGAGCTGAACCCACAGCATAAGATACTTCTGTGGTTGAGGGAACATCATAGGACAGAGGCAATGGGAGGACAGGGATTGCACCTGGGCCATGCCAACTGAGGGTTGTGTCTGAGGAACCTACTGACTGTTGATTAGTGGTGTCCGATGTAATTGTAGGGAAGTAGATGACCGTGTTAACCTATTAATGATGGCTGATGGGTTGCTGGTCGAGACTTGAATGCTAGCTGATACCAGGAGCTCAGGCCTCTTGCTGCAACTCCTGCTGCCACTCGCCCCTAGTCTGCTGCAACCTCTGCTTGATGAATTTAGGCCTCTGCCACTCCTCTGTGCATGTCCTGGCACTTCTCTCCCTGACATACTTAGTGTGTATATGAGGGGAGTACAATAATCTCCACTAAGCTTAAAACAGTATTTGTGTACAACACTAGCCGGTGTACACTTTTGCCTTGCCTTTCACAGTATCTAGGCACTTAAGACTTTAACAGGAACAAAATAGTCCACCACTGGGATGTATGTATGTGGTATGCACTTATGAGGGGAGGGTAATGTGCTCTACCACGCTTAAAACAGTAGTTGTGTACAACACCAGCTGGTGTGTACTTTTGACTGGCCTTTCACAGTATCCAGGCACTTGACACTTTAACAGGAACAAAATAGTACACCACTTAGATGTATGTATGTGGTATGCACTTATGAGGGGAGGGCAATGCGCTCTAGTACACTTAAAACAGTATTTCTGTACAACACCAGCAGTACACACCAGTGCTGCAGCACACAGTCGCTGTGCACTACACCCAAAATTGCACTTTCTCTCTCAATCTCACTCCCTTCCCTATCAGTGCATCTAGACAGGATTTGGGCTTGAGGAGAATCGCTGCTGTTCTATGCAACACACTGTGCAACACACTGCTCTCTGCCCTTCTCTGTGATAGAATGTGGTAGTGACTGGGAGGTGAATCACTGCTGTAAAAAGGCTTTTCTGTGCAATACACACTGCTCTCTGTCCCTCTCTCTGTGCAACAGAATGCGGATGTTAGTGGGAGGTGAATCACTATTGAATAAAAAATGCTTTTCTGTGCAACACATCGCTATCTGTCCCTCTCTATCTCTGCAATAAAAGGCTGAAGTGACTGGCCGCAAGATGGGTTCCACCGATTATATAGGGCTTTGACATCACAGGGGTGGCTGTCAGCTGATAGGCTGCATGCTGGATGTGATTCAGGGTCCTCCCACCTACCCCTTTTCCCACCTTCCCAGGATTCCTTGCCCTATGTCCTCACATATGGATCCACCATTTTAGATGCCCTGGAGCCTGGACCACACTAAATGGAGTTTGATGAAGCAATTTGCGCGATCGAATGGAAATTTCCCTGAAAATCGTATCAAAATCAGATTCATCATATTCGATTCTCTCATCTCTACCCATCAACCCACATGTTTTTGAAAAGTAGAAGCCCTGCAATATTTCAAATGGTGGTATTTTAACACTTTCCATGCACTAATTCTGCCACCGATCATTTTCAAACTTTTGGGTAGTTATTTATAGTTTTTTTTTTTTGGTCAAAATTTGTTAGGTACCCAAAAAAAGGATGCAATAGGGATGGGGAAAAGTGTTTTTAAAATTAATTTTTAATAAAGTATGTGTTTGACTTTTTTTTTCTCTATTTTTAAATTGTTTTTTAGGTAGTACTACTACTCCCAGCATGGAACAGATTGTTCCATGATGGGAGTAATATTACCTGTGCGATCGTCCATAATATAGCAGAGATATGGAGCCGCTCTATACAGTGCTCGCATCTCTGCACTATACTCCGGCTGGCCAGTGATGTCACATCACTCATTCATACTTTCCGCCCAGAGTGGTGATTGGCCGGATGGTTGCAGCCAATCACAGCTCTCAGAGGGAAATATGAATTAGTGATGTTCTATTCATATCACCGGCTGGCCGGAGTACAGAGCAGAGATGTGGAGCGCAGGAGTAAGCTGCTCCGCATCTCTGCAATAGATAGGACGATCACATTGAGTGTCAGGAGTGACACCCACTGTGATCTGTCCTTAACTGCAGGTAATACTACTCCCAACATGGAACACACTCTGCTCCATGCTGGGAGCTATAATACCTGCATTAATAGACAGATTGCAGTGAGTGTAACTTCTGACACCTGTTGTGATCTGTCTATTAATGCAGGTACTACAGCTCCCAGCATGGAGAAGAGTGTGCCCCATGTTTGGAGCAGTAGTACCTGCAGTGAAGGAAAGATCACAGCGGATGTCACTCCTAACACCTGCTGTGATCCTCCTGTATAATGAATAGATGCGGGCGGCCGGCCGCTCTTCTATGGTCCCCTGCGCTGACGGATATATACACATATTCATATTTCCCATAGAGAGTACCATCTGGTACTGGCCAATCATCTGGCCAATCACAACTCTCTGCGGTAAATATGAATAGGTGTATATATATGTCAGTGCAAGGGGACCATAGAAGAGAGGCCGGCCACATCTATAAATTATACAGAAGGATTGCAGCAGACCCGGTGCGATCTGTCAATTAGTACAGGTACTACTACTCCCATCATGGAACTTTGTGTTTCATTCTGGGAGTAGTAGTACTACTTAACAAATTAGGAATAAAAAGTGAAAAACACACACACACACAACATTTTTATTATTGTCGGCTACATTTTTAGTGCCCTGCCCGCACAAACAACTTGATCCCTGTTTAAAAATGTTAACAAATTTCGTTATTAAAAATGTATTTTGTTAAATACAATTTTTTTCCATCACTACTGCATCTTTTTTATTTATTTTTTAATGATACCCTACGAAATTTTATTAAAAAAGGTATCTTTTTTGGATCGGTAAATTCCCAAAAAATCATAAAAACCACATGCAAAAACGCCAAAGTTAAAACCCACATGGAGTTTTTCTTGGCGCTGTTTTTACTCCCACAGACTTCTATGGGAGAAAAATGGCACGATTTCAGGGGGAAAAAAACATCATAGGCACAACATGCTGTGACTTTGCAAAACCGCCAAGGAGCTGAAAAAGAGTGAAAAAACGCCAAAAGGATTAAAAAAAAGTGGCAAACTGAAAAAGGCAAAGTGGAAAAATAATTTAGTTTTCTTCATTGATTTACAGCTAATATCTGGCCACAGCGTTTTTTGGGCCGAAAAAACGCCATGCGGCTGAATTGGCTTTTTTCTTGGCGTTTCCCCCCCCCACCAAAAAAAAGTGGAATTCCAGCCTAAAAAGTACCTCTTCCTCAAATATTGTACCCTGGATTGTAGTTTCCATCAACTTAGTCTCTGTTGCTTTCTTTCCAAGAAAGCATTGCAGAAGCTAAACAAGATCATAACCAGATATATTTAATACATGCATTTGTGCTATAAATGACTCCCTACCCAAAGAATGCTACATTACTTTAAAACAGCAAATATAAAATGTTCTGTGTGAATCCAGCCTAATGCTCACACACATTAACAATTACAAAATTGCAGGCAGTGTTCTTAGTTGCCTTTATGAAGGCCCTGCAAGTCAAAGGGCTGTTCATCACTGTATGACACTGTTGGCCTAGCCTAATAGGAGGTGTGAGTGCTGTGCCAATCAGCTGTGCACTGGTGCACATAGATCCCAGAGGCAGGCAATTTAAACTATTTAGGTCACCCATAATTGTGGTCTATTCTCTGCTTGTGACCTGAACTTGTCTTAGAGCATGGCACAGTACAAAATTAGCAGTCAAAGTTTAACCCATGCTCATACTGATTCTTACTCTGATTTTGTACTACGCTCCCGCTCTAGGTTTTGACTCATTTGGCTTGTCACAGGTTAATCCTTGCTTGCTGTTTTTGTACCATTTTGCCTGTGTGTTACTGACCTGGACTGTCTCACTTCCCTGATGCCTGTGTGCACCTATTTCACTGTGGGGACCATCATCCAGTTTAGGGCCACAGTTCAGGGCTGCTTGTCCAGGTAGGCAAAGACAGTGGTTTTTGGCAGACATTAGTCAGTACTGTTCTCTGTCTGATGTGCCAGCATCCCACATTTTTTTATAATACATGTAAAATATACTACATACTACTCTACATACATAGATATGATTGAACATGTAACATTTTAAATACCATGTTTAAGTTCCATAATAGCTTTATAGATCATATTATATATATAGTTATTTTTATTTTATTTTATACTTTCACATTAAGTGCTAGTAGATTTGGAAGGTTTGCAATATCTATAGAAATATAAATACAGATATGTTGCTCCTCACACTACAAGGTTTCTGCATTAAAGAAAGTATAGGCAGATACAAATATAAGCATAATTTAATTCCTTCTGAAATGTGATGTAAGTACAGTAGCTTGCTTGAGATAAAGGAAACTTATAATTGTATTTGATTTATCTCAATATGTACACAAGGGGTACCAGAGATTGTGAGCAGAGTAAATTGTAAGTGCATTTGGTGTAATAGAAGAGGAAGCAATAACATTAATTGATTTCTAGGGCAAGTTTGGTTTGGAACTTGATTAGTATTTTTTGTCTAAGGACGTTGCTCCAATACAGCGGCGCACTCCAAGGAGCCAATTAACTTCCTTCTCTCCCTGGATTATGATTACATCCAGACAATTAAAATGTATGAATTCTTTAATGATAGAAGGCAGAGGTTAAATAAAAGCATTAAGCAAATATAATAGAATTTTAAACATAGCATTTGCTAGCTCCACCTTCAATTATTTATGCTTTCTGCTTCAGATATTAAGTTTAAAGTATTTCTTTTCTAATACTGGTAGTCTTGTGTTTCTTGGAAAGCATGAAAATAATTATCTCTCATTGATAAACATACAGTTATTTGCATTTATTAAATGTCCATTGACTATGAATCTTTATTAAATGACAGCTATCTTAACTATCTACAACTGTTTAAATAATGTCCCAGACAACTTTCTAGATGTTGTGATCATGGCTTTGTGGCAAAAAACACCAATATATGTATATATATATATATATATATATATATATATATATATATATATATATATAGAAATAATAAGTCAAGGGGAGCACCGTGCACCAGGATTCCAGATCCGCCCGGGTGCCAAGCTTCGGGAACCGACCAACTCCCAAGTAATATGTAGAATCAAGTAGAAGCGGCACACCAGTATACCAGTGAAAGCGTGGGTTTATTCACACATCTGTGCAGGAAAGCTACGTTTCGGCTCGACAATAGAGCCTTTCTCAAGCATATCAAACATTATACAAGCATGTGTATATATAGGCCCTTCAATTGGATACACAAATGAGGGGGGTGTGCCCAAACCAAAATCAAAACAAACTAGAAAAGTACTCCAATAGACCATCATCGGTCTCATATACATGTGTTATAAATACAGCGGTATACAATCATATATAGTGCTTACATATTATTCATATAATACAGTGATTCAATAGTGTACCGTGCATATAAACTCTAATAAATTCATCTGAGGTCCGGTTCAAGAGGCGGCGTTCACCTGTTGACAGCAGCGTGGATGTCCAAT